>NC_074686.1:17212619-17537619 GCF_029448725.1 Salvelinus fontinalis
CTCTGTAACCGCATTACTTAACACCCTCAATCACATTACATTTTAGACACTACCACATATCTCAGCCATAGTAAGTATGGGGCGGCAAGTAGCCTAGTGGTTAGAATATTGGGCCAGTAACCGGAAGGTTGCTAGATTGAATCCCTGTGCTGACAAGGTAAAAATCTGTCGTTCTGCCCCTGAACAAGGCAGTTAACCCACTGTTCCTAGGCCGTCATTGAAAATAAGAATTTGTTTTTAACTGACTTGCCTGGTGAAATTAAAAAAGGACATTTTTCCTCAATCAAGTAACACCCCACACCACATACAGCACATTCATATCCCTTGACTTTTCCTACGTTTTGTTACGTTACAGCCTTATTCTGAAATGGATGCAATTGTTTTTTCCCCTCACCAGTCCTCACAATACCCCATAATGACAAAACAAAGACAGGTTTTTAGACGTTTTTGCACATGTATTCAAAATAAAACACTGAAATATTGCATTTACAAGTTTTAGAACACCTGCTCATTTAAGTGTTTTTCTTTATTTTGACTATTTTCTACATTGTAGAATAATAGTGAAGACACCAAAACTATGAAATAACACATATGGGACCAAGTAGTAACCAAAAAAGTGTTATACAAATCAAAATATATTTTATATTTGAGATTCTTCAAATAGCCACCCTTTGACTTGATGACAGCTATGCACACTCTTGGCATTCTCTCAACCAGCTTCACCTGGAATACTTTTTCAACAGTCTTGAAGGAGTTCCCACGTATGCTGAGCATTTGTTGGCTGCTTTTCCTCCACTCTGCTGTCCGACTCATCTCTTGTTGGTTGAGGTCGGGGGATTGTGGAGGCCAGGTTATCTGATGCAGCACTCCATCACTCCAGCACTCTATGGGTCATTGTCCTGTTCAAAAACAAATGATAGTCCCACTAAGCCCAAACCAGATGGCATGGCGTTTCGCTGCAGAATGCTATGGTAAGCATGCTGGTTATGTGTGTCTTGAATTCTAAAATGAGTCACTGACAGTGTCACCAGCAAAGCACCCCCACACCATAACACCTCCTCCTCCATGCTTTATGGTGGGAAATACACATGCAGAGATCATCCATTCACCCACACCGCATCTTACAAAGACACAGCGGTTGGAACCACAAATATCCACTGTTCTAATGTCCATTGCTCGTGTTTCTTGGCCCAAGCAAGTTTCTTCTTCGTATTGGTGTCCTTTAGTAGTGGTTTCTTTGCAGCAATTCGACCTTGAAGGCCTGATTCACACAGTCTCCTCTGAACAGTTGATGTTGAGATGTGTCTGTTACTTGAACTCTGTAAAAGCATTTATTTGGGCTGCAATTTCTGAGGCTGGTAACTCTTATGAACTTATCCTCTGCAGGAGAGGTAACTCTGGTCTTCCATTCCTGTGGCGGTCCTCATGAGAGCCAGTTTCATCATATCACTTGATGGTTATTGTGACTGCACTTGAAGAAACTTTCAAAGTTCTTGAAATTTTCCGGATTGACTGACCTTCAAGTCTTAAAGTAATGATGGACTGTCATTTTTCTTTGCTTATTTGAGCTGTCGTGCCATAATATGGACTTGGTATTTTACAAAATAGGGCTATCTTCTGTATACCTTGTCACAACACAACTGATTGGCTCAAACGCATTAAAGCATTAATTCCACAAATTCACTTTTAAGAAGGCACACCTGTTTATTGAAATGGATTCCAGGTGACTACCTCATGAAACTGGTTTAGAGAATGCCAAGAGCATGCAAAGCTGTGATCAAAGCAAAGGGTGCCTATTTGAAGAATCTCAAATATAAAACACTTTTTTGGTTACCACATGATTCCATATGTGTTATTTCATAGTGTTGATGTCTTCACTATTATTCTACAACGTAGAAAAAAAAAATAATTAAGAAAAACCCTTGAATGACCGGTAGTGTAAGAATTCACACCCTCTACTTTTTAAATAAAATTTAAAAAAATGATTTAACCTTTATTTAAGTACTTTACTCAGTACTTTGCTGAATCACCTTTGGCAGCAATTAAAAGCCTTGAGTATTCTTGGGTATGACGGTACAAGCTTGGCACATCTGTATTTGGAGAGTTTCTCCCATTCTCCTCTGCAGATCCTGTGAAGCTCTGTCAGATTGGATGAGGAGCTTCGCTGCACAGCTACTTTCAGGTCTCTCTAGAGATGTTCGATTGGGTTCAAGTCTGGGCTCTGGCTGGGCCACTCAAGGACATTCAGAAATTTGTCCCAAAGGCACTCCTGCGTTGTCTTGGCTGTGTGCTTAGGGCCGTTGTCCTGTTTGAAGGTGAACCTTCACCCCAGTCTCTGTGCTCTGGAGCAGGTTTTCATCAAGGATCTCTCTGCACTTTGCTCCGTTCATCTTTCCCTTGATTCTAACTAGTCTTCCAATCCCTGCCACTGAAAAACATGCTCATAGCATGATGCTGCCACCACCACGCATCACTGTAGGAATGATGCCAGGTTTCCTCCAGATGAGATGCTTGGCATTCCGGCCAAAGAGTTCAATTTTGGTTTCATCATACCAGAGAATCTTGTTTCTCATGGTCTGAGAGTTTTTATAAGTCTTTACGGGACCTCCAAATGGGCTGTCATGTGCTTTTTACTGAGGAGTGGCTTCTGTCTGGCCACTCTAACATAAAGGCCTGATTGGTGGAGTGCTGCAGAGATGGTTGTCCTTCTGGAAGGTTCTCCCAGCTCCACAGAGGAACTCTGTAGGTCTGTCAGAGTAACCATTTGGTTCTTGGTCACCTCCCTGGCCCTTCTCCCCCGATTGCTAAGTTTGGAAGGGTGGCCAAAGTCTTGGTGGTTCTAAACTCCTTCCATTTAAGAATGATGGACGGCAATCTATTCTTGGGGACCTTCAATGCTGTAGACAATTTTTGGTACACTTCCCCAGATCTGTGCCTCGACACAATCCTGTCTCGGAGCTCTACAATTCCTTCCACCTCATGTCTTGGTTTTGCTCTGACATGCATGGTCAACTGTGGGAGCTTATATAGACAGGTGTGTGCCTTTCCAAATCATGTTCAATTAAATGTACCACAGGTGGACTCCAATCAAGTTGTAGAAACACTCTCAAGCATGATCAATTTAAAACAGGATGCACCTGAGTCTCAAAATAAATATTTAATACATTTTATAATAAGGCTGTAAAGTAACAAAATGTGGAAAAAGTCAAGGGGTCTGAATACTTTCCAAATGCACTGTATATTGGACTTCAGAGGTAAATTCACACACAGTAAATGGTAAAAACCGATAGATGGGACTCATAATTTCCTCTCTTTGGATTGTTACTCAACCAGGATGTCATAATGTTGCTCTGCTTTTATCCTGTATGTGTACACGTTTGACTATACTTGTGAGTAGCAGAATTCCTCGCAAGAATAGTAAACAAACTCAAATTCAGAGAAGTGAGGACATTTTGCCGGTCCTCACTTTTAAAAAGGCTATATTAGGCTTAGGGGTTAGGTTTATGGTTATGGTTAAAATTAGGGTTAGGGGTTAAGGTTAGGGGTTAAGGATAGGGTTAAGGTTAGGGAAAATGGGATTTTAAATGGGACTGTGTGTGAATGTGTGTGTTATTTATTTTTTATTGTTGGACATAAAAGACTATAAAAACACCAGCAAATCAGCCTCAAGTGATTTTCATTTTGGAATCCATTCCAAAGTATACCCACGCATAGTAGAGAGATTTGATCATATACAAATGTAAGCAAGGTTTGAAATTGTGATGTTTTGGTCAAATATTATATCTGTCTCGGCTTCTTGAGGTCTTCAAATGATTTGTAATTATGTTCCGGCCCCCTAACCATCTGCTCACAAAAACAATTGGCCCACGGCTGAATCGATCTACGATCCCTGTTGTAGGGTATAAGATTCTTTGTGACCCCCCCACTTTTCCAACCCCGACCCCTCTGCCCCAAACATCTCTCTTCATCATTACACCTCCCTCATCTCTTCACTGTTTTGCTAGTGTGTGTCTCCTGTTTCTTGGGAAAAAGGGGAGATTACTGTTGTAGCGGAGGCCCAAGGTGCTGCTGGTGATGCTAGATAATCGCACGTAAACAAACAGAGCCTCGGGATAAGTCCCGTCAACGCCGGACTCGTTCTAGCTCTCAATCAGCAAGACTGTGGAACGATAAAGACCATGAGGAGTAAAAACAGAAAACTCAGGTAATGTATGGCAAGCGTACTAAAGAGACTGAAGCACCCCCCCCAAAAAAAATGTTGTAGCAGAAATCTGACACATAATCCTTTTTATAAAATTGCCAATTCTCCGAAGCACCCTGTATTAAGTTTGGAGCTCTCTTAAATTTGGTCTCGAGGATTGAATGGGAGTGGTAGGCTGTGCTGACATGGCAACACTAAATAAATGGTTACATTTTCCATTTTTGACATGGTCACACAAAATAAATGGTAAAATATATATACTGTATATACACAGTCAGATCCATCATTATTGTCACCCTTGATAAAGATGAGCAAATAAAACTGTGTAAAATAAATAATATAAAACGGGATATTAAGTTGTTTTACACCAATACAATTGTTCAGAGAAAGAGTTTTTGTTGAACAAATAATAAAAACATTTATTATTATGAGCTCTTTGACCACACACACCAGTGGTGGGTTTGGTGTCAACATAAGGATGCATAAGCACAAAAGAAACCCAAACTTACTGTAAAATATGATGGTGTATCTTTTATGTTATGGGGCTATTTTGTTTCCACTGGTTCTGGGTCTCTGATGGTGGATCATTGATGTTATGGGGCTATTTTGTTTCCACTGGTCCTAGGGCTCTTGTTAAGGTCAACTGCATCATGCACTTTGCCAAGTACCAGGACATTTAAGCCAAAAACCTGGTTGCCTCTGCCAGGAGGCTGAAACTTGGCCGCAAGTGTATCTTCCAGCAAGAACAATAACCCCAAGCACACATGACAATCCACAAAGAAATGGTTAATTGGCCACAAAATCAACATTTTGCAATGGCCAGTTCAGTCTCCGGACTTGAACCCCATTGAACCCCTGTGATTTGAATTGAAGAGGGCAGTCCATAAGCGCAAACAAAGGATATCAAGGATCTGGAAAGATCCTGTATGGAGGAATGGTCTAAGATCCCTCCCAATGTGTTCTCCAATCTCATAAAATGTTTTATAAAAAGGTTCAGTGCCATTATTCTCGCAAGCTGAGGGATTCAAAGGTATTCAAAACTGGGTTGGCAATCATTCTGACCCCTATCTTTTGAGAAAGAAAAAAAATGTATTACAATGAAATTATATAATTTCCCAATTTGTTTTAGCATATAATATAGCTCAGTATTTGCATTATTTATTTTAATACAGTCGTTATTGGTAATCTTTATCAAGGGTGTGTAACGGTTTTCTTCCTGGGATGAAGGAGAGGACCAAAACGCAGCGCGGCTAGTGTTCAACATGTTTAATAAAGAGAATAACGTAAACACTACAAACTACAAAACAATAAATGTGAAAACCGAGACAGACCTATCTGGTGCAGAACACAAACACAGAGACAGGAAACAATCACCCACAAAATCCCAACACAAAACAAGCCTCCTATATATGGTTCTCAATCAGGGACAACGATTGACAGCTGCCTCTGATTGAGAACCATATTAATCTGGACACAGAAACAGACAAACTAGACACACAACATAGAATTCCCACCCAGCTCACGTCCTGACCAACACTAAACAAGCAAAACACATAAGAACTCTGGTCAGGACGTTACAGGGTGTCAATCATTTTGGACCCCAACTGTATATAAACAGTGAGTAGACCAAACATTAGGAACACCTTCCTAATATTCAGAACAGCCTCAATTCGTCGGGGCATGGGCTTTACAAGGTGTCGAAAGATTTCCACAGGGATGCTGACCCATGTTGACTCGGATGAGTCCCACAGTTGTGTCAAGTTGGCTGGATGTCCTTTGGGTAGTGGACCATTCTAGATACACATTTGAAACTGTTTAGCATGAAAAACCCAGGACCTTTGCAGTTATTGACACAAAGCCTGGCAGCTTTTACCATACCCCATTCAAAGGCACTTACACTTACAAGTACACAATCTATTTCTCAATTGTCTCAAGGTTTAAAAATCCTTCTTTAACACAGATTCAAGTGGATTTAACAAGTGACATCACTAAGGGATCATTGCTTTCACCTGGATTTACCTGGTAATTCTATATCACGTAAAGAGCAGGTGTTCTTAATGTTTCGTATACTCAGTGTAATATGCATGCATTAATAACACATTTCAAAGCAAAAAGCATATGCCTTTTAATATAAATCAATAACCTCAATTAAGGTTTGTTTCATACGCTGTAATTACCATGAGGTCATAGCGCATCATTCAAAGTCACTTCAATTGACCACATTGTAAAAAGACAGGACAGATGGAGCAAACTGAATAATGAACATAGACTTATTTGCAACACCCTAAGATACTTTCTGTATTTCTTACTGAGTACGTCATGTTCAGCAACCCCTTGAGTAGGCTACTGTTTACAAAAACTGTGACTGGACCGGTGTCGGTTTGATAAAATCACGAGTGGGTGTCTGTCTAATCACAATCCCTTCTTTGTCTACCCATAAAGGCTCTTTACGGCAAGGACATTGCTTTTAAATACTGCCATATGCAAATCCTTGCATGCAATTAGCATTTGTAAGTATTTCAACCCCCCATATTTATTGGATTTTCAGGGCACGCTGATCATTGATTTATGCGCTCCTGGCAATCATATTTCCATATTTGTACGATTTTAACGACGGTAATAATTCAAGGATCTGCGGGCATAATCTTTGAACGAAATGCCTAATTACATCCTCAAAGCATCATCATTTTGCCAGGGTGTCCAGACAAAAAATAGTGGGAAGAAGGTGTGCGTGTGTGTGTGTTTTTCTCTTCAATGCCTGAGTATAAAGAGGACTATTTTTTCCCCCACTCTCTCCCAAATACCTTTCACTCCTGCTCTACTTAAATAAAGAGGACTTAGAACTGTAGCCTAACACGTTATTCATCGTGACACTCCTTCATGACAACGTCAATCATAGGGGTTGAGGAGATTCTATTCTGTGATGCAAAATATGTCCTCCACCTTTCCACACTTACATCCAATGTTATCTCCCTCCTCTTCCCCAACCTAACAGTGAACGTTTCCTCCGTTTGCCACATCGCTTCATTTGAGTTGACACGGTGTGTGTGCTCTCCAATGACAGAAATACAAGCAAATATCAAAATATCATAATTACATTTACATTACATTTAAGTCATTTAGCAGACGCTCTTATCCAGAGCGACTTACAAATTGTAATAAATAAATAATAAATAATAAAGAGAGGCTGACATCTACCAGTGTTTAGGGTCAACAACATCAGGGAAATGTGTCCTCTGTCTGTAGACACGGCCTTAGAGACCATTTTCACCAATTCCTTTTGTTGTGTAAACGTTAATAAAGAGG
Organism: Salvelinus fontinalis; assembly: GCF_029448725.1. NCBI lineage: Eukaryota > Metazoa > Chordata > Actinopteri > Salmoniformes > Salmonidae > Salvelinus > Salvelinus fontinalis. Next base: position 17,220,127 of record NC_074686.1, read on the forward strand.
AAAGAAAAATAAACCGTCATGAAATAATCTTTCACTGGGTAAGAAATGCAAGTCAATTCTACGACTATATTTACATCGGATCATAGTAATCAAAAGTTATCATATACAGTACAAATTGTTATGATGTATGTCGTTTATTTGAGTGCTTATACAGTATTTCATGAAATATCGTTCTACCATCAAATAAAGAAGACACCAATTAATAGCTCTCATTGGCCACATACTGTACCAGAGCAGTTTAGGGAAGACAACCACACAATGAGGGCAATTAATAATCCCTTCTCCCCCCTCTCAATATTCTAATGATAAAAAGATGATCAAGCGAGGTTAATATCTACGGAATATGCATAATTTATATGGCCTGGTACAAAATACTCTTCTGTCGCGGTGCTGCTGCTCATTCACTCGGCTAATTCATTGGAATAAAGTGTCCCAAAGGGTGTGCATGTAATCACCCTTAATCCCACATTGATCTGAGAGAGAAGGAGCAAAAGAGAGGAAGAGGGGGGAAAGCTTTCTGTCATACTGGGACAAGCCCTTGCGAGGTAGGTTTATGCGATTGCAAGGAATAATTTATGACTGTGATTCCTTCGGAGGTTTTAATATCTGTGATTAAAGAAATTAGGCTAACGCGAGTCTGATTTTCAAACGTGTAAAGCTTTGAAATGTTGCTGCTACTACCAGTATTAAAAAAAATGTTTTTATTCAAGATAATAACAATAATAGTAATAATAATGTTAACTAATAATTCATTTCAGACAAATGTGCTATAAACACCCTATTATGACTTTACAGCAAATATATTTAAATTTTTTTTTATTCAATTCAGTATTTAATATCACGAATATGGTTTAAAAAATAGAAATAGTACTGAGGCTTCTGTTTTTCTATCTTTAAAATATAATCACTAAATAAATAATTTGTTCATCTTATTTGCATGTTGCTAAAATAAGTCCCTGATATTCTGCTAGGCCAGCTTTTTGTGTTTGTTTGTCTGCAGGGTTATCAGTGTTAACGTGTCTACCTGATACTATTCATCCACTACACACTGATTTGAATAGGTTCTCGTAGTGTGTGTGTGTGTGTGTGTGTGTGTGTGTGTGTGTGTGTGTGTGTGTGTGTGTGTGTGTGTGTGTGTGTGTGTGTGTGTGTGTGTGTGTGTGTGTGTGTGTTATCTGATCTGGCCAGTGTCTCCAAGGCTTCATCTCAGCCACAGAGCGAGAGAGAAAGTGAGAGTGAGCGAGAGAGCAGCCGAAGTTCCTGGATCCGTTGGGAGATAACTGAAACACTGTGGAAATCCAGCTAGGAATGGTTCTCAACTGAATGGTTCTCAACTCAACTGAGACAGACAGACAGACATTCATAGAAACCTCTATCCACGCCAAACATAATGTGTTGGCTGTTTAAGAGTTTGTGCTGCTTTCAAGTGTTGCATGTGAAAATTGGAGTGTTTAAAATCATTGTTCCTTCTCTTTACCAATATAGTATGAATACACCTTTTGAAATCAGACCATAATTCCCAAGCACATTTAACAAAACATTTGTTTAATACACATATAGGAATATTTCTGTTCAGATGCTATGCTTGTATATAATGTTCAGTATTGTGAATAAAGAATTGTAAATATCCTGATACTCACATTATCAATGTCTGTATCCAACCATTTGTGAAGACCATGGGTCACAAAAATCTGCAAATAAAACAAGCATAAACATTACATATATAAAAAAAATCAACACCGCAAGGTTTCCGCCAAATCTATTAGATAAATCACATTATCTGTATTTTAGAATACATTGATGTCTACATATCAAATTGTGAGAAACAGTATCTCTCTATGTTGGAGTCATCCTGTGAAATGCATACAGTAAAACCCCATGGTCGTGTGTGTCATTTATTTATTTCATTGATTGAATGGTTGATTCATTTGAAGGGGGAACGTACACAGCCATCAGCACTTTAACTACAGTCCAGACCTCTCAAGCATGTAAGGTAGGGTCTAGGAAACCATACAACACGTACACACACGTCATTATCAGCCCTGCTAATATTACCCCCCTACTCCTCTTTATTAAACTAGCATTGGGGACTCATTATGCTGTGGTCTTTGTCCCTATTGTAATTGCCCTCTTGGCATGGCTGTCCTCCTCTCTCCTACTCTGTGACGGCTAGTGGGCAGTAGGCTACATCAGCACTATACTACACCAGCGGAGGTCTCTAAGGGAAACCAAGTGCATGACCACCTCCACCACCCCTCCAGGGACCCCGCAGCAGCCCAGTCAAAGTAGTGTCGGGAGGGACTCGAGACTCCATTGCTCCCCCTTTCCCGGTTCTCCCTGTTTCATCAAACTAGCAAGAAGGAGATGGACTCTGGTGCAATGGTGTTCATCAGGGTGGAGCTCAGTTTTTATTGATTTAAATGGATGAACTGAGAAAGAAAGAAAACTTTGTTTTCTATGCATACAATTCTATTAAAACCATTCAAACTACATGAATTGGAACAGGAATGACAGCAAATAACTTAAACTTCTAATTACACATCTCTTAATTAATGTTTGCTTTGCTGTTTACAATTTCCACTGAATTATGTTTTTCCCTTTTCAGCATAGTGAATTTAACATCTTTACTATATTCTCTAATGATATAACTCAAGGTTCTTTCTGCTTTTACCACTCTTAAATATGTTTATAAATGTCTGACGTGCGATAACTGTATACAACTACAGTGAAAATGAAACTTGAGGACAGAAACACAAATTGTACAATAAACATTAATAATACCTTATGTATGCTGTTTATTGTTGTATGCTTATTCCAAGTATCCAGTGTGTTCTATGAGAACTGTATTATCAAATCAGAAATCCCACTAAGGGACAGACATAAGTATTTCGGAAAGTTGTACAGTACATACACTACTTGGCCAAAGGTATATGGACACCCCTTCAAATGAGTGGACTGACAGGTGTATAAAATCGAGCACACAGCCATGCAATCTGGATAGACAAACATTGTACTAGAATGGCCCTTACTGAAGAGCTCAGTGACTTTCAACGTGGCAACAACATAGGATGCCACCTTCTAACAAGTCAGTTCATCAAATTTCGGCCCTGCTAGAGCTGCCCCGGTCAACTGTAAGTGCTGTTATTGTGAATTGGAAACGTCAGCCACGAAGTGGTAGGCCACACAATCGTACAGAACGGTGCCGCCGAGTGCTGAAGCGAGTAGAGCATAAAAATTGTCTGTCCTTGTCTGTCCTCGGTTGCAATACTCACTACAGAGTTCCAAACTGCCTCAACGAAGCAATGTCAACGCAAGAACTGTTCGTCGGGAGAATCATGAAATGGGTTTCCATGGCCAAGCAGCCGCACACAAGCCTAAGATCACCATGCGCAATGGCCAAGCGTCAGCCGGAGGGGTGTAAAGCTTGCCGCCATTGGAATCGGGAGCAGTGAAAACGCGTTCTCTGGAGTGATAAATCACGCTTTACCATCTGCCAGTCCGACGGACTAATCTGGGTTTGGCAGATGCCAGGAGAACGCTACCTGCCCGAATGCATAGTGCCAACTGTAAAGCTTGGTGGAGGAGGAATAATGGTCTGGGGCTATATTTCATGGATCGGGCTAGGCCCCTTAGCTCCAGTGAAGGGATATCTTAACGCTACAGCATACAATTCTGTGATTCCAACACAGAATTGCTTCCAACTTTGTGGCAACAGTTTGGGGAAGGCCTTTTCCTGTTTCAGCATGACAATGCCCCCGGTGCACAAAGCGAGGTCCATACAGAAATGGTTTGTCAAAATCGATGAGGAAGAACTTGACTGGCATGCACAGTCAAGTTCTTCCGCACCAAACTTGACTGACCCCAACCCCATCGAACACCTTTGGGATGAATTGGAACGCTGACTGCGAGCCAGGACTAATCGACCAACATCAGTGCCCAACCTCACTAATGCCTGTGGCTGAATGGAAGCAAGTCCCTGCATGTTACAACATCTAGTGGAAAGCCTTTCCAGAAGAATAGAGGCTGTTAAAACAGCAAAGGGGGGACCAACTCCATATTAATGCCCATGATTTTGTAATGAGATGTAGTGTATGTTTATATTCTCCATGCTGCTTGAAAAGTCACTGGCGCCATCTACTGAGCACATTCGTCCAAATATAATCCAACAACATCAAGTCCACCACAACTTTCCTTAATTGGGAAATAATTGCATATCTTTCAAAGGAGATCTCATTCCCTTCGCCTTATCATTTATTAAACTTTTCCTTTTTTCTAAGAGAAAAAAAGGGGAGAAGAAACTTAAATCTGTAATTTTTCCTTACCATTTGAGGCAAAAGAACATACAATTTGTGCAAATACTGTGCCTCATTTAAGGGGAGGGAAGACAAGGCTTGACCAATTATCCCATGGAAGAGTGGGAGTCTCTTGGGTTTGGGGGGGAGCAGTATATCTCCACGTTCCACTGAAGTGTTATGGCGTGTTAGCACCTCAGCTACTGAACATATTGTAGACTTATGAGAGTAGCAAGGGCCAATGGAGGTGTGAAAGAAAAAGGCGTAATTGAGATGTGCTGGCTAGTATAGAAGCCACAAATAAAACTGTGAAACTGTGTGCTAGCATGTTAGTATTTCTGCTTTTCATTGCAAGTTTGAGAGCTTCTTGTGTTACCAAATTGCTTAGAAACATAAACTAGTCAGTCCAGAACTTACATTAAAGAATATCTATTAGACAGAAAGCAACATATCTTTTACTTGTTTGTAATGTTCAAATATTATTTATTTTAGATTACCTCATACAATTAGAATGATTTTGGAGAACTACACAATTACAGCAGTATGCTATTTTTAATGCACAATGTCCAATTGGCACCAAAGCTTGATGACTGAGTCTGGTCAGTCCAATATAGTTTTTATACAGTCCTCTACACTTGTGTCTGCAGGAGGATTAAGGGTCGGGGTCCATGTTCTTAGTCATAACTACACATCCGAAGAAAGGACTATGACCTAGCCTACATTTTCAACAGGGTTTTAATCCATGTGAGTCAATATTGACCTCGCCATGCTTACAACTAAAACACACGCAATCGGGCAACATAACTTAGATTCTATTTAAACATCTATCCCTATCATTTGGCTTTTAAAATAGATAAGGAATCAACCCACAACCAGACACTACAGTTTATCTTCCTTCACTCCAAGTGTAATTTTCATCTGTTGTACTCCTAAACTGTTCAAGAGTCAGTGGGCGATCACTAAGGAGGCAGTTTATCAGGGTTAGAGAGGTGTCCCCTCTCCAGTCTGGCTAGTATAACACAAAGTAATCTTTTTAGGGTTGTATCTGAGCTTTATCATAGTCTCCTCGCATCAATGGCCCTAGGGGCTTGTTTGTCCTTCGACCATACCCTTTGCCTCTGTCACATTCAGCTTCCCCATTTTCTCTGCACACTCTGATTCAAGAGGACGGCAGTTGTTCTGTTGTATGTGGTTTAGGGCTACAACAAAAGCCTGCACAACCAGTAGTACTCCAGGAGAAGGGTTGTCCATCCTGATCAAGGCATGTTGTATTAGAGCTCAACTTCACATGCTTTGTAAACAACAGGTGTAAACTAACAGTGAAATGCTTACTTACTACAGGCCCTTCCCAACAATAAAGAATACAATCAAAAATAAATAATAATAATAAAATATAAAAAATAGCAACACAAGGAATTAATACACAAAAAGCAATGATAGCTTGGCAATATACACAGGGTACCAGTACCGAGTCGATGTGCAGGGGCACGAGGAAATTGAGGTAGATATGTACATGTAGGTAGGGGTAAAGTGACTAGGCAACAGGATAGATAATAGACAGTAGCAGCCGCATATGTGATGAGTGTGTAAGTGTGTGTGTATGTGTGGCGAATGTGTGCCTGTGTGTACGTGTAATGTGTAAGTGTGTGTGTGTAGGAGCGTCAGTGTAAGTATGTGTGAGTGTGTGGGTAGAGTCCAGCGTGTGCATAGTGTGCATGCATAAGGCACTAACACCACTGAAGTATATCAAGACGAAGAGGGATGGCGAAATGGCTAGTATTATCAACGGAGGAGGAGTAAGTTCCATGGCCAAAGAGCTCTATTTTCATGTTATAACGTCTGCTTCCAGCTCACACTCTCAAACACTTAGATCCCCTGAACACAGCTCAGTTTCCAACCCACTTTCCAGCTCACACTCTCAAACACATAGATCCCCTGAACGCAGCTCACTCTCCAGATCCCAATCACCTGAATTCTGATCATCTGTTCACACACATGTACGTCATTGACTCACATTATTTAGTTCAGTTCTTTGCACCCCATCATTGTGAGGTATTGTTTGTTTTGGTACACATTCTATTTGGAGCGCTGTTCATTTCTCTATTAGTCCTCCTGTGTATCATAGTTTTTGGCGATCCTCACTAACAACTTTTTTTTTGCCTATTCCCTGCCTGTTCTTTTGCTATCAGATTTCCTGTCATCAACCTCTTGCCTGATCTCCCGGACTACGTTATTAGCCTTTTCCCCTGCCTGTACTGTTACCTTTTTGGATTCCCTGTGTATGACCTTCTGCCTGTCCCTGGACCCTGCCACCTGCCTCCTCCTGTGGTCCTTTACTAAATAAACACCTGCTGCGCCCTGCGCTTGAACCCAGCACTCTGTCTCCCATCATACTCATTATTCATGTAATCTGACCAAAACACCAGTTCCAATCCAAGTGCCAAGGCCGGTTAGCAAAATCCAGGCATTTACATTTGTTGGATGACATGAAAATAGATATCTTTGGACAAGCCTACCAGTGGTCCTCAGATCCTCAAAAGGATCTACAGCTGCACCATCGAGAGCATCCTGACGGGTTGCATCACTGCCTGGTATGGCAACTGCTCGGCCTCTGACCGCAAGGCACTACAGAGGGTAGTGTGTACGGCCCAGTATATCACTGGGGCCAAGCTTCCTGCCATCCAGGACCTCTATACCAGGCGGTGTCAGAGGGAGGCACTAAAAATTGTCAAAGACTCCAGCCACCCTAGTCATAGACTGTTCTCTCTGCTACCGTACGGCAAGCGGTACCGGAGCACCAAGTCTAGGTCCAAGAGACTTCTAAACAGCTTCTAGCCCCAAGCCATAAGACTCCTGAACATCTAATCAAATGACTACCCAGACTATTTGCATTGCTCCCCTCCATCTTTTTACACTGATGCTGCTACTCTCTGTTATTATCTATGCATAGTCACTTTAATAACTCTATCTACATGTACATATAACCTCAATTTCCTTGACTAACCAGTGCTCCCGCACATTGACTCTGTACCGGTACACCCTGTATATATCCTCTCTATTGTTATTTTACTGCTGCTCTTTAATTATTTGTTACTTTTATTTATGTATTTTTGTTTCTGTTGGTTAAGGGCTTGTAAGTAAGCATTTCACTGTAATACCGGTTGTATTCGGCGCATGTGACAAATAAAATGTGATTTGATTTGATTTGGTGGGTTTGGCGTCGAAATGAAAATGCAAAAGCAGACAATATCCCCATTCCTACTGTAAAATATGGTGGTGGATCTTTTATGTTATGGGGCTAGTTTGCTTCCACTGGTCCTAGGGCCCTTGTTAAGGTCAACGGGATCATTAACTCTACCAAGTACCAGGACATTTTAGCCAAAAACCTGGTTGCCTCTGCCAGGAGGCTGAAACTTGGCCGCAAGTGGATCTTCCAGCAAAACAATAACCCCAAGCACACACCAAAATGGTTCATTAACCACAAAATCAAAATTTTGCAATGGCCAGTTCAGTCTCCGGACTTGAAACCCATTGAAAACCTGTGGTTTGAATTAAACAGGGCAGTCCATAAGCACAGATGAAGGATATCAAGGATCTGGAAGGATTCCGTATGGAGGAATAGTCTAAGATTCCTCCCAATGTTTTCTGTAACTCATAAAACATTTTTGAAAGAGACTCATATATCCCCGCAAGGTGAGATATTGAATGGTATTGAAAACAGGGGTGTCAAATTTTGACCAATTCCTTTTTGAGAAAAAAAATCTCTTCGTCTGAGCAATTTAGCATTCAATATAGTTCAGTATTTGAATTATTTATTTTATCTTTAGAAAGGGTGTGTAACGGTCCTGACCTGTTTTCTGTTGTTTTTGTATGTGTTTATGGTCAGGGCGTGTGTTTTGGGTGGGCAGTCTATGTTTTCTGTTTCTATGTTGGTTTTGGGTTGCCTGGTATGGCTCTTAATTAGAGGCAGGTGGTTTGCGTTTTCCTCTAATTAAGAGTCATATTTAGGTAGGGTGTTCTCACTGTTTGTTTGTGGGTGATTGTCTTCCGTATCTGTGTTATGTCTTGCACCATACGGGACTGTTCGGTTGTTCGTTTCGATGTAGTCTGTTCCTGTCCGTGAGTTTTACGTTTAGTTAAGTAAGTTCATGTTCAGGTTTTTTCGTCTACGTCGTTTTCTTGTTTTGTAATTTTGAAAGTGTTTTGTTTTTCGTGTTGCCATCGTCGTGTTTAAATAAAAGATGGCTTATTTCCCGAATGCTGCATTTTGGTCTGATGATCCTTCTCTCCTCTCCTCGTCCGAGGATGAGGAGAGAGACAGCCCTTACAGGGTGTCAATAATTGCGGACCCCACTGTATATTAATTATATTCTATTATAAACTGAGTGGTTCGATCCCTGAATGCTGATTGGCTGACAGCCGTGGTATATCAGACCGTATACCACGGGTATGACAAAACATGTATTTCTACTGCTCTAATTACAGTAACCAGTTTATAATAGCAATAAGGCACCTCGGGGGTGTGTGATATATGACCAAAATACCACGGCTAAGGGCTCTTCTAATGCACAACGCAACACCTCCTCGGATCTTATTGCTTATTTACATTATATATATTATTTTGTGTACAACGGTGACACTTACCCTCACAAACATATTTTGTTTTTGTCGCAGTGGCGAACAATGACAGGATTGGCCATGTTGTCAACTAGCCTATCTGACCCCCCCTCTCCACCACACAACGACCTAATGCGCTCAGAAGGTCAACCACAGCATCACTGTCCCGAGGCTATAGACCCACTGCTCTGGGTGTGTACAGCAAAAACAATGCATATATTTGTTTCTCATCAAATGCAGATGCGACCCAAAAGGGGTTATCGCTGACCGCAACTGATATGACAGTGCAATCGCTCATGCAACACTTGTGAAAGAAAAAAGAAGGGCTTGATAAAAAGCAGGGGATGAGAGAGAGAGATGGATGCAATTGCTGAATTTATCTTGACACATTTTTGGTTTGATTCGAGGCGAATGGAGCTGAATCGCTATCTGCCTTACAATACATGGTTATGAAATGGGATTGAAATGTTTCTGAGGTATGAAATGATTACACACTCCATGTTTGTGTAGGATTTCCTTAATACAGATACATCTTCAAGAGTCTATTGATGCACCCATGCGTCAATCTAACATAATAAACAAATCCCCATCAAAATCGGTCAGTTTAAGCTAGAGATATAATTGTTTTTGCATGGGCTGCGTCTCAACCATCGCATCGACCTATGGGCTCCCGAGTGGCGCAGCGGTCTAAGGCACTGCATCTCAGTGATAGAGGCGTCAGTAAAGACCCTGGTTCGATTCCAGGCTGTATCACAACCGGACATGATTTGGAGTCCCATAGGGCGGCGCTCAATTGGCCCAGCGTCGTCTTGGTTAGGGTTTGGCCGGGGTAGGCCGTCATTGCAAATAAGAATTTGTTCTTAACTGACTTGCCTAGTTAAATAAAGATTAAATAAATGTCGGACTCCACACCTGAGGTGTAAAGTGGCAAAGCTACAGCGCTGTGTCATTCTCACAAAAACATCTATAGCGTCCGAACGATATGACCACTCTATGGAAAGATCAGACTCCCAGGAGCACGGCAAGTGTAACGGGACTCGTCTGAAGGTAACCCAGTACCGGCAAAAAAATGAATGGAAGTTTGGAGATATTTTTGTGATAACAAAAAAAAAAATTGGTTATATATGTGTCCAAAAAACTAAAATATTTCTTATATATTAACTTTCTTATATCTCCTAGATACAGGACAGACACATTTAAATCCTTATTCTTTATGATTATGTTTTCTTCTTCTAATGGGCAGTAGTAGTAAAGGCCAAATTCAGGATTATATCAAATAATGGTTTCCACCTTTTTTTTGGATATACCTACAGGTGTCCTAAAATTCCAAATCATATATCTAAATGATCCATGGTATGACCATCTTAAAACAATGCCATATGTTAGCTTAGTAGAACCCCCCCACCCACCCCCCCCTTTCAAAGGCTTAGACTTTTAGAGTTAAGTGGGTGTCTACTTTAACGCTTGAATTAGAAGACAACAAACATAAATGCGTTGGTACCATATTAAACCCCCCCCCAAAAAGACACATGTTTTATTGTTTTCATGAAAAGTAATTATGTAGAGGATACATTTGCAGGAATAAAACACAATTTTAACTCTTTTTTAATACTGCTTCTCTCTACAATCCTATCATAAAATGACACCGTCACCTCAGGACATCTTTCAATTTGCGCCTTTCTGATGCTCAATCTTACTGCAATAAAGCGTAATACTGCTAATCACTTAGAATATAATAGAATACAACTTTGTCCATCCACCTTACATTAAAACTTCTCCTTAACACTCAATACTGCACCTATAAACTACATTCATATCAGAACGTGTCACCTTCACACATTTGAACAGTAAACCTCATGGATTATTCCATTATTCCACTACAAGCTCACAGAAACCCACCCACTTTCCTCCATGGTATCCCATGATCCTCCCCTGCAAAGCCACCAGGAAATCCTGTCAAGCAGCAGGAAGTCTATTAAAAACTGCCAGCAGATACTAGGCCACCGTTGGCAGATCCTTCGCCTGTATGTCTGCATCTCTACGTGCTGGCTGCTTACTTGGCCTCTGTGTGGTGAGCTTTCTTAAATGGCCTCTGTGAATTCTAAAGAGGCCCTCACCACTTGCTGTGTGCTGGTATAAGATTGCTAAACGCTGTAACCCTCCCCCTTTTGTAAAATAGAATGGTTGCCTGCGTTAAAAGACAGCATGGTATTCGATTGGGTGTATGTCACCTGAAAGACACGTATTAACCTCTCTCCCCGCCGTTGTCTTTTATTTTTATTCAACTCTGTCTGACTGTCTTGAGATCTCTTGTCCCTTTCTGGCACTGTGGAAGTCTCTCTCAAGTGGAGAATTGACTGCACTAATTAAGTCCCTCCACCTTTCCATCCCACTAAATCTTTTGCTTTTTCCACTTTGCTGAGCTTGAATGCTGAGCTTGAATTGTTTATTCCTCCATCAAATATGCATCCTATTAATTAAGGAAAATTATTCCCTGACTGCCAAATATCCTGTGCCAAAGACTGTCAACACAAAAAGCATGCCTGTGAACTTGTAACGAAGGGGCATCTCTTAAAATGTTGAGTTACAGCCTTCAAGAGCTCCGTGTCTACGCGCGAGCGTTCACCCACACTCCCATCACTGCCATCACTCCCACTCGATCCTCTCAGCCAAGCCCTGGAAGTAAGTGGCGGTTTCTTTTTCCTGTGTTTTTTTAACAAGGCTGCACAATGGGCTGACATACGCACTTGACAGGCGAGCGGTGAAATTTTAATTACATACCTACCCCTCATCTTATAATTGCTGTTGTTAATCAGTCATTAACTTCATCCACCCCCCTCGGGGTTCACTTCCTAAATCTCCCTACAACACATTTCAGCTCAATAAATTCCATCGCTCTTTCCTGGCCCCACTGTGTAATTTCATATATTTTTTAAGCTGTCATCTTTTCCTTTTTCACCGCAAAAACAGGGGGTATTTGTTATTTGTTCTCTGAGGGGTTGACAGTAACAGGCTTTTAATCATAACTTGCATTTAAACGATCCATCTCAGGTCGATCAAGACGGAAAGTAATTCATGAAGGCGCAGATAAGGGTGCACGATAGGAGTCATTGTGCCCGGGTGCTAGGCTAACATAAGCTCTGAATGATTCCGCACAATGGTGATTGAGCTACAAGGGCCTTCGTCTTTCCCCACCCCTCCCACTCTTCCCTCCATAATTCCAACCTGTCCCACGAGCAAAGGAAAGTTGATATGAGCAAGGATGTACGTGCGACAGACAGTTTATTTGTCTCTCGACAAATCCCACCCCACCCCCCGCACCCCACCCCATTGAAAAGAAACAGATGTTTTTGGGGAACTGTCTCCAAGCAAGTCAAACCACTACTTATATTATTCAGAGGGGTGGGGATTCTTCACACTATTTGACCGATACGGCTGTAGCGGTTTATCGTTACGGCGTATGTGAGTGTTCAACTGCCTCTTCTCTTCTACTGGCTGAGGCCTGTTCTTTTTCTGGCACAGCTACTACTCGCTCCAGGAAGTGCTAGAGAAAAAGGTACTGCTAGGTACACTTTGACACTGTTAGCACTTGTAACAAGCGTTTAACACATTTTACACAGATAACACTAAATTAACGAGTTAATGCATACATGCGTAACAACTCAAAAGTACACTGACTGTACAAAACATTAGGAACACCCGGGTCTTTCAATGACATACAGTACCAGACACATTTACGCATTCCAGATTACAGCCCAAATAAATTCAAGTAAGAGACACATCTCAACATCAACTGTTCAGAGGAGACTGCGTGAATCAGGCCTTCGTGGTCAAATTGCTGCAAAGAAACCACTACTAAAGGACACCCATAAGAAGAAGATACTTGCTTGGGCCAAGAAACACGAGCAATGGACATTAGACCGGTGGAAATTGGTCCTTTGTTCTGATGAGTCAAAATTTGAGATTTTTGGTTCCAACCGCCGTGTCTTTGGGAGACGCAGACTAGGTGAACGGATGATCCCCGCATTTGTGGTTCCCACCGTGAAGCATGGAGGAGGAGGTGTGATGGTGTGGGCTGCTTTACTGGTGACTGTACTGGTACTGTACACTGACCAGGTGAAAGTTAGGATCCCATCTTGCTGTTAGTTGTTAATTCCACTTCAAGTTGGTGTAGACGAAGGGGAGGAGAGGAGAGATGTTAATGAATGATTTTCAAGCCTTGAGAGAATTGAGACATGGACTGTGTATGTGTGCCATTCAGAGGCGTATGGTAGTAGGTGCCAGGTGCACTGGTCTGAGTGTGTCGAGAACTGCAACGCAGCTGGGTTTTTCACACAGTTTTCCGTGTGTATCAAGAATGGTCCACCTCCCAAAGGACATCCAGCCAACTTGACACATCTGTGAGAAGCATTGGAGTCAACATGGGCCAGCATCCCTGTGACAGCTTGTATGTTCCATGCCCCAATGAATTGAGGCTGGCAAAAGGGGGTGCAACTTATTATTAGGAAGGTGTTCCTAATATTTTGTACAGTCAATGTATATATACACTGAAGAAAGATATAAACACAATATGCAACAATTTCAAAGATTTTAGTGAGTTACAGTTCATATAAGGAAATTAGTGAATTGAAATGAATTTATTAGGTCCTAATCTATGGACTTAACATGACTGGGCAGGAGCGCAGGCATGGGTGGACGTGGGAGGGCATAGGCCGGTTGGACATACTGCCAAATTCTCTAAAATGACGTTGGAGGCGTCTTATGGTAGAGAAATGAACATACAGTTCTCTGGCAACAGCTCTGATGGACATTCCTGCATTCAGTATGCAAATTGAATGCGCCCCTCAAAACTTGAGACATCTGTGTCATTGTGTTCTGCGACAAAACTGCACATTTTACAGTGGCCTTTTTTGTTCCCTGCACAAGGTGCACCTGTGTAGTGATCATGCTGTTTAATCAGATTCTTGATAAGTCACACCTGTCAGGTGGATGGATTATCTTGGCAAAGGAGAAATGTTCACTAACAGGGATTTCTCTCAAATATGGGCACAAAATTTGAGAGAAAGAAGTTTTTTGTGCTTATGGAACATTTCTGGGATATTCCAGAACTAGTAGTAAGCAACACATACTTAAAGAGAGGAAAAGAGCCATGGAGTGGTGGTACTATGGATGGAGAGAGGAAACTTGAACTTCAAAGTCCAGAGTTGTGAAACTGAAGAAGTTGTTGAAATCACGGCCAATAAACCAAAATGTTGTTTTCACTACGTTTAAAGTAAGTGTCATTTGGAGTGTGTATTAGATCCAAAAGTTACCCGCAGATAAATCAATGAAAATATCAACTTCCTTCTTGCCTTACTTTCACATTCTTCACATTAATCAATGAAATGCAGTAACTCAGTTAAAGGATACAGATTAAAATACTACAAAACACACAAAGATATTTAGACTGTAAATTAACCCTGCGGCCAATCCCAGACCGAAAAGTTTATCTAGGAACACTAAGAGACGGAAAATAAAGATACATTCTATTCTATGTGTTACAGCGAACAACGGAAATGTGTCTTCTGACCAAGGGATTGTGTCCCCCCATAAATAACTCTAGAAGAAGAAACGTTGAGAGGAACCAGGCTCAGAGGGAAGACCCATCCTCTTCTGGCTGTACCAGGTAGAAGTTAAGAGTAACTTAGAAAGTGACATCTAGGGTAAACAGGCAGTTGAACCATTCGTTTTGACAGAGAGGGTTCAATCACACTCAGAAGAGTCACTGGTGTGTTAAGAGCAAAGTCATTCAGACATCACAAAGAGTGGCACATCCCATTACTTTAAATACATTATGCATATTGTATTGGCACACGTAAAACACGGCATTGTCACAGTGCCCCATCATTCAGAACACATACTGTAGGGTTACAGAGAGAGATTTGAAGCAATGTGCTATAAAGTGAAGAGCCAATGTGCTTAATGTAGAAAGCTTCATGGCCTATTCCAGTGGTTCCCAAAGTGGCGTCCGCGGGGGCACTGAAGGGGTCCACACAATAAATGTATTACATTTTTTAAATTGAATAGTTTTTTGCTAGCATCACATTTTTGACCAGGGATCTGTGGAAAAAGGGGGTGCAATACAATATAATGTAATATTATTAATCAGAATTTATGTTCCCTTAGATGCACATGGGCCTAGGAGGTTCACAGGGATATGGGTACTCCATCAATTATACTTTTTTTCCAACTCAACTCTTCTTGTATTCCCCCAAACTTGTTTTGAACATAAATCCACTGTACTGTAATTTAAGCTAGAAAACAGTACAAATAAAACAAATCCCTTCCCCTTGGCAAAATGTGTAGAATTGCAAAAACAATTGCTTTAAAACTGCAAAATGTTCTCTCTGCCCCAAGGCAAAATGTATAGTATTGCAGGACATTAGCTTTAAAACGGCAAAATGTTCCTTCTGATGCCAGGACGGGGGCTTGTATAGTGCTATTTTCATTGCACTATAAAGTAGGAGTTGTGTTCTGATATTATGAGAGGGTCCCTGGTACATTTTTCTATAACAAAAGGGGTCCCGACACAAAAAAAAGTCTGGGAACCCCTGACCTATTCCTTATACCAGGGAACATAGCAATTAAGCACAACAGTCCATGTTAAAAATGAAATGGTTTTCATAACGCAGACATAATGATGGCCGTACTATGGACTAAATAACCATACAAGCTAAAGTGAAACAAGTACAGAAACATATTATTGACTTTATCATTACTGATTACAATGAACAGATTTAGACTGTAATTACAGAAGGTGTACCACACTTTCAGGGGTTAACGTTTGGCTAGAGTGCTCTTTCCATCATGGCATAGCTTTTTAAAAACCTTTAAATAAATCATCATCATCCTTAACTGCCCTTTGTCATCACATGCAAATCACGCCCTACAGCTAACGTGCAATTACAATCAGTGAGCTTAGCTGATTCTCTGAGACAACAGTAGTTAGCCTGTGCCTAGTACAGTACGTGTCCCGTGTGAGAGGTGCTTTTGTGGCTAATGAAGTGTCTGGAAGATGGTGATTGACGGCTGAGTACCTGTAGATGC
Organism: Salvelinus fontinalis; assembly: GCF_029448725.1. Classification (NCBI taxonomy): domain Eukaryota; kingdom Metazoa; phylum Chordata; class Actinopteri; order Salmoniformes; family Salmonidae; genus Salvelinus; species Salvelinus fontinalis. The sequence goes on from NC_074686.1 coordinate 17,236,122, forward strand.
AGCAGAGGAGAAACAAAAGGGGTTCCAATTCTGAAGGAAAGTCTTCTAGGGTGTCCATGCAGGCTTTTTGGAAGGAAAATAGAGTAGGTTTGAAAAATGTCCCCTGCTCAGTTCAGAGTTAGATGAAAGTTTGGTAACAGAGTTTGACGAAAGTTTGGAAACACTTGCTATGAATACTCTCTTCTGAATATGGGTATGAGAGAAACAGTTAATTCCCTCAAAACTAAATCTGCATTCCATTCCAAGCTTGCAACATTTGGCCCTTGAAGAATCGTACAGTGAGATTGTCTTTAACATACAATGTTTCATTGTAACAGCAACTGTTTTATCAGCGTGTAAGTTAACCTATTTTACTTGCATCCTAGTGGGGGACGCAGATAAGAGCACCAGGGGCCGTGACTTATTGGGGTGTCAAGCAGTTGAATAGCATGGATGCACGCAGGAAAAATCATATGGTGGAGCAGTTACGAGAGCATAAATTAATACAAGGTCCACTTTTCTCCCATTCTCCCAAGAATTATGATGAATACAGGGCTTAAAGATACAGTTAACTTTTTCCTCTACCTAATTTAAGTGACAGTGTGTTAATTTTAATGATAAACTGGGTGGTTCGAGCCCTGAATGCTGATTGGCTGACAGCCGTGGTATATCAGGCCATATGTCACGGGTATGACAAAACATTTATTTTTACTGCTCTAATTACGTTGATGACCCGTTTATAATAGCAATAAGGCATCTCGGGGATGTGTGATATATGGCCAATATACCACGGCTATGGGCTGTGTCCAGGCACTCCACATTGCTTTTGTGCGAAAGCACAGCCCTTAGCCGTGGTATACTGGCCATATACCACACCCCCCCGTGTCTTATTGCTTAAGTTAAGAATAACAAATCTAATAGCTCAATCGCATTTGCTCCAATTGGATAATAAGAAGCTGCATTAGACACATTGAAGGACCTATTTGTATTGCAGCCAGGTGGGCTCTTTTGAAGACAGACCTGTCTTAGACAGTGCATGCCACAAAGCTTATCATAATCATTTATGTGATCTTCTATCAAATGAGTGTATGGCAAGGCATTCAAAATAGTATTTTGTTTTTTATCATATGTTCCTCAAACATTCACACACTTGCTCAAGTGTCTATCAACTCTTCACAAAAGCCGTTACAAAATGTGACATATGATACAATATCACAAGCTGACAAAATATTTACCCTATCCTGAAATAACACCATATTTTTTGAATGCGGGGCACTTTTTCATTATCAATCGTATCTCCTCTCGGTTTTTAAAAGATGAGCAAGTGGCATCTGTTTCGGTCCTAATGAGCAAAAATGAAACGATCCCTTCCAAAGCCAAAAGTTAAAGTCTGATTTAAAACAGATTAGTAGGTTTACTAGTGAGAATGTACCCTAGTTTATATGGATACATGTATTATGCAAAAAAGGCTCTCATCTCCTTTTTGGTTAAAAGTATTTAATATTCGCCTTCTCTCCTATAAAATACTCTGGAAAATTTAGCAATTTGAAGTATTTCCCAAGCCAAGGAAAATTTGCAATTTTTCACAATTTGGTTTATTTGCTTGATAGACTTAGGATGATGCAGGCTTTTAATTATTCTGTGTTCGACGAAAACCTTACTTGTTGAACTGTAACCCGCAAATAAATGGACATCACAATAAGAGGTTTTAATAATGCAGTCAGTTTCATGTTCATCCTTAAGCAGGATTCCAATGATACCTCTAATGCACATGATGATTAAGTGTAATTCCAATACCGACTGTGTTGTTCAAAGTCTGACAGGCAATAATTTGTTCTATTATATTCTGCCATTTAATTGCCTACTACCGACATCCTTTGACGCATCATGAGGCCATGATTTACAATTAAATGGGCGCCGAGGATCATGGGAGTGACATTATAATCGTCTAACACGGAGATTCCCTCTCATCTGCGACGGGTAGTGCCGAAAGTTTAAAAAAATTTTTTTTAACTCGATTCCATTTGAGGATTATAAAATAGTAAAGTAGAAGGGGATCGGCCAAACAAAATAGGTCTAGTTAAGTGGCGACTGCTCTGGGAGAAGAAGCTAGTGAGCTGTAGCCCTTTGCTGTCAGGACTAGGCTTCTCACACAGACACACACACATTACAGACAATGCAGAACGCATGGTTTAATCTGAACAAGGCAAAGAAGGGAGCTACCAAATGCAGGCTTGAGTTGAGACATACATCCTTTGGGCTTTTAAGATGTAGGGATATCACAATACATTTGAGATTAAGAGAGAGAAAAAAATACTATAAATTCACAGGTTTAGAGTTCACAAGAAAGTTTAAGAGTTGCATGATGTCGTCAGGGCTTCCACTAAACCCAACGTCTCCTATGTTGGAAAGAGAGAGTAGAAGAAAAAGCTCAACACAAACTAGCACTTCAATTACTCTACGAGGCTGTTTACGTGTGGTGTGTCCGTATTAAACCAATGTTTCACTGAATCTTAAGACCTGATAAATAATTTAACGAGTGCAGAAAAACACAGCAAGTGGGGAGGATAATTTGGGCTGCTGAGTGCAGGTCCTCTTTCCCACATGATGCAGGAGAAAAGGAACGCTCTCATTAAGTGGCTTTTGTCCAGTGTGAGTGGCTGTGCACCGTCGGAAGAGCAGAGCAGAAATCACCTTGCAGCCTTGTGCTTCCTCCATTAAAGATGACGGATTGGGGTAATATTTGCCTGCAGGCTGTTTGCTGTGGGTCGTCCTGGCAACTGTTTCTGCTACTTCTGCAGATCATGTTGTTTTGAAAAACCTTATGGGTCTTTGATCAGACTTATGTTATGGAGAGAGCAAACAAACCAAGAGATTTCAGGAGAAGGGGAGTCATTTAATTCAGTGACACAGAATTCACTGGAGGCATGAGTCGACTTAAACCACACTACAATTGGCACTTGATATTATATTTTTATTGTAGCAACCACAGCTAACACTGTTACACTGTTACAGTGTCCTGACATAACAGTAGTGTGCTGTGCTTTGACGTGTGGTGGTTTAAGTCAAGCTACCCCCATATTTGCTACACTGGTGTCAGAAGTGGGATATATTTAACCTATTTCTTACATTATGGTTAGAATTGGAATTCTAGAGATTTTGTTGGTGTCAGAAGCGGGATACTAAACACTGATACACTGGTGTCAGAAGTGGGATACTAACTACTTTTCTACACTGGTAATAGAAGTGGGATATTAACCTGGGATCAGAAGCTGACAGAATAGCGCTGGAGGAGATGGCTGCCGTTTTACAGGCTCCTAACTAATTGTGCTATTGTGTGTGTTCTTTTCACATTATTTGTAACTTATTTAGAACAGAATGTTTCTGCCGCCGTCTCTTATGACCGAATCGAGCTTCTGGATATCAGGACAGCGATTACTCACCTTCTACTGGACAAAGATTTTTCTTTAATGAGAAGGATGTGAAGGATTTACTTCAGACACCAGACAAGGCCAAAATCCCAATCATCCGCATGAAAAAGCGACAGAGATATTGGGGACGTAGGTCGGGGTACCTCATATGGATCCGACGGCGAGTGTGTAGTCCGCCTCCACCATCAGTCCTATTAGCCAACGTGCAATCATTGGATAATAAACTGGATGAGCTCTGATCAAGACTATCCTACCAATGGGACATTAAAAACTGTAATATCTTATGTTTCACAGTGTCGTGGCTGAACAACGTCACAGATAACATACAGCTGGCTGGATTTTCCATGCATCAGCAAGACAGAACAGCTGCCTCTGGTAAGACAAGGGTCTGTGTCTATTTCTGCAGCTGGTGCAGAAAATCTAATATTAAGGAAGTCTCAATGTTTTAAGATTGAATCGTACATTGAATTGCACCATTATCCCAGAAACCCTAGACCCACTCCAATTTGAATACCGCCCTAACAATTCCACAGATGATGCTATCTCTATTGCACTCCAACCTGCCCTTTCCAACCTGGACAAAAGGAACACCTACGTGAGAATGCTGTTCATTGACTACAGCTCAGCGTTAAACACCATAGTGCCTTCAAAGCTCATCACTAAGCTAAGGACCCTGGGACTAAACACCTCCCTCTGCAACTGGATCCTAGACTTCCTGACGGGCCGTCCCCAGGTGGTAAGAGTAGGTAACAACACATCTGCCACACTGATCCTCAACACGGGGGCCCCTCAAGGGTGTATGCTCAATCCCCTCCTGTACTCCCTGTTCACCCATGACTGAATGGCCAAGCAAGATTCCAACATCATCATTATGTTTGCCAACGACGACATACTGGTAGGCCTGATCACCGACAACGATGAGACAGCCTATAGGGAGGAGGTCAGAGACCTGACAACGATGAGACAGCCTATAGGGAGGAGGTCAGAGACCTGACAACGATGAGACAGCCTATAGGGAGGAGCTCAGAGACCTGACAACGATGAGACAGCCTATAGGGAGGAGGTCAGAGACCTGACAGTGTTGTGCCAGGATAACAACCTCTCCCTCAACGTGATCAAGACAAAGAAGATGATTGTAGACTACAGGAAAAAGAGGGCCAAGCACGCCCCCATTCTCATTGATGGGGCTGTAGTGGAACAGGTTGAGAGCTTCAAATTCCTTGATGTCCACATCACCAGCGAACTATCATGGTCCAAACACACCAAGACAGTAGTGAAAAGGGCACGACAACGCCTATTCCCCCTCAGGAGACTGAAAAGATTTGGCATGGGTTATCAGATCCTCAAACAGTTATTCAGCTGCACCATCGAGAGCATCCTGACTGGTAGCATCACCGCCTGGTATGGCAACTGCTTGGCCTCTGACTGCCAGGCACTACAGAGGGTAGTGTGTATGGCCCAGTACATCACTGGGGCCAAGCTTCCAGGACCTCTATGGCAGGCAGTGTCAGAGGAAGGCCCTAAAAATTGCCAAAGACTCCAGCCACCGTAGTCATAGATGGTTCTCTCCACACGGCAAGCAGTACTGGGGCACCAAGTCTAGGTCCAAGAGGCTTCTAAACAGCTTCTACCCCCAATAAATAAGACTCTTGAACAGCTAATCAAATGGCTACTCAGACTATTTGCATTGACCCCCCCCCCCTCATTTTTACACTGCTGCTACTCTCTGTTTATTATCCATGCATAGTCCCTTTACCTCTAACTATATGTACATATTACCTCAAATACCTCGACTAACCTGTGCCCCCACACATTGACTCTGTACCGGCACCCCCTGCATATAGCATCACTACTGTTATTTTATTGTTGCTCTTTAATTATTTGTTATTTTTCTATTTTCTTCTTTAATTTTTTGTATACGTTTTTTTTAACTTCAGTTTATTTTAGTAAATAGTTTCTTGAACACTTACTTTTCTTAAAACTGCATTGTTGGTTAAGGGCTTGTAAGTAAGCATTTCACTGTAAGGTCTACCTGTTGTATTCGGCGCATGTGACAAATAAAATTTGATTTGATAAAAAAAAATATTCTACCCACTTAAATGATGCTCTCTGCCATCATGTGACACCCATATCAAAGACGTGTGACCTTTTGAGTTGCCACACCACCACATGCGGAAAGGTTGCATGTTTGTCTACTCCTGATTTTCAGACACAGAAAACAATAACCCCAGATGTGGAGAGACAAAGTCAAAGAACATAATTTAGTCATATTTGAGTGGATATTAAATAAGCCATGACCAGGGGTAAAACCTCATGTTTGTGTGAAATACATCAGTTTCATTCGAGCCAAAGCTTGTCATGACAAGTACTTGTCTACATTGACCAGATTTTACACTAGCACAACATTACTGTATCCGAATTTCAGCTTCTAAACTATAACAAATCTGCCACACTCTTCATAAACCACACCAGTTCCATTTCTGGCTGTTGTCAAATCCAACAACCATGGATTGTGTTGTGATTAGTGAACAGCGTTATCCCACAGATGGAGTACGCTGATAAAGTCAGTGCTAGTCTGATCTGAAGCACATCAGCACCATAAGATGGCCGCCCATAGTCCTCTTCACTTTGATCTCCATTTCCTGTAGGTCATTAGCTGCCAGCTTTTCCAACTCAAGCCTGACCCAAATAAAGATTCTGACATTTTTCTTCTTCATTGCAGTCAGTCAGCCACTGGATGCTTTTCTTTTTATCAGAAGGGAGTGCATGTTCCCAGTTAATGCACAAGTGATTTGGTTTGACCAAGCTTCTGTTTTACTGGAGCTGGTGGCATTGCTTGTCTTTTCTAACTTGTGAACATTGTGCTTGACTTGCGTAATTGAATTGTGTCTCGGTTTAATGTTTGGCTCTTCACCCATTGACACTTCAAGCACTGTATCTCAACTTAAGTTGTTGTTCAACTCCTCCTCAATTCGATTCATTATTCTTTCAGTTGGGAGATCTGTCTACTACTTAAAGGGGCAATCTGCAGCTCAAATGATAACCAAGCCACCACCCCGCCACTGATTTGGTAAATAGCTGAAGGATGGGGCTAGAGAAATATAGCCACTCTCAAATTCGTAAACAGAGCTATGGATGAAAGGACTGACCATCTATGAGATCCAAATGAAAGGTTTAACCATATTTTGAGGATATACAGTGTGTGTTTACAATCATATTGGTTACAAATCAAAGGAATAAAACAATCTTATATTTTTGGTTCTGACTGGGTAAGATGGTTGAACTAAGCTCATGAGCCATGAATAAGTTATATTCTTCAAGAATAAATGGATGTATATCATGAATTTAAAAGTCCAAAAATGTATGTAGTCTGTGTCACAGTTTACCCCTTTAATTAAAAAAGAACATTCAGTTAAAAATGGAAACTTAAACATGTGAAACTACATTGTACAGTACTAATGAAGGAAAAGTAAGTATCACAACAATTCCACATAATTGAGTGATGTAGTTGGAAGGGACGTAAAATAACCTCTCAGTTTACAACTGAAGGCATTGACAAGGAATACACCTTACTTGTAAGCAGACATCTTCAGTGCTCTCCTCCTCTTCCTCCTTCTCTCTCTCTCTCTCTCTCTCTCTCTGCAAAGGCAGAATGCAAAAGGTCAGGGCGGTGAGCATTAATCAGGTTCCCCACACCACTCCCCTCCATCATTAAAGGCACTAATCACTCTGGTTTGGTTGTAGAGAGGTTTACGCCTAATTATTGTCATTAATAAATCAGCCAGCCGGGGCCTGTCAGGATGAGAGGGAGCACATCCGAGCATGCCATCCATCACCAGGGGCACAGAGAGTCATTATCAGGCTACTGTCAGCTACCTGCTACTGGGTTAGCATGGCTAAGGATGAACCACAGGACTAAGAGTGGCATGGTTGCTAAGTAGCCTAGCTACTTGCTGTTGGGGTAGTATGTCTGAAGATGAACCACAGGCCTGAGGGTGTCATTGCTGCTAACTAGCTTAGCCTGACTGGGATAACCCCCAGAATGGGATAACCCCCACTGACCAGCACAGTGTAACATGGGGGACTTAATTCCTGGGACTGTACTAGCTTGGCCAGACTGGCTTCAGCTCGTCGTTAGACTAGCAAAACCTAATAGGAATAGGCAGAACTGACAATGGTAGCTAAGCCAGACCAGGCAGGCATTAGTGGGCTATATAGCAAAGCATAATTGGGCCTGCATAATAACAATTGATTTGAGGTGCTACATGAAAAGTAAAAAGGTTTTAACTACTACTTAGTCAATGCTGGGAGACATGCTGAGGAGTGCTGCCGGCATACAGAGGACTGCTAATACATTCATGTACGCTTCACTCACTACAAGTATGGAATGTGACAAATCAGATCCTGGTGGTCTAACCCGTGTTTGAATGGCAACTGTTGCCAGGAAGGTCTAGAGAAATGGGTGTGTGTTTCACAGTTGCATGGTTGGTTGTGGAATACTGTAGTATCTTCATTTTTCAGATACTCTCTCACACACACACACACACACACACACACACACACACACACACACACACACACACACACACACACACACACACACACACACACACACACACACACACACACACACACACACACACACACACACAGCGGGTCTAGCCCCCAGCGGACATCCCATTCTGGGACGCCTGCTTGCATTAAACACGCCAAAGGGAGAGAGGAAAGGAGAGAGTAGAAAGAGAGACATTACAGCTCTCAGCAATCACATCTCATCAAATTAAGGGACTCCAATCCATTTAAATGAGTTCTGTGAAACTGAAATCGACCATTAATGCAGTGTCATGTTAAATTAATACTGTCATCTAAATTGATGGTATGAATCTTTCATGTTTGAAATGAGACCAAGAATAACTTATTCATCGCCTCGAATCTCCTCTGATGCCATCTCCATTAACTATAAGTCTCTGCATGGCATCTCGCCTACACAGATTGATACTAAGTGTTAAGAAGCAGACAATTCAAGATAGGGTGTGGATGTCTGGTGGTTCCACGCTGAAAGCCTAAATAGTAGATTATCTGAAACAAACCCCTAAAAGAAAATACAAATAAATGGGGCCTCTAACTCAAATTGAGACACAAGTTGAAAGTTCTGACCACTAGGAATTCGACAACTCTAGCCTTCAATGATATTACATGTAATGTTACGCAGATATAACTACTCTCTGTTTAACAACTTGTAGTCTAGTAGTTATTGTAGTTATGGTCTGCAAATGAAGCCTGCAGAGAGGGGTACACCTCCCCACGCCCTTGAGCAACAGTTTACAGTACAGGTACATTGGGTAGAGTCCTACTAATCACCCCAAACAACCACAAACAGGGTAAACCCAACAACCACAAACAGGTACACAATATAGCCCAAAAGTAACCCCCCCAAAAATAAAACAGGCACGCAAAAGTACCCCAAACAACAAGAAGCATCCAGCTGCAGATTATGTGCTGAGGCCACCTGGTCTGCAAACCTTAAAGTGCATGCGCTTGCATCTCAGATTGTATTTTTGCATCTCAGTGGTGTGTAGTGCACTAACACCCTGGACCAGGCCTACAATCTGTCATTAGCTCTGGTCCAGGGCGTAGCTACTAGCTAGTCAGTTCTGGTCCGCACTAATTTAGCTACGCCCTGTACCAGAGCTAGTGTGGACCACAGCTACTAGCTACACCCTGGACCAGATATTGTTAGTGCGGACCAGAGCTAGTAAACATCTAGCTACACCCTGGACTAGAGCTTCTAGCTATGCCCTGGACCAGAGCTAGAATGGACCAGAGCTGACTAGCTACTACCTATGCCCTGGACCAGAGCTAGAATGGACCAGAGCTGACTAGCTACTACCTGTGCCCTGGACCAGAGCTAGTGACAGATTAGTCTAGGGCGTTAGAGCACTGCATGTGCACATACTGTACCAACTGAGACAAAAAAATACAGTCTGAGATGTGTGTTGAGGTGGCCTCAGTGTGCATAATCTGCAGCTGGATGCTAATCATTGTTTGGGGTTGTTTGTGGTACCTGTTTGTGGTTGTTTGGGGTACCAGTTTGTAGTTGGTTGGGGTTGTATGGGGAGGTTTGGTGTTGTTTGGGAATATTTTTGCGAATGTTTGTGGATATTTGTGCATGTTTGTAGTACTTATTTGTGGTTGTTTGGGGTATCCCCATTTGTACTTGGTTGGGATTGTTTGAGGTACCTGTTAGGGGTTATGGGGTACCCGTTTTGGGTATCCGTTTGTGGTTGTATGGGGTCGTTTGTGGTTGTATGGGGTCGTTTATGGTTGTATGGGGTCGTTTGTGGTTGTATGGGGTGTTTGGGGTTTAATTGGGGTTGTTTGGAGTTGTTTGTGGTACCTGTTTGTGTCTGTTTTTGGTTGTTTGGGGTACCCATTTGGGGTACCCATTTGGGGTCATTTGGGGTACCTTTTCGTAGTTATTTGTGGTTGTTTGTGATAATTAGTAGGACCCGTACATTGAAAAATGTTTGTTAGCCTAAAATTAAGCATTATGTGGTTTAATGTGGTAAGTAATTGAATAACATTATGGTACATGTACTATACAGCTAACCCTCCAGTGAGCCAAAAATGCAGGTGAATAATTCTCCACTAAAATGTCATAGCTTTCCCTAACAAAAAAAATATTCATTTTGGCGAGACTGTCAGCTAGCCAAAGATCCCTCTCAAAGTAGGCTTAAGAGGTAAGCTTTCCTATAGCACCGAGGAAGAGTAATGGTGTATGGTGAACACTTCACCTGTCCAAGTGTCTTGACTATTATCTCTAATTGGCACCGACCGATTTTGTTTTAGATCTAACTGAATATATTATTATGGAAAGCGAACACACAGACAAATTAACTGTACTCAGCTATCTGCATTGATTATTTTGAATTATTAGCCTCTCTTTTGGGGATTTGGTTTGCTTTTAGTGAGCTTTAACCCATTTACATGACTTATTGACTATAATTACATGGAATTCTTCACGTAATGGACACATCAATTACACTTTGAACGTCTTGACTCGACATTACTTAGGGAATCCTAAATCCCTGACCATTAGATTGGAAGCCTTAAATCGAGTTAATTTCCTTTCTTTAACCTTCATAACAAAACACTTCTACTTGTAAAAATATTGACAGATGGTCTGAATAACTAAATTCTCATCAACAAAGGATATTTGAAGCATATCAAATAAGAATTACATTTGTAATGAACCTGCTGTTGATCAAACAGATTACATCCACTACCCCACATTCATTTTCCACATTTATGGGCAGGCTGCCTTTGTTAAAAGGCATTGCTATTAAAAGGGGTTGAGGATGTTACTATGTGGGGTTTATGAACAGTTTTGAGGAGTTCGTACATGAATTGTAAACATTTTCATGGGGATGGGGAGGCTAAGTGTAAATATTGGCTACCGAGTAGTTAAATGTTAAAATAAATGTAAGCAACTCACATCACATGACCCAGACTAGAAGGGAACCCTTCACAAACAACTGGCTGATTTATGGAAAGTAATTTGACACCTTTAGCCATCCTGCATGACTGATTTGATTTGTTACAAATCCCTTTAAAGGACAAATTAAATAGCATTGATCTAGATCATCTAGACTGGATTGCCTAGACTCTGGCCAACTAGGCCAATTGTTTTTAACACCAATTGGTATAGCAAGTGTATTGATTAAAGTGGCATGTGCTCGTAAACCTTCAATACTCTGGTACCAGTGGCCTACTCGAAATATTCCTGGAGGTTTTAGTTCAGCTACCGACTGGTAAACTCAAGAAAAATACATGGTTTTGTGTCGCCCTCTAGTGCCCACAATGGCACAATGTTATCATTCCACAGGGTGAGTAGATGGGTTGTTTTTGCTGCCTTACATCTTCCAAAAGGCATATCCAAGGTAATATCATAATTAGCCCACACGGGTCAATTGCAACCAGCATTAGCCAGTATACTACCACGAGGTAATCTCTCGTTAAAACATCAATTGCAACCATTATTGACCAATACATGTTCGCCCTCTGGTGGTTATCATCGGTGTAAATTAAACATTTTTTAGTAGACCAAGGGTTGATTTAGCAACGCATTCCATTTGAAAGTGGCCTATGTGTCATCGATATGAGTCAAACAATTATTCTAGTGTCAAAATTGACTACATTAAATAGGATACTTTTGGTCATAAAGTCTGTCTCCGCCCAAACGGAGTTTGGAACATATGTGCGTCACACCGGGTAAATGAAGGTTGGGTTGTTTTTTGCCGATGTACATTTGCCCACTAACATGGGGTGACCAGCTGCAGTGATTGCTCTCTATCCAAAAGCATAGACAGTGAAGTTGACCTGCTCAGCAGCTCTGACTATTTACATAAGACAACACGTTTTTTTAACTTGAGAAACACTGCACCAAACACCTGCTAGATGTAAAGTTTCGCAACTAAAACACCCTCGGCCAAAACGTAAAAATTACAGATTTGAGTTATCTTCATTCTGGGGATTTTAAAGAGCAATAGGCTTCTGCGTCTATAGTGGTACAATTGATCGTGCTCACTAGGGCATACACTTGCAAAATGTTTGGAGAATTAAAACACACGGTTGTTACTGGAAAAGTGCAGGCTGTACCTTCACATTTCAGTTGATGTTCTTCCGTTTGGTGCCTAATGAACACAACCCTGATGTCAGGTTGGATCTGTAGACGGGCTAGCACTTGACAATACCAACTTGAAACAGAATGCCCATTCTGATCTCCCCAACTCCTCTCGCAGTAAGATTTCTGCACCTCTGGGCTGTGGAGGATCCCACTGGGCAAAAACAGGTTGAATCAATGTTGCTTCCACGTCATTTCAACAACAAAAAAATCAGTGTGATGACATTGAATCAACGTGGGAAAATGATTGGATTTGCAAAAAGTAATCAAGGTAAGGGAATTTAATTTATTTTCAACTTTTAACCAAAATCCAATGACATTTTTGTTGTTGATTGCACATTAGTTGAAAACTCAACCAAATGTCAATCAAAACAAGACTGCCCAGCAGGATGAGTCTGACCACCTGTCTGCCACTGGACAACCCCATTGGTTACATCATTCCACCTGTCAAAACACACACAAATCAACATTTGAAATCAACCAAGGGCACATCCTGTAGCTTGGATAGGAACATCAACCCCATTCAGTCACTCCTGGGTTCTATCATTAACCATCCCTCCACACTGTCCTTAGGCCCCTGTTGACTCCCCTTCATGAACTGTCAAATGAAAGGCCCAGGGAGAAGGAGGGATCCGTTGGGATTGAGCCTCAACCCACTGGGCACATGTCAATTCAACGCTAATTCCACAATTTAATTGAAACAACGTTGATTCAACCAGTGTGCCCAGTGGGAAGGGTCAGTCACATTACATTTGTATGACTGGAAATTAAAGAAGCCAAAATCACATTTGAAATGTATGGATTCTGTTTTCTTTGGATTGATGGCATGGGAAGTTTTCAGGATATTGGAAGCATGATAAAAAAAAGACAAGACTGATGTTATGATTTATTGAATATATTGGCATGTGACAGTTTCCTGTTGTTTCACAGTGACAAGGGAGAAAATAGATGCATACACAGGTCAGGTCATGCTCCAGTTTGAAAGAGAACCTTGAATGGCTCAATCAAGATGCCATTTTGTATACTGTAATATTTAATGTAATGCAAAAGTATGGAGTTATTTTCATCACTTTGAATACTTCTGAATATATGCCTCCAATATCTGCAGATGTCTATGGCTATGTCCTGTGTACTCATGTTTTAAGACTGCAATATACATTTGACGACATACTGCAATGTTCTGCTTCCTGAGTGAACTTCTTCATAAATGATTTCCCATAGTATTTAACAGGAATAAATTAGTTCAAGTGGGTGTGCTGGTTTCTTTTATTTTTTACATTGGTTGGGAAACCTCAAACTAAGCTAACATCTTAAGGTATAAAATCATCTCCAGGCCCTCCAAATGGAGGAAATGAGTACGTATCAGTGTGCTGTTGTCTGTTAGCACTTTTATAAATACACCACAACAAAGCTGTGACATCATGGAAGTGTAATGGGGTATATACTGTCCACGTTTCCTTGTCAAGTTTCGTTTAGTTCTCATTTATAACACTCTGATACAGTAGATGAAGGTATACACAATGGCACTTCTACAATACAATAATCAATACTTCTATATTATTTTCCTCTACTTATCTCCTTGTTGGAAGATATTACAAACTACTAAAGGAACATCTTCAAGGATCTGCTTTGCTGTACAGCAGCAGCAGCAGTTCATGGAAAACATGAAACTTGCATTGGATAGAAAATTAAAACAGTGGGGTCCACAAGCTCAGGAGGCAGAGGGATACATCTCACTTAGGTCTGCCTAGTTCATTTACTCCAACTGGGAGACCTCGTGGAAGTATGCGCCGAGCATCTTGATGCCCTGGATGTAGTTTGTCCTGAAAGTAAACCATAGGCATATATTCATATACATTTATATACAGTGCATTCGGAAAGTATTCACCCTTCCCTTTTTCCACATTGTTACATTACAGCCTTATTTTAAAATAGATTAAATACATTTTTTCCATCAATCTACACAAAATACCGCATAATGACAAAGCAAAAACAGGTTTTGAAATTCATGCAAATGTATTTGCATAAGTATTCAGACCCTTTGCTATGAGACTTGAAATTGATCTCAGCTGCATCCTGTTTCCATTGATCATATTTGAGATGTTTCTACAATTTCATTGGAGTCCACCTGTGGTAAATTTAATTGATTGGACATGATTTGGAAAGGCACACCTGTCTATATAAGGTCCCACAGTTGACAGTGGATGTCAGAGCAAAAACCAAAGCCAAGGCAACGCATGAGTAGCTTCGGGACAAGTTTCTGAATGTCCTTGTAGCCCAGCAAAAGCCCAGACTTGAACCCATCAAACATCTCTGGAGAGACCTGGAATTAGCTGTGCAGCGACACTCCCCATCCAACCTGACAGAGCTTGAGAGGATCTGCAGAGAAGAATGGGTGAAACTCCCCAAATACAGGTGTGCCAAGCTTGTAGCGTCATACCCAAGAAGACTTGAGTTTGTAGTCGCTGCCAAAGGTGATTCAACAAAGTACTGAGTAAAGGGTCTGAATACTTATGTAAATGTGATTTCAGTTTTTTATTTTTAATACTTTTGCAAAAATGTCAACTTGTTTTCGCTTCATCATTATGGGGTATTGTGTATAGATTGAGGATATTTTCAAATCAATTTTGGAATAAGACTAACATAACAAAACGTGGAAAAAGTCAAGGGGTGTGAATACTTTCCGAATGCACTGTAGACGTGTAACATCATTGAATTAAAACAAGATGTACATTAAGACCACATCGAGATGCTACTAACAATAATAATAACGTGGGTGCTTATATTTGTCGTATTCCACGCATGTGTGAAATGGAAATGTGTTTTTTTTGCATATCTCAAGTCCCCGGGACATGCCATTATCGCAGTCCCATGCTTCCAGACAGCGTATAGATAAAAATACAACCGTGGCAGCCTACCTGTTGAGTTTCTCATTCTGTGAATGTGCTCCGTCGTCAGACGAGCCCATGGGCAGCAGCATGACGTTACGGCCGGTGGCTTCCTGGAAGGTCAGGGTTACGGGGATGCTGCCGCCTTCCCGTGTCAGGTCAGGCTCCACACCGAACACTAGGTGGACAAAAAGGAATAGAGGGAGAGAACGAGACATTATTGCTCAAAATGTTATCAATATTTAAGTTAGACCAGTGTCTGTGTGCCTGAGTGAGAGGGTTTGCCTGTGTATCCACACACACCTGTCTTGATGGCCTTTCTACCAGCCATGTAATGGGGATGGTTGAAGTCGGACACCCAGGCCTTGGCCCCATGGCCCATGTACACCTTGAGCTTGTTGGGACTCTCCAGCTCAGCAAACTTCTTCTCCAGGTGGCCAATAACCTTGATAGGTTAGGATTATACATACATTTCTAAATATATGTTTCCACATTCATATTAAAGTCTCATTGAGATAAAAATATTATATGAACAGTAATAAAAAGAACAGACAGTCAGATTGCTATCAGGGCTGTCTGTGTATGGCATATACTGTATTACAGGCTAATAGAGCAGTGGTTCCCAAACAGGGGTACTAGGAACCTTGGGGGTACTTCGCCTATCCACAGAGGGTACTTGAGAAGACTCATGAGACCATTGGCCTTCTGGTAAAATGCACATGGGGTACTCCGGACGGAACAAAATTCAGGTGGTACAGTAACCCCAAAAAATAATTGGGAACCACTAATGGACAGACCTAATGTTTGAGAATGAATTTACATGTAAAGAATGGACCAGTGGTGGGGGATGCTTGTCCACTATTATTTCATCCAAAAGTCTAGAACATGCAATGTGCTTATTCGATAACACCTTTAATTAAATGATCTAAATACCTGATCCTAGTCCTGTATTTAAAGAACTGAATTCAACTTATTACTGAGCCTACCTTTAACACTCTTCATATGTCAGCCTAACATGCTGAGCTGTTAGGATTTGAGGTAGGGGAATGGATCCCAGACCTGCACTTAAAAGAGGAAGGCAGGAAATGATCTAAAAACCTGAGTTCAGTTCTACCTAAATTCTAGAGGTTTCTACCTGTTTCTCCACCACTTTGGGGTCCATGTCCGGGACCAGGCGGATGGAGAACTTGCCGATGACCTTGCGGGGAATGACGGTCTTAGCACCTCCGTCGGAGAAGGCCCCCTCGATGCCGTGCAGGGAGAGGGAGGGGTACCTCCAGCGGTGCATCAGGATAGCCTCCTGCAGATGAGGGTTAGAGGAAAGAGCAAAGGACAATATGAACCAGTGAACATTGGGAATTAATCACTTAAATTGACTGAGAATCAACCAGTATTGCTTTTAAAACTAGTTGGTAATTTCAGACAGTGGCCCTGTTTGAACAGTTCAGAAATGCATATGTAAGCAGTGAGATCAATTAAGATCAGTGAGACCAATTAAGATCAGTGATTGATTAAAGGGAGGTAGGAAAGAACGAAGGACTCTTCATTTCTGACGTATTTGAACATAACCATCCATACCTTGGTGTCGTGTAGGAGCTTCGCAGCTCCAACGTCCTTGGCATACTCCACCATGTCAAAGTCGATCTTCTGGTACAGTTTCTTTTCCTCATCTGTGACCTTGGCCACGTCTTCATACATCCCCGGGACCAGGATCTTCCCCTTCTTGTCCACCAGGGAGCCTGAAGGAGGAGACACCAGGGTCATGTTCACGATTGCACGAAAAACTAAAATGTGTCGCACCGAGTTTCAGTCCCTTTTCCTCTTGTTTGGTGCATTATGAACACGACCCCACAGAGATATCATATGCCCTGTCCAGAACCCCTCCCCCTCCCTCCCCCTTACGAAAACCCCTAGGCACTTGTGGAGATTTCATTCTAGGATTTTGTTTGATTCTATTGAAGGGGTACAATGCTGTTGCATATACCTATCCAATAATTCCATACCTACATCCTTACATATCTCTATGATAATTCTATTCCAGCACATCAGCACACCTGATTCAACTTACCCATCAGTGCGATGAGGTCGGTCATGGCTTCATGGACAGAGCCTCCAAACACCCCAGAATGGAGGTCCTTGTCACAGCACGCCATCTGACAAAACAAGAAGGTTTAAAGCAGGGCTATGACCCATGCACAGTTTGTGGCAAGTGCAGCCTCTAGATTTGTCTAACTCAGGGTTTCCAAAACTCTGTCCTCAGGACCCCAAGTGGAGCATGTTTGGTTTTTGCCCTAGCACTACACAGCAGATTCAAATAATCAACTAATCATCAAGCTTCGATAATTTGAATCAGCTGTGTAGTTAGGGCAAAAAACAAAACGTGCACAGAGTTTGCGAAACGCTGGTCTAACTATGGCTTCACCACAATGACGATCACAGTTTCTTTAGTGGGAAGAGAACCCTCTAGCTCACTCTATGCCTCACCTCAATGAAGAAGTAGCAGACCCCCCTCAGTCCATAGGTGATGCAGGGCTTGGTTTTGCCCAGCCAATAGTTGTCTGAGATGCACACGTAATCCACGTCCTTCAGGAAGGTGTCTTTGCGGGCAAACACCAGATCGTCCAGGCCCTCCGAGCCGGATTCCTCCATGCCCTCGAAGCAGAACTTGATGTTGATGGGAAGCTCCTGTTTCCATGAGAGAGGCATGGATGAGAATCTCAGCAGGAAAAATATGGCACATAATCTTAATGACGCTATTTTCTGGCTGTAAATGTTGTTGAGAAAACATCACATAACCAGATTACATCCAACTGGTCTCTGCTGAAGTGCTTTGAAAGGCTGGTCATGGCTCACATCAAGAGCATCC
Source organism: Salvelinus fontinalis (assembly GCF_029448725.1). Classification (NCBI taxonomy): domain Eukaryota; kingdom Metazoa; phylum Chordata; class Actinopteri; order Salmoniformes; family Salmonidae; genus Salvelinus; species Salvelinus fontinalis. Next base: position 17,253,969 of record NC_074686.1, read on the forward strand.
TCCCGGACACCCTAGACCCACTCCAATTCGCATACCGGCCAAACAGATCCACAGATGACGTAATCGCAATCACACTCCACACTGCCCTTTCCCACCTGGACAAAAGGAACATCTATGCGATAATGCTGTTCATTGACTACAGCTCAGCGTAGTGTTCACAAAGCTCATCACTAAGCTGAAGGACCCTGGGACTAAACGGGCCACCCCCCAGGTGGTAAGGGTAGGCAACAACACGTCGGCCCCGCTGATCCTCAACACTAGGGCCGCTCAGGGGTGTGTACTCAGTCCCCTCCTGTACTCCCTGTTCAACCACGACTGCGTGGCCAAACATGTCACAAACACCATCATTAAGTTTGCTGACGACACAACAGTGGTAGGCCTGATCACTAAAAACGATGAGACAGCCTATAGGGAGGAGGTCAGACCTGGCAGTGTGGTGCCAGGACAACAACCTCTCCCTCAATGTGAGCAAGACAAAAGAGATGATTGTGGACTACAGGAAAAGGGGGGCCAAACAGGCCCCCATTAACATCAACGGGGCTGTAGTGGAGCGGGTTGAGAGTTAAGGACCACAACCTATCATGTTACAAACACACCAAGACAGCCGTGAAGAGGGCATGACAAAGCCTATTACCCCTCAGGAGACTGAAAAGATTTGGCATGGGTCCCCAGATCCTCAAAAGGTTCTACAGCTGCACCATCGAGAGCATCCTGACCGGTTGCATCACCGCCTGGTATGGCAACTGCTTGGCATCTGACCGTAAGGCGCAACAGAGGGTAGTGCGTACGGCCCAGTACATCACTGGGGCCAAGCTTCCTGCCATCAGGACCTATATAATAGGCGGTGTCAGAGGAAACCCCATAAAATTGTCAGAGACTCACCCAAGTCATAGACTGTTCTCTCTGCTACCGCACAGCAAGCGGTATTGGAGCGCCAAGTCTAGGACCAAAAGGCTCCTTAACTTCTTATGGCTGCAGGGGCAGTATTGAGTAGCTTGGATGAAAGGTGCACAGAGGTGCCCATAGTAAACTGCCTGCTCCTCAGTCCCAGTTGCTATTATTATTCATATTGGATAGAAAACTCTGAAGTTTCTAAAACTGTTTGAATTATGTCTGTGACTCATATGGCAGGCAAAAACCTGAGAAGTTCCACTTCCTGTTTGGATTTTTTCTGAGGTGGCATATTTTCAACCAAGCTCTCATTGAAATTACAGCGAGATATTGATGAGTTTTCACTTCCTACAGCTTCCACTAGATGTTAAAAAGTCAATAGAACTTTGTCTGATGACTAATGTGAAGGGGGGCCGAAGGAGACAGGAATTAGTCACCACTGCCACGAGCTGACCATGCTTTCACCATGCGCGTTCACATGAGGAGGAACTCCGTTCCACCGCTCATCTGAAGTCAATCTAATTCTCCGGTTGGAACGTTATTCAAGATGTATGTTAAAACTTCTTGTCAATAGGGGGGGCGCTGTTTTCACTTTGGGAAAAATCGTGCCCAAATTAAACAGGCTCGTACTCTATATCATACAATATGCATATTATTATTACTATTGGATAGAAAACACTCTGACTTTTCTAAAACTGTTTGAATTATATCTGTGAGTAAAACAAACCTCATTTGGCAGCAAACTTCCATGCAGGAAGTGAAAAATCTGAAAACGAGGCTCTGTTTCAGGGCCTGCCTATTCAACTGGCTTTTATTTATCGATATGTATGCACTTCATACGTCTACCCCTAGATGTCAGCAGGGAGTGGAAGGTGGAATGGGGTGTCTAGCTTGATCTGAGGTCAAATAAGAGCTTTTGGAGTGACAGGTCCGGTATTTTCTTTGTCTTCGACGGCGCGCGGGGGAGCTCGACATTGTCTTCTGAAAACCGTTCGGTATACACGCCGAATATCTCCGGCTCTGATTTTAATTTGATACATATGATAAAAACATCATAAAGTAGGTTTTTTCAACCGAGGTTTATCAGTTTATTCAACGTTTATTGGGGCGCATTGTGGCGCGAATTCGACAGAAGAAATGGACATTCTAAAACCAAACAATGATTTATTCTGGAAATAGGACTCCTTGTACAACATTCTGATGGAAGCTCAGCAAAAGTAAGAAAACATTTATGATGTTATTTCGTATTTCTGTGTAGTATGTTGATGCTTATTCTCCGCCGTGTTGGTGAGCGCTGTCTCACAATAACCCAAGCTGTATGTTGTGGTAAAGTTATTTAAAAAAAAATCTAACACAGCGGTTGCATTAAGAACCGTTTAGTTATTAGTTTAGTTATTAGGTATTGGTATACAAGAGAGGAAGACACGAGTTAAGGGAGTATAGGAGGAATCTATAAACATAAAGTAATAAAGTACTCATCTATCCAAGGCCTCACCCCAGACCGGAAAATAAGGGAGTGACAACGTGAATGAAGGAAAAAAAACAACTCACGCGAAGGGCCAGTGCGAATAAATAGAAGGGTTGGTAGGGCCGCACGGCTAGGCCCTGGTCACACCGAAGTGACTAAAATCCTAAAGTACTCTGCCTAGCCAGAGGACGGGATAGAGGCTTTTGCTGCAGACGACGGGCAAAAGTCAGCACCGTGACAAACCAAGAAAAGGGCACCTGTACTAAAACTGTTTTGAAAACACAATACCATGAGGTTCTCTTTGTCCTGGGCTAGCTTCAGTGAGTGCTACTTATCAAGTCGTGGTGCTGTGTCTTACCTGTTGGATCTTCTGGTAGCCCTCGATACAGTTGAACCAGGCCAACACTGGGCCTTTGTCGTCTGTTGAGCCTCGGCCATAGAGCTTCCCTGCAAGGGAAGACCAAGTTGCTAATTATGTTTTTATGATGATGGACTACAATCTGCAAGCCATAGGTGTCTTAGTAAAAAAAAAAAAAAAAAAAAACGTGAATGACTAAAACCATAAGAAAATTTAGAAATGATAATGATCTACTATATCATCTTTGAAAACTCTTTTAGCCTTTAGTCATTCAAACGAGATATTATAGACTAGGCTTGGGCGGTATAAAGATTTTTCTCATTGTCATACCATCCTTATCTCATCCTGGGATTTCTCGTATTACCCGTTTAACAACATACTACTGTATTACCGGTTTCTTGCTATTCACAGAATGCTACCAAATTAGCACACATGTAGGAGAGTTCAAATGGTTATTCCATCAAACTTCCAATTATTAGAATAGTACACAAACGCAGAACATCCAGGTTAACTTCTTTGGGATAGGGGGCAGCATTTTCACTTTTGGATGAATAGCGTGCCCAGAGTGAACTGCCTCCTACTCAGTCCCAGATGCTAATATATGCATATTATTATTAGTATTGGATAGAAAACACTCTGGAGTTTCTAAAACTGTTTGAATGATGTCTGAGTATAACAGAACTCATATGGCAGGCAAAAACCTGAGAAAAAATCCAAACAGGAAGTGGGACATCTGTGGTTTGTAGTTTTTGAACTCAGCCCCTATCGAATTCACAGTGAGATATGGGTTATGTTGCACTTCCTAAGGCTTCCACTAGATGTCAACCTTCTTTAGAACGTTGTTTCAGGCTTCTCATGTGAAGGAGGGCCGGTTGGGAGCTGTTTGACTAAGGGGTCTGCCAGCAGCCTCGTTCTCAGTCACACGCATTTCACATGAGAGGTAGCCCTCGTTCCATTGCTTTTCTACAGACAATGGAATTCTCCGGTTGGAACATTATTGAACATTTATGATAAAAACATCCTAAAGCTTGATTCCATACTTATTTTGAAAAGTTTCTTCGACCTGTAATATAGCTTTTTGAACTTTTCCTCCGACTGGACCTGAACGCGCTTTTGGATTTGTTTACCAAACGCCCTAACAAAACAAGCTATTTTGACGTAAATGGACATTATCGAACTAAACATTTATTGTGGAACTGCGATTCCTGGGAGTGCATTCTGATGAAGATCAAAAGTAAGTGAATATTTATAATGCTATTATGACTAATGTTGACTGCGCAACATAGCAGATATTTATTTTAGCTGGTTTGGGCTCAGCGCCGTTCTCATATTATGCTTTTTCCGCAAAGTTTTTTTGAAATCTGACACAGCGGTTGCATTAAGGAGAAGTGTATCTAAAGTTCCATGCATAACACTTGAATTTATCAACATTTATAATGAGTATTTCTGTGAATTCATGTGGCTCTGCAAAATCATACCATGTTTTTGAACTACTGAACATAACACACCAATGTAAAATGAGATTTTTGTATATAAATATGCACTTTATCGAACAAAACATACATGTATTGTGTAACATGAAGTCCTATTAATGTCATCTGATGAAGATCATCAAAGGTTAGTGATTCATTTTATCTCTATTTGTGCTTTTTGTGACTCCTCTCTTTGGCGGGAAAAATGGCTGGGTTTTTCTGTGACTTGGTGATGACCTAACATAATTGTTTGTGGAGCTTTCGCTGTAAAGCATTTTTTAAATCAGACACTGTGGCTGGATTAACGAGAATGTTATATTTAAATTAGTGCCTTACACTTGTATGTTTGAGAAATTTGATTTATGAGATTTCTGTTGATTTGTATTTGGCGCCCTGCAATTTCATTAGCTGTTGGCGAGGGGTTCCGCTAGCAGAACCTAGACAGGTTAAGGGTCAGTGGCCCAAGCCCGCAAACAGGAATGTTCCAAGTTCAGACAGAAGGGGGAATCAGATCGCTATGATCGCCAGGAACTTTAGTTTTGGTTTATATTTTCATTTGTTGCGCTACTAGTATTGCCTGATGATGTTAAGGAGGCAGCTACAGTAGCTGGATGATATTAACATCTTCGTTTTTTTATTCATTAAATGCATTTTAATTAATCTGGGTGCTTACGTCACCTACTAACACCCTGGTACTACCGATAGCTCCCGTTCTCCTTACTCCTGTGTAGAAGTCCATAATGTTAAATAAATAAAGCATCCCAAGGTTAATGCTATAGGTATTGTTATAAGGGAGTGTGAGACTATCGAAACATGTAACTGAGTTTTATCGTTATTTATATCATTTTACAGTGATAAAAAAGTATTGCTGTTGCTAGCTAGCATGTCTTTCTGTGATGCCAATGGTTAGCTGAGCTGTCGACGTATGCTAGCGTTGCATTATGGGAGATGTAGTTTTAGCTCTAAGGTCTGAATGGGATGAATGCGATTTTCAGTTGTAGCTTGTTTGCATTACAGTGTTTTTGTACATGAGTTGTTGTATTTTAATACTGTCAACACTGAACGCACCTAGCAATGTATTGGAGATGTGAGACAGGATATGTGTTTTACTTTTCTTCATGCTCCTCTATAGAACAACTTGTCAGATGGTGCATTGAAGACTGATGTATTCCTGCCCTTTCATAATACCATTGCAGATCTACATAGAAGGCCAAAAAGACAGCCTTTGTGTCGCTCTTCATTTCTTGGTTCTTCTGTGGTACATATAAAGACCGCTTTTCAAACTAATAGCGAAATCAGACACTTGTCTAAATGTTAACAAGCGAAAAACAATTGCAAAGACAGGCAAATCCAGCTCAAAAAGTTACACAAGCATAGCTAGTAGCTACTGAATTGGTGAGAGTGGACATTTACAAGCGAAAGTGAACGAGACATTGTGAAAATTAACAAAGTTGTGATGCATCCTTTTCTGAAAGAATAGCAGCATGTGTACATGGAACAGAGGGGAGAAGAACAGAGGGGGGGGGGGGGGATAGTAGGAAGCACAGGCCAAAAAATTGCAACTGTACAGATAACTCATCCAGAGCTCTTTGACTTCTGAAGAAAGCCATAAGATATGGCAAACATTTAGTAGTGAGATGCATAAAAGTGTAACGTCATCATTTCATGTGCGCTGCACAACAGAGACTCGATGATAGATATACAACACTATGGACTCACCAGCTCTTGCTTTCTCCTTTTGAAAATAGCACAAACACGTGACTGGATCAACTGTTCTGCGGAACTAAGGTAAGCGTCATAATGTAAGAGGTGAAATGAACACTATCGGTTTTATCTCCTAATGTATTGCACAAGTTGACTGCAGGTATTAAGTAGCTACAAATATTAAAATGTATGAAAAAACTTCAAAGAAATAGTTGACGGTATAAAAAAACATCCAATGGCTTTTTCCAAATCCCCCGGTATACACGGAATAACGCCCAAGCCTATTATAGACCAATAAAAGACATTGAAAAAAATGGTACTAAAAAAGGGAAAAAATAAATCAGTACTAGCTTCCCTGTGAAACATATCAAGAGTCAAAAGGAAATTAGGTCATCAAAGGGGGAAACGGTTTAATTTATGAGTGGTGAAGAGAATATAGCAACAGTCAGGTGACTGTCACAAGATAACAAGTAACAACCTTTGTCAGCATGAAAGGAAAATTCTGCTGACACATCTCTGCATGACACACTGACACCAGACTAGAGCCATATACAGTGCCTTCAGAAAGAATTAATACCCCTTGACTTGTTCCATATTTTGTTACAGCCTGAGTTCAAAATGTATTAAATTGTTTTCTTTTCACACCCATCTACCCCATTAATGAAAACACATTTATAGAAATGTTTGCACATTGAGATTACATTTTCAATCATTTACATTAGGTAATTACACCGCAAGTCAATACCTTATAGAAGCACCTTTGGCAGTGATACAGCTTTGAGTTGTCTTGGGTATGTCTATCAGCATTGCACATCTGGATTTTGTGATTATCTCCCATTCTTCGTTACATATTTTTTCAAGCTCTGTTAAATTAGATGAGGAGCGGCAGTGAACAGCAATCTTCTTTCTACAGATTTACAATGGGATTCAAGTCTGGACTTTGGCTGGGCCACTCAAGGACTTTCACATTCTTGTTCTAAAGCCATTCCAGAATTGCTTTGGCTGTATGCTTGTGGTCTGGAAAAAAACAGGAAAGTGACAACGGTTTACGTTCAGGCCAAAGAGTTTCATTTGTCTTAGCAGACCACAAACTTCTGCCTTATGATCTCAGTCCTTCACGTGCCTTTTTGAAAACTCCAGGCATGCTGTCATGTGCCTTTTTCTCAGGAGTGGCTTCTGTCTGGCCACTCTCCCATAAAGCTCAGATTAGTGAAGTGCTGTATAGACTGTTGTCCTTCTGGCAAGTTCTCCCATCTCAGCCAAGAAACTCTGTAGTTCTGTCAGAGTGGTCATCGGGTTATTTGTCACCTCCCTGACCAAGGTCCTTCTTGACCAGTTGCTCAGTTTGGTCGGACGGCCAGTTCCAGGCAGCATCTGGGTAGTTCCATATATATATTTTTCATTTCCAATGAAGGAGACCACTGTGCTCTTGAAAACTTCCAACACTCTAGAAATTGTTTTACACCTCAGATAAATGCCTCATCAAAACGCTCTCTATGAGATTGACAGAGACTTCGTTGGACTTCATGGTATAGTTTCTGCTCTGACATGCACTGTCAACTGTGGGACCTTTTACAAACAGGTGTGTTTCTTTCTAAATCATCTCCAAACAATTTAATTGGCCACAGGTGGACTCCAATCAAGTTGTAGCGACATCAAGAAAAAACAAACCCCAAAAAACAGGTGGTGACGTTGATGGGCAAGACTTGATGGGAACGAGACTGTTTCTAGTAAGGGATATATTTGATAGAATGGTGATTGCTGTACCATTGAGAAAAGTTCCTTATCAAACACTAATTGTATCCAATCATTATAAACCCATTTTAATGCAAGTGACCCTGAAAACAGCCTAGCACACCCAGCCTACCACACATGTAACCTGTAGTTTGGAGTTTTTAGGTTCATTAGTGCAGACTTTGAAAATCTTGCAACTAACCGGGAAACAGTGAATTCGGAAAGTATTCAGACCCATTGACTTTGTCCACATATTGTTACATTACAGCCTTATTCTAAAATGTATAAAAGTATTATTTTTCCTTCAATCTACACACAATACCCCACAATGACAAAGCAAAAAAAGGTTTAGACATTTTTGCTAATTTATTAAAAATAAAAAGTAATCAGAACCTTTGCTATGAGACTTGGAATTAAGCTCAGTTGCTGTCTGTTTCTATTGATCACCCTTGAGATGTTTGTACAACTTAATTGGCGTCCACCTGTGGTAAATTCTATTGATTGGAAAGGGAAACACCTGTCTATAGGTCCAACAGCTGATACTGCATGTCAGAGCAAAAACCGAGACATGAGGTCAAAGGAATTGTCCTTAGAACTCTGAGACAGGATTGTGTAGAGCCACAGAGCTAGGTAAGGGTACCAAAACATTTCTGCAGCATTGAAGATCCACGAGAACACAGTGGTCTCCATCATTCTTAAAAATGGAAGTTTGGAACCACCAAGACTCTTCCTATAGTTGGCCGCCCAGCCAAACTGAGAAATCGGGGAGAAGGGCCTTGGTCAGGGAGGTGACCAAGAACCCAATGGTCACTCAGAGAGCTCTAGAGTTCCTCTGTGGAGATGGGAGAACCTTCCAGAAAGGCAACCATCTATGCAGCACGCCACCAATCAGTAAAATGCACATGATAGTCCACTTGGAAGAGTTGTCTAAAGGGCAACTAAAGGACTCTGACCATGAGAAGCAAGATTCTCTGGTCTGATAAAACCAATATTGAACTCGTTGTCTTGAATGCCAAGCTTCACGTCTGGAGGAAACCTATCACCATCCCTACGGTGAAGCATGTTGGTGGCAGCATCATGCTGTAGGGATGTTTTTCAGCGGCAGGGACTGGGAGACTAGACAGGATCGAGGGAAAGAGGAATGGAGCAAAGTACAGCGATCCTTGCTGAAAACCTGCTTCAGAGCGCTCAGGACCTCCGACTGGGGGCGAAGGTTCACCTTCCAACACGACAAGAACAACAAAGCACACAGCCAAGATAACGCAGGAGTGGCTCCGGGACAAGTGTCTGATTGTCCTTGAATGGCCCAGCCAGAGCCTGGACTTGTACATCTCTGTAGAGACCTGAAAATAGCTTTTTAGTGACGCTCCCCATCCAACCTGACAGAGCTTGGGTGGATCTGCAGAGAAGAATGAGAGAAACTCCAAATACAGGTTTGCCAAGCATGTAGCATTATACCCAAGAAGACACGAGGCTGTAACCGCTGCTAAACGTGCTTAAACAAAGTACTGAGTAAAGTGTCTGAATACAATTTTTTATTTTTAAGAACTTTGCAAAAATATACACACACATATATATAACTATTTTTGCTTTGTCATTATTGGGTATTGTGTGTAGATATGAGGATTTTGTTATTTATTCCATTTTAGAATAAGGCTATAACGTAACAAAATGTGGAAAAAGTCAATGGGTCTGAATACTTTCCGAATGCACTGTATGCCCTGGACTATTGGCTATGTCTAAAGGGCTTATGACCAAGATACCACAGTCATTTATGGGCAAGCCACACCTTTATAGCTCTTTACACCTTGAATACCGTGTGTCCTGTAGCTTTGTAGACTAGCAGCGAAATGGTTAAAGGAGTGCCACATACAACTGCAGTCTGCTAGCAGCTTATAGTTTTTATTCAGTAGTCATGGAGCATGATGCCATGTAGAAATGGTTTTAGATAAAAAGGAATAAAAGACAAAAACAATGGATAAGCCTATATTTCACAAATCAAGAACAAAAAGAAATCGTGAAACCTATAAGCAATGTTTCCTATATTTTTTTCAGGACTGAGTAAGTTTCAAGTCTACAGAGTTGCAAACTTGAATGTCGTGAAAATTCTGTGCAACTTCCAGCGCATTTACTTTGAACACTGAGGCTGTACCTGCTTAAAGTTACAGTTATAAGTGGCCAAGTAGGCTACTGTGGTTATTTGATCATGTCGGCCTACCATATAAAATCTATGGAGTAAATGCAGCCCATAACATTTTAACATGGAAATAGCTGTTCTTTCAGCCTACAGTAGCAGCCAATGTGTGGTGTTCAATGTAGGCCTACATTCCATGAGACTTTTGAAAAAAACATGTAGGGATTAACATTAACCTGTTTATCCACTTCAGGCAAGTTAACTGAAAATGTTGTGTTGTTTGAAGCAAGAAACCACTTTACAAAATAAAATGTATGAATTATTCCCATACCATTATTACATAGAATCAGACAAATTATGCTACCCTCTGCTTATTGGCTACTTAGCTTAAATCAAGCCCGTCTTTAAAAAAAACACTGCCCCAAAGTACAACACTGTCCCTTAAAGAAAAAAAAAAACTCTTTACCTGACTTGGTTTTCAAATATGGCTAGAAATGCACACATTTTGTGCTCTTGTAGGAAGCAACCACTCCACTATTTTCTGACTAGAAATTAGCAATAACTGGGCTAATAACGCTACATGCAGTTCTTGCTTTGATCTCAAAACAAGCGCATCTACTCACGACCACTCATGCTGTAAAAACAGTCCAGTTCAAAGTAAATGGCACAAATCCATATATGGCAAAGGTCTATTTGCATATAGGGATACTGCAGTGTGCCATAACCAATCAGAGCTGGTCTGTGTAGAGTGTGGGCCTGAGTCGTGCCTGTCAAAGCAATAGAATATCCTACTCCAATGCTCTCTGCCTACAAGAAAATCTCTTGCCTAGTTCATTGTATGGATGTGTTTCATTGAAAGTGGCTAATATGCATTGATTAGATCACAATTCGCACAGTAGAGGGAATTGTTGATAGTGTTAACTAAAGGGGATACAAAGAGTAAGAAGTAACCTAAATTGCACAAGCCAATGCAAATCATACTTCCCCAAAAGGAGAACAACACTGAAACATCAAAGTCCAAATCTCAACACGGGCATGGATTTTGATGTTACAGCATTGTTCTGTTTTTGGGTGCTTTGGAATAACTACTCACCATCTTTCTCCACCAGAGTGAAGGGCTCCGTGTCCCAGCCGTCATCGATGGCAGCTGGCTGGACATCCAGGTGGCCGTAGATGCACACAGTCTTCTTACCCGGGTCCGAGCCCAAGAAACCCAGGACGATGGGTGGCAAGGGGATCTCCTCTCCGGAGGGAAGCTGAGGGGGCAAAAATAAAAGGTCTCACTCAATGGTCTAAAAATCCATATTTTCCTCTTCTCGCCATTGCACTGACATGAAATAAATTACCAGGTGAAAGATGAAGAGGAGACAGACTTTCAAGCAACAGATACAGCAAACCAGTCAGGGTTGAAGGAGATTAAGGGGGTCTGAGCCGGTCAGAGGATCGGCAGCAGTGTTCTTTACAGGAAGCCTTTCATGCTCCACAAGGAAGAAGAGGACTAAGTGAGGAAAGACTATATATAGGGTATATTATATACAATGAAAGTAAAGGGAGCAGTTGCATTTCAACTCAAAATATAATGTACAGTTTGACTGCTGAATAGGCTGGTGTTGACACAATCTATGCAGACAATGTAGCTGGGCAACAAGTACCGATTGATAAAACGTTATCGCCACACATTTAAAATACAAGGAAGACCAGGTAGCCCTGAAGTGCAGCACTAATGCATGATAAATATACTACATGACCAAAAGTATGTGGACACCTGCTCATCAAACATCTAATTCCAAAATTATGGGCATTAATATAGAGTTAGTCCCCCCTTTGCTGCTATAACAGCCTCCACTTTTCTAAAAAGGCTTTTCACTAGATGTTGGAACATTGCCACAAGAGCATTAGTGAGGTCGGGCATTATTGTTTGGCGACTAGGCCTGGCTCACAGTCAGCATTCCAATTCATCCCAAAGGTGTTTGATGGGGTTGAGGCCAGTAGTCTGTGCAGGCCAGTCAAGTTCTTCCACATCGATCTCAACAAACCATTTCGGTATGGACCTCACTTTGTGCACGGGGGCATTGTCATGCTGAAACAGGAAAGGATCTTCCCAAAACTGTTGCCACAAAGTTGGAAGCACAGAATCATCTAGAATGTAATTGTATGCTGTAGCATTAAGATTTCCCTTCACTCTTGACCGCACCTGCTGTCTAACAATGCTCAGCTATGAAAAGCCAACTGACATTTACCGTAATTTCCGGACTATAAGCCGCTACTTTTTTCCCACGCTATGAACCTCGCGCTTTATACAATGACGCGGCTAATTTATGGATTTTTCCCGCTTTCACAAATTCATGCCGCCAAAAAACTGAGCACCGTCACATAATGTGACGCAAATCGAGCGCGCTCAAACTTGCCATCATTCTGATTACGGTAGTCATTTTGTCACCCTCATCATGGCAAAGACACGGAGAAATGCATATGATGCAGCTTTCAAGTTGAAGGCGATCGATCTGGCTGTTGGAAAGGGAAATAGAGCTGCTGCACGGGAGCTTGGCCTTAATGAGTCTATGATAAGACGTTGGAAACAGCAGCATGAGCAACTGACTCAGTGCAGAAAGACAACAAAAGCTTTCAGAGGGAAGAAAAGCAGATGGCCCGAATTAGAAAATGAGCTTGAAGACTGGGTCAACACACAGAGAGCAGACGGCCGAGGTGTTTCAACTGTGCAGATCCGACTGAAAGCCAAAACAATCGCCACTGAAGTTTGAGGATTTTAGGTGGACCATCGTGGTGTCTAAGATTTATGAGACGTAAAGGCCTGTCCATCAGGGTACGGACGAGTCTGTGTCAGCAGCTCCCTCCCGACTACGAGGAAAAAGTTTCAAACTTCCGTAAATTCACTGATGCAAAGATAGCGGAGCATTCCATCGGCCCGCACGACATCATAAATATGGACGAGGTTCCTCTGACGTTTGACCTGCCTCTCACTCGGACTGTCAACAGGAAAGGCGAATCATCCATCACGCTGAAAACTGGGCATGAAAATACGCACTTCACCTGTGTTCTGAGCTGCACGGCATCGGGAGAAAAGCTTCCACCGATGTTGATTTTCAAACGCATGACGATGCCAAAAGAAAAATTCCCGAGAGGAATTGTTGTGAAAGTCAACAAGAAAGGATGGATGACGGAAAGCCTAATGCATGAATGGCATACGGAGTGTTACGGCAAGCGACCGGGACGATTCTTTCACAAGAACAAGGCATTGCTCGTGTTGGACAGCATGAGGGCCCACATAACAGATTCTGTGAAAGAAGCCATCAAGAGGACAAACTCAATTCCAGCTGTGATTCCTGGGGGCACAACAAAGTATTTGCAGCCACTCGACATCAGTGTAAATCGTGCATTTAAGGTGGCGCTCCGTGTTCAGTGGGAGGCTTGGATGACAAGTGGGGAGAAATCCTTCACTAAAACAGGCCGCATGCGAAGAGCAACTTATGGTCAAGTCTGCCAGTGGGTCCTGACAGCGTGGAGCATTGTCAAAAGATCCACTATCATCAACGGGTTTCGAAAGGCTGGACTGCTGCGTGTTGAAGAGGGCAGCATGAGCTCAGCGGGGAATTTGCCTCCGGATGAAAGTGACTAGAGCGACAATGAAAACAATCCAACATCGGATGAAGCAATTCTGAGGCTATTCAACTCCGACACCGAAGGAGATGACTTCAGTGGTTTCAGTGCACAGGAGGAGGAAGATAGTGACCAATGACTTTCTTGGTAGGCTACTGTTTACTGCTATTTTTTTAATTTGTTACAAGCCGTGTTTCATTTAAAGGCTGTGTAAAGTTCATTTGTTTCCATGTACCGGTAGGCACCTGCGGCTTATAGACACGTGCGGATTATTTATGTACAAAATACATATTTTTTTTAAATTCAGTGGGTGCGGCTTATATTCAGGTGCGCTTAATAGTCCAGCAATTACGGTACTGCTGAGGTGCTGACCTGTTGCACCCTCTACAACCACTGTGATTATTATTATTTGACCCTGCTGGTCATCTATGAACGTTTGAACATATTGGCCATGTACTGTTATAATCTCCACCCGGCACAGCCAGAAGAGGACTGGCCACCCCTCAGAGCCTGGTTCCTCTCTAGGTTTCTTCCTAGGGAGTTTTCCTAGCCACCGGCAGATGTAAAAAGCGCTTTATAAATACATTTGATTTATTGAATGATTGGAACCAAGGGCCTTGCCCGAACCATAAAAAATTGGCCCAGAAAAGTATTTCCCCTCCACCAAACTTCAGAGTTGGCACCAATGTCCCCTTCCCTCTAAGCTGCGCTCCTCAGGAATGCCAAGCAGAGCACAGAAGAAATATCTGCCCACAGAGAGAAGAGAGCTTGAACATCACTGTACTTTCTAGAGTTTTCCCTGTTAGTTAACATTATCAATGTTTCCGAATCAATCCAATATTAGCCACTTTCAATGCAAAATACTGATATATATGTATATATGTATATGTATATGTATATATATATATACATATATATACATATATACATATATATACATACGTATATATATACGTATATATATACATATATATACATATACATATATATATACATACATATATATATACATATACATACACATATACATATACATATACATATATATATACATATATATATATACATACGTATATATATACGTATATATATACATATACATATATATGTATATATATATGTATATATATATATGTATACATATATATATATACATATGTATATACATATATATATACATATATATATACATATACATATATATATACATATATATATACATATATATATATACGTATATATATACGTATATATATACGTATGTATATACGTATATGTATACATATATGTATATACGTATATGTATATATATATATATACATATACATATATATATACATATACATATATATATACATATACATATATATATACATATACATATATATATACATATATATATACATATATATATATATATATACGTATATATATACGTATATATATACGTATGTATATATATACGTATATATATATGTATATATATACGTATATATATATGTATATATATATATGTATATATATATATATACGTACATATGTGTATATATATATACGTATATATATATATATATATATATATGTATATATATATATGTATATATATACATACATATATATATATATATATATATATACACACATATGTATATATATACATACATACATACATACATACATACACACATACATACACACACACACACACACACACACACACACACACACACACACACACACACACATACATACATACATACATACATACATACATACATACATACATACATACATACATACATACATACATACATACATACATACATATATACATATATATATATATATATATGTATATATATGTATATATATGTATATATACATACGTATATATATACATATATACGTATGTATATATATACATATATACGTATGTATATATATACATATATATGTATATATATGTATATATATACATACGTATATATATACATATATATGTATATATATATACATACATGTATATATATACATACATATGTATATATATATACATACATATGTATATATATATATCCAGAACGAATTATTTCCCTCTTTGGTTAGCTAGCACGGTAGCATTGCTGCGCCAGAAAGCGTTTCTTCAAAAAATTCTTCCGTCGTTTCACATCTAAAGTCCAGAATAAATTGCAATAATATAATTAAAGTATATTGAAAAAACATACTTTAGGATGATTTTGTGACATGTAGCAAATAATATCGTAGTCAGGCATCATATTCAACGTTATCTACCTTGTTCCAGAAGCCGAGATCAAATTATCCTTCGCGCCCGGATTTTTATTTTAACTGCGCAGGTCTCACAAGAAGTTCTGTTATTCAGTCCAGGGACGAGATATTCGACTCCTTTCAATTCTCACTTCCGCATTACAGTCTGACGAACGCCTCTGACGTGTTTATATGGTCCCAAGTCAAATGGCCTTTTATAGAGAAGGTCTTAAAGAGACACATCGCATTTTGGGAAACTCAATTCGGCTGGGAAAATGGCTGTAAAAATATTTCTGTTCGACTTAGAGAAACAATTCAAACCTTTTTAGAAACTACAGACTGTTATCTATCCAACAGTAGTAAATATATGCATATTGGAAAATAAAAAGTTTCTTAGGAGGCCGTTTGAAAATGTGCACACATTTTCCAGTTTTTTCAATATTCAGCGTGCAGCCATAACAGGATATATTTGAATCCATTTTGAATTCAGACTAACACAACATGTGGAATAAGTCACGGGTATGAATAGTTTATGAAGGCACTGTTTCGAGGCACACAGTGCAAAGTCCTACCTTCTGTTTTCCAATGTCCACCATCTCCACTGTGCCCCCCAGCTTCTCAATGTCCTTGGCTGCCATCTCCATCATCTTCTTGATCTCCCCACGCTTCTCTGGCCAGGCAGACACACTCTGTACAGCCACCCATTGGGCAAGACGCTAGAGGCAGAGTAGAGCGAGAAAGAAAGAGATGAATATTAGGCCTAATTCTGATGTTTTTTTAAATGTAGGGTATTTTATTTTGAATTGTTCAACATTTTTTGTTTGGCAACAAGTACTTGTCATGCCAATAAAAAAAGCCTTTTCAATTGAGAGGCTTTGAAGCCAATTTCATACGCACTCAGTTCATGTTCGTGGCAATAATCAAGTTTCATAGTTCTCCTTCGGCCTTTTAAATGAGTCAATCTGTTTTCAGCACTTTTATTTCTATGACTTATCAAATAATCTTGTTGCAATACAAATCATATCGATACCTAAGTATAGTGATAATATTGTATCATGAGGTTCCTAGCAATTCCCAGCCCCATACTTGTTCTTCAAGTTCTTCAAGTTTATGAATAGGAAAACCCACAAACACATGACTTGGTTCTTGTGGGGAAGGAAGTGAAGTCTTAGGCACTAAACCTAATCCAAATACCCTACAGTGGTGTATCTATCTTATGTGCTGGTGTTGTTTTGCTACCATGTCAGTTTTTGCTACTCGTGATCTAAAGGGGTTGGAGAAGTGAAAGCAATAGCCTGGTCATGGCAGGCTAAGATTTGACTCTGTTCTTATCAAGTCCTTCTAAATCTGAAGTTTAAGAAAGTAAATCATTTAATATAACTTGGGATTCACATGCAAAGTAATGTTTGTCAAACATTAATATGTCTAGCCCCAAAATCATGAATCAACTCAGTCAAGTCGCAGATAGTAAAACATGACTAAATGCATTATCATAATTCAAGTAATGAGATAAAGCTACCTCAATGTACAGCTCCTGGTGTTCGTCCACATATTTAAAAAGTTCTGGAAGATGAGCCATCTTTGGTTGAAGAGTTTGCTGGAGCCTAAGAGCTGTTGGGACAGACAGACTAACGTTACTTTAGACTACGAACTGCCAGGGTAGCAATGCACATGCCTCAACAATCTATTGTAACATGTTATCGACCATTAGCTCCTCCCAAACTGCTGACTGTGACACTACAAGTACGTTAGATGTGACCGCATGGCATTATCTCCGAAACCTCGAACATTACAAATAACAAAGTAACAGTTAACTCGTAGCCAATAGTTGATTTTTTTTATGGCAACATAGTTTAAACCTTTTTGGAACAGATTCTAAACCTGTTGCTGTGAATGTGATGGTCAGCAAACAGAGGCAAGTCACCCTCAGTTATCTACTGTACATAGCTAACGTTAGTTATCTACAGTAGCTAGCTAAGTTAGTAACGTTACTGTATGTAACGTTAGCACTATGCTTTCAGGGTAAGAAAAAGTAATGCACCAATAACGCTAGCTACAAAACACAATAACAACCCAATTAGCTAGCTACATTGGGTAGCCAGCTAGCTAGCAAACACTGGCAAGTTTAGCTTACTATTTAACAAGTCAGTAGAGCAAGCTAAATGAGCTCCGAAATATATTGTGAAGTATGACTACAACTGTGTTGAAAAGACATTTCAGAAAATGACAGTCATCACCATCGGGCACTTTTGCTTACTCACTGTTGAAAAAGATTGTGCTGCGCTTCTTCTCAGGGGTGTATTCAATGAGGGGGTTCGATTAATCTGTCCCGGGCGCCCATGTAGGCGTGTTTTGCACCGGGTGAAAGTTGATTGGATTCGCTTTGGAACGGGCTGCCTCCCGGGCTTGAGCTCGGGGTGCTCTGTTCAAAGCCCACGGCTCCAAACAAAAATGACATAATTAACCACGATGAGTAATGAGTAGGATTATGTGATAAAAACGCTTTATCTGCATTCACAATGAAAATTAAAACATAGATTTTATGGAAATATACACTGCTCAAAAAAATAAAGGGAACACTTAAACAACACCATGTAACTCCAAGTCAATCACACTTCTGTGAAATCAAACTGTCCACTTAGGAAGCAACACTGATTGACAATAAATTTCACATGCTGTTGTGCAAATGGAATAGACAAAAGGTGGAAATTATAGGCAATTAGCAAGACACTCCCAATAAAGGAGTGGTTCTGTAGGTGGTGACCACAGACCACTTCTCAGTTCCTATGCTTCCTGGCTGATGTTTTGGTCACTTTTGAATGCTGGCGGTGCTTTCACTCTAGTGGTAGCATGAGACGGAGTCTACAACCCACACAAGTGGCTCAGGTAGTGCAGCTCATCCAGGATGGCACATCAATGTGCACATCAACATTCACTATCCAGATCTGTTTACACTCATAAAATGTCCAGACACAAAGCGTACCCAACTGCAGTACCTTCAGAGGTGGTCAGCACAATGTGTCATATAATAATCTACACCTGTCTGAACATTTTGGCACAATCAGAAAACACATGGAATCTGATCTTTTGACTTCCGATTCATACCACCTCCATATGTGGATCTCAATCCTAATACAAACCTGATCCTTCATATGCAACCTCTAAATGGACATTCAGAGCAGTTTCTATTTCTCTGCTCCCGAGTGGTGCAGCGGTCTAAGGCACTGCATCTCAGTGCAAGAGGTGTCACTACAGTCCCTGGTTCAAATCCAGGCTGTATCACATCTGGCCGTGATTGGGAATTCCATAGGGCGGCGCGCACAATTGGCCCAGTGTCGTCTAGGTTTGGCCAGGGTAGGCCGTCATTGTAAATAAGAATTTGTAATTAACTGACTTGTCTAGTTAAATAAAGGTTCAATTACATGACCTGCCATTACCATGACAACCACCCCAAGAAGATAAAGAACAGTGACAGGAAAAGACCATAGCATCTGTGTGCTATTTCAGAGGCTACAACAGTGTGAAGGCGCATATCAGAAATGGGCCACATGTAAAACTGTGTGGACAGTAAGATTGAATATGGAAAGACAATCTGATTTGCATTCTTAGGCTTTGTGAACACAATTAATGTACTGTGAAATTGGGATTACCCTTTGCTCCCAATTTGTATAATTGGGAGCAAAGAGTAATCCCATGGCTGTCCCCTGAATCTACAAATAGTTTACATTTACATTTAAGTCATTTAGCAGACGCTCTTATCCAGAGCGACTTACAAGTACATACATTCATACTTTTTTGTACTGTCCCCCCGTGGGAAACGAAGCCACAATCCTGGCGTTGCAAGCGCCATGCTCTACCAACTGAGCTACACGGGACCGTTTACATTTGAAAGGCCCAGTGCATTCAAAATTCAGTTTTTCTGTGTCTTCAAATTCAGTTTTTCTCTGTCCCCTGAATCTACAAATAGTTTACATTTGAAAGGCCCAGTGCATTCAAAATTCAGTTTTTCTGTGTCTTGTATCATTTGTACAACAGTACATGAAATGATCACTGTCAAAGTATGAGAAAAAATGTAATCAGTGTTATTTCCCAAAAGTTGCTGGTTGAAAATACAGGCTGTTCCGTTGCTCAGTTGCTGGATTGTGCAGACGCAGTTGCCTCTCCCTCGCATGCGCGCATCACCTAGGACTGTTTCCCCTGTCTGTGATTGTCTCCACCACCTCAAGGTGTCGCCCATCTTCCCCATTATCCACTGTGTATTTATACCTGTGTTTTATGTCTGTCTGTGCCAGATTGTCTTGTTTGTTCAAACCTACCGGTGGTTTGTCTCAGCGCCTGCTTCCCCCCCTCCCAGTCTCTCTTTTTCCCCACCCTCTTGGTTTTGACCCTGTCCTGTCTCTGAGCCTGCCTGCCGTCCTGTACCTTTACCGACCTCTGCCTGACCTGAGCCTGCCTGTCATCCTGTACCTTTCCCCCTCTTCTCTGGAATATTTATTCCTGTCTATTTGCCTACCCCTTTGGGATTATTAAACCGTTGGTTACACTGATGTGGTCTGCATCTGGGTCTTACCTTCATATCTGATAGTACGAACTGGCAATGACTGACCCAGCAGACCCGGACCAGCTGCGTAATGCCATCTCCTCCCAAGGAGCCTCCATTGGTAGCCATGAGGAATTGCTTTGTGGGCTGATGGAGAGGGTACAAACATTGGCTGAGCACCATGACTGGGCATTGGACATGCTGCGGGAGCAATACCGCGGGTTGTCTGGGGGGGCAGCGTTCCACGGTGGGAACCCCACTGCCCCCGAGTACCTCGACGGTTAGCAGCGCCGCCCCACCGGCCACTCAACCTTCCCGGGAGCCCCGCTTACCTCCACCCGGAACGCTTTAATGGAGAGCCGAGCACCTGTTGGGCATTTTTAGCTTAGTGTGCCCTCATTTTCGAGCTTCAGCCCTCCTCCTTCCCCTCGGATCATTACAAAATGTGCCTATCTCATTATGCTGATGTCTGGAAGGGCTCTCACCTGGGCTACTGCCGTATGGGAACAGCAGCCGGCCATATACGTGAACCTGGGGGGGTTCGTGGGAGAGGTGAGGAAGGTTTTCGATGCCCCGTTCTCCTGGAGAGAAGCTGCCTGGAAGCTAATCCAGCTCTGGCAGGATGCCTTCACTGTGGCCGACAAATGCGGTAGATTTCCGCACGTTGGCAGCGGAGAGTGCGTGGAACCCAGAAGCATTATTCGACATGTTCCATTCCCATGGATGTTAGAGTGCTGGATGGGCGCTCTATAGGTTGGGTCACCCATAACACCACTCCCATCAACCTACGTGTGTCAGGGAATCACAACGAGACCATTCAGTTCCTGCTCATCAAGTCCCCCCAGGTTCCCATGGTGTTGGGATTCTCCTGGCTCCAGCGACACAATCCACTCATCAACTGGTCTATGGGTGTTTATCATGGGCTGGAGTCCGTTCTGCCACTCCCATTGTCTGAAATCGGTGCAACCAGCCCTGGGACTTCTTCCACGGGCCTCGGAGTTGGCTCCGTACCCTTCTGCCATTCCCGCGGAGTACCAGGCTCTCCAGGAGGTGTTTAGCAAGGCACAGGCCACTTCCCTTCCGCCGCACCGCCCCTATGACTGCAGGATTGACCTTCTCCCTGTCACCACTCCGCCCCGGTGACGTCTGTACTCACTGTTGGGACCAGAGACTAAGGCTATGGAGAACTACATTGGGGACTCCCTAGCTACAGGATTTATCCATCCCTCCTCCTTTCCAGCTGGTGCAGGGTTATTCTTTGAGAAGGACAAGACCCTGCACCCGTGCATTGACTACTTGGCACTCAATGACATCACTGTGAAGAACAGTTACCACTAATTTCCTCGGCTTTCAAGCCGCTCCAGGTGGCCACGGTCTTCTCCAAGCTGGATCTACAAAACGCCTACGACCTGGTGCAGATACGAGAGGGGGACGAGTGGAAGGCCCTCTTCAACACGGCCAGCAGCCACTACGACTATCTGGTCATGCCCTTTGGACTCACCAACGTCCCTGCCGTGTTCCAGGCTTTGGTGAACGATGTTCTCTGCGACATGCTGAACCGCTTCGTTTTCATCAACATTGATGACATCCTCGTCTTCTCCTGCTCCCCCCAGGAACACGTGTTCCATGTCCGACAGGTTATCCAGCGCCTTCTGGAGAACCAGTTGTTTGTCAAGGCGGAAAAGTGAGTTCCATTGCTGGGCTACATCATCTCTGCTGGGAGTGTCCAGTTGGACCCCGAGAAGTTGAGAGCAGTGGTGGATTGGCCTATATCCAGAGTGCAGCTGCAACGCTTCCTGGGGTCCGGCAACTTTTATTGACGCTTTCTCCGGGGTTGCAGCACCCTGACCTCCCCCATATCTTCCCTCACTTCTACCAAGGTTCCATTCACGTGGTCCACGGCCTCTGACCGGGTGTTCCGGAACCTTAAACACTGCTTCACCACGGCTCTGATCCTGGTTCATCCGGACCCTTCCTGTCAGTTTGTGGTGGAGGCCGATGCTTCGGATGTCGGAGTGGGGGTGGTTCTGTCCCAACTTTCTGCCCGGGACCTTATGCTGCATTCCTGCGCCACCTCCCACCGCCTCAGCGGCACAGAGAGGAATTATGATGTGGGGAATCGGGAGCTTCTTGCGGTGAAGATGGCGCTGGAGGAATGGAGACACTGGCTTGAGGGGGCAGAACAGCCGTTCATTGTGTGGACCTACCACAAAAACCTGGAGTATCTCGGCACCTCCAAGTGCCTCAACTCCAGGCAAGCGAGATGGGCCCTGCTGTTTACCCATTTCAACTTTTCCCTCCTACCGGCCAGGGTCCAAGAATGTCAAACCGGATGCTCTGTCTCACCGCTATAACCCCACGACTACCACCCCGGAGCCTGACACCATCCTTCCCGCCTCGTGTCTGGCGACAGCAATCAGCTGGGGTATAGGGAAACTGGTCCGGGAGTTACCGCGGCCCCAGCCGAACCCTGGGGGGCCCCAGATAACCGAATGTTCGTGCCTGACGCTGTCCGCTCCGTGGTCCTATAGTTGGCCCATTCCTCCAGGCTAGCCTTTCACCCGGGCTATCGTTGGACCCTGGCCTTTGTGCGACAACGCTTCTTGTGGCCTATCAAGGTTCTGGATTTTGCTGCGTTTGTCGCTGCCTGCGCCCAGAACAAGACTCCTTAGCAAGCTACGGCTGGTCTTCTCCAACCATTGCCTGTCCCTCACCGTCCCTGGTCCCATATATCCCTATATTTCATCACAAGTCTTACCCCGTCTGAGGGCAACACTGTCATCCTGACTGTGGTCGACCGGTTTTCCAAAGCTGCCCACTTCATTCGTCTCCCCAAACCCCCCTCGGCCAAGGAGACGGCCTAGTTTATGGTGCAGCACGTCTTCCGGATCCAAGGACTCCCGGTGGACATAGTCTTCGACCGGGGTCCGCAGTTCTCGTCCCGGTTCTGGAAGGCGTTCTGCATGCTCATTGGGTCATGGGACAGTCTGTCCTCCGGATTCCACCCCCAGTCCAACGGCCAGTCGAAGCTAGCCAACCAGGACTTGGAGACAACCCTTTGCTGCCTCCGCCAACCCTACCACCTGGAGTCAGCAACTGGTATGGGTCGAGTACGCTCGCAACGAGTCTCTCGCCCTTCGAGTGTGCCATGGGATACCAGCCTCTTCTCTTCCCCGAGCAAGAGGAGGTCTGCAATCCCTCTGCCCAAATGTTAATTCGGCGCTGTCGCCGTACCTGGAAGTGAGCCCGGACCGCTCTGTTGAAGACCACTTCCAGTTATAGGAGAATTGTCACCGGACCCCTGCTCCACGCTATCGGCTCAGGCAGAGGGTAAGGCTCTCCACCCGGGACCTGCCTCTCCGGGTGGTCCTGTAAACTTTCTCCCCCGGTGCAACGGCCTGTTTCCCATCTCAAGAGTTATTAGCCTCACTGCTGTTCATCTTTTGTTACCACGTACCCTCTGTATTCACCCCACTTTCCATGTATCTAGGATTAAGCCTGTGTCTCACAGCCCTTTGCCTTCTGTTTCCAGGCCCTCCTCCCGGTGTCATTGATGGTCATCCAGCATACACAGTGAGACACCTATGAGTGTTCGACCACGGGGCAGGGGTTTCCAGTACCTGGTGGACTGGGACGGTTATGGCCCGGAGGAGAGGTGCTGGGTCCCCGCTAGAGACGTCCTGGACCCAGCCCTCATCGCCGATCAACCGGGTATGCGCCCAGGTAGGATGCCAGGTGGCGCCCCTGGGGGGGGGATACTGTCACACCCTGATCTGTTTCACCTGTCTTTGATTGTTCCACCCCCCTCCAGGTGTCGCCCATTTTCCCCTGGGTATTTTTACCGGTGTTTTCTGTCTGTGCCAGTTAATCTGTTCAAGCCTACCAGTGCTTTGTCTCAGCTCCTGCTTTTCCCCAGTCTCTTTTTCTCGCCCTCTTGGTTCTTACCCTTGCCTGTCCTGTCTCTGAGCCCGCCTGCCTGACCACTCTGCCTTAGCCTGCCTGCCGTCCTGTACTTTTGCCCAACCTCTGGATTACCGGCTTCTGCCTGACCTAAGCCTGCCTGCTGTCCTGTAACTTTCCCCCTCTTCTCTGGACTATTTACCCCTGCCTTGACCTGTCTATTTGCCTGCCCGTTTTGGTTTATTCAACTATTGGTTATCTAACATGGTCTGCATCTGGGTCTTAACTTCATATCTGATGAGGGCAACTTTAGAGATCCCTGTTTTTTTACAGTCAAAAGACTAGTGTCAAAATTGACTGCCAAGTCTAGGATAATTAGGATAATTTTTGTCTAATGCTGCGTTCGTAACTGGAAGTCAGAATTGTGTGTGTATATATATAATTACACAGTACCAGCCAAGTTTGGATACACCTACACGTTCAAGGGTTTTTCTATCTTTTTTTACTATTTTCTACATTGTAGAATAGTAGTGAAGACATAACATTTATGGAATTATGTAGTAACCAAAAAAGAAAAAATATATTTTGATTTGTTAAAAGTAGCCACCCTTTGCCTTGATTACAGCTTTGCACACTTAGAGGACCATAGAGTAATTATATTTGTGAGCAAACATTTCATAACTTTAGGTGGCATAAAGGGACAGACAATATAAAGACATCTCTATCATTCTCTGTTTACCACATACGACTGGGAAAAATACATTTGAAAGGCCCTCCAACTGGTAGTTACTAGTGGGAAACATCCTCTAATACTTGAGTTCTGAGTTCTCCCACTCTGATGTCACCTACTAAGGAAATTACCTTGACAACAGCATTTTTTGGCAGTTAAATGCAACTATAAAACGTTTTATTTTTAAATGCTAATATGGTTTTGAACGCTATAGGGTTACAAGCCTGATAGCTGTACTTTTATGGTTGACACAGCTTGTTGGCCATTATCCAATTGGGTTTTTCTCAACGAGTTCAGGTGAATGCATCCAACAGCTATTTACAACTTCACAATTAGTTTCCACCTCCCACTTGGAGTTCAAGGAAGATAGAGAAGTTTCCCACTAGTAATTACCAGTTAGAGGGCCATTCAAATAGATATTTTGTAACAGTCCTGACCTGTTTTATGTTGTTTTTTATGTGTTTATGGTCAGGGCATGTGTTTTGGTTGGGCAGTCTATGTTATCTGTTTCTATGTTGGTTTTGGGTTACCTGGTATGGCTCTTGATTAGAGGCAGGTGGTTTGCGTTTTCCTCTAATTAAGAGTCATATTTAGGTAGGGCGTTCTCACTGTTTGTTTGTGGGTGATTGTCTCCTGTGATGTCTTCGTCGTTGTCGATGTATTTTCACATACGGGACTGTTTGGCTGTTCGTGTGTTTTGATGTAACGTTCCTGTCCGTGAGTTTACGTTTAGTGATGTGAGTTTATGTTCAGGTTTCGTTCTACGTCGTTTTGTTATTTTGTAAGTTTGTTAAAGTGTTTGTTTTCGTGTTGCCATCATCATCAGTTTTTCGGTTATAAATAAAAAGATGGCTTATTTCCCGCAAACTGCATTTTGGTCTGAAGATCCTTCTCTCCTCACCTCGTCCGAGGATGAGGAGAGCGACAGCCGTTACAGAATCACCCACCACTCCAGAGCCAAGCAGCGGAGTCGACGGAGAAAAGGACGGGAAAACAAGGATTTCTGGACTTGGGAGCAGATAATGAATGGAGAAGGTCCCTGGGCTAAGGCAGGAGAAAATCGCCGTTCTCAGGAAGAGAGGGAGGCAGCTAAAGCCCAGGAGCGGTGGTTTGAGGAGGCAGCAAGGAGACGTGGCTGGAAGCCCGAAAAGCCATGGGAGCAGCTGGAGGCACTGGGGAGAGCAGAGGCTACCGGAGAGAGGAACCGGAGCTATGAGGGAACGCGTCTGGCACGGAAGCCCGAAAAGCCCGTAAGTAATTCCCAAAAATTTCTTGGGGGGGGGCTAAGAGGTAGTGGGCCAAGGGCAGGTAGGAGACCTGCGCCCACTTCCCAGGCTTACCGTGGAGAGCGGGAGTACGGGCAGGCGCCGTGTTACGCAGTAGAGCGCACGGTGTCTCCTGTACGAGTGCATAGCCCAGTGCGGGTTATTCCACCTCCCCGCACTGGTAGGGCTAGATTGGGTATTGAGCCAGGTGTCATGAGGCCGGCTCAACGCGTCTGGTCTCCAGTGCGTCTCCTCGGGCCGGCATACATGGCACCTGCCTTACGCATGGTTTCCCCGGTTCGCCTACATAGGCCGGTGCGGGTTATTCCACCTCCCCGCACTGGTCGGGCGACCGGGAGCATTCAACCAGGTAAGGTTGGGCGGGTTCAATGCTCAAGAGTGCCAGTACGCCTCCACGGTCCGGTATTTCCGGCGCCACCTCCCCGCCCCAGCCTAGTACCTACAGTGTCTACACTACGCACTAGGCTACCAGTGCGTATCCTGAGCCCTGTTCCTCCTCCACGCACTCTCCCTGTAGTGCGTGTATCTAGCCCGGTGCCTCCAGTTCCGGCCCCACGCACTAAGCTACCAGTGCGTCTCCAGAGCCCTGTACAAACTGTATCTTCTCCCCCTACTAATCCTGATGTGCTTGTCCTCAGCCCGGCGTCACCAGTGCCGGTACCACGCATCAGTTATAGAGTGGGCTTTGAGAATACAGTGTGCCCTGTCCCTGCTCCCCGCACTAGTAGGAAGGTGCTTATCATTAGCACGGTGCCTCCAGTTCCGGCACCACGCACCAGGTCTACAGTGCACCGTATCCGGCCAGAGCCATCCGTCTCCCCAGCGCCATCTGAGCCATCCGTCTCCCCAGCGCCATCTGAGCCATCCGTCTCCCCAGCGCCGTCTGAGCCATCCGTCTGCCAGGAGCCTGCAAAGCCGCCCGTCTGCCATGAGCCTGCAAAGCCGCCCGTCTGCCATGAGCCTACAGAGCCATCCGCCAGACAGGAGCCGCTAGAGCCGTCAGCCAGACAGGAGCCGCTAGAGCCGTCAGCCAGACAGGATCCGCCAGAGCCGCCAACCAGACAGGATCTGCCAGAGCCGCCAACCAGACAGGATCTGCCAGAGCCGCCAACCAGACAGGATCTGCCAGAGCCGCCAACCAGACAGGATCTGCCAGAGCCGCCAGCGAACCATGAGCAGCCAGAGCCGTCAGAGAGCCATGAGCAGCCAGAGCCGTCAGAGAGCCATGAGCAGCCAGAGCCGTCAGAGAGCCATGACCAGCCAGAGCCGTCCTGCCATGACCAGCCAGAGCCGTCCAGCCAGGACCTGCCAGAGCCGTCCAGCCAGGACCTGCCAGAGCCGTCCAGCCAGGACCTGCCAGAGCCGTCCAGCCAGGACCTGCCAGAGCCGTCCAGCCAGGACCTGCCAGAGCCGTCCAGCCAGGACCTGCCAGAGCCGTCCAGCCAGGACCTGCCAGAGCCGTCCTGCTATGACCTGCCAGAACCGTCCTGCTATGACCTGCCAGAACCGTCCAGCCAGGACCTGCCAGAGCCGTCCAGCCAGGACTTGCCAGAGCCGTCCAGCCAGGACCTGCCAGAGCCGTTCAAACAGGACCTGCAAGAGTCCCTCAGCCAGGACCTGCCAGAGTCCTTCAGCCGGGATCTGCCCCTTGTCCCGGTGTTGCCCCTTGTCCCGGTGTTGCCCCTTGTCCCGGTGCTGCCCCTTGTCCCGGTGCTGCCCCTTGTCCCGGTGCTGCCCCTTGTCCCGGTGCTGCCCCTTGTCCCGGTGCTGCCCCTTGTCCCGGTGCTGCCCCTTGTCCCGGTGCTGCCCCTTGTCCCGGTGCTGCCCCTTGTCCCGGTGCTGCCCCTTATTCCGGTGCTGGTCCTTATCCTGGTGCTGCCCCTTGTTCCGGTGCTGCCCCTTGTCCCGGTGCTACCCCTTGTCCCGGTGCTGCCCCTTGTCCCGGTACTGGCCGTTTATTTAGGGGAAGGTAGTTTTAGGGTGGTCAGTGGAAGGGGTAGACAGAAGAGGGGAGTGACTATGGTGGTGTGGGGAGAGCGTCCAGAGCCGGAGCCACCACCGTGGTCAACTGCCCACCCAGACCCTCCCCTGGACTTTGTGCTGGTGCGCCCGGCGTTCGCACCTTGAGGGGGGGGTTCTGTAACAGTCCTGACCTGTTTTATGTTGTTTTTTATGTGTTTATGGTCAGGGCATGTGTTTTGGGTGGGCAGTCTATGTTATCTGTTTCTATGTTGGTTTTGGGTTACCTGGTATGGCTCTTGATTAGAGGCAGGTGGTTTGCGTTTTCCTCTAATTAAGAGTCATATTTAGGTAGGGCGTTCTCACTGTTTGTTTGTGGGTGATTGTCTCCTGTGATGTCTTCGTCGTTGTCGATGTATTTTCACATACGGGACTGTTTGGCTGTTCGTGTGTTTTGATGTAACGTTCCTGTCCGTGAGTTTACGTTTAGTGATGTGAGTTTATGTTCAGGTTTCGTTCTACGTCGTTTTGTTATTTTGTAAGTTTGTTAAAGTGTTTGTTTTCGTGTTGCCATCATCATCAGTTTTTCGGTTATAAATAAAAAGATGGCTTATTTCCCGCAAACTGCATTTTGGTCTGAAGATCCTTCTCTCCTCACCTCGTCCGAGGATGAGGAGAGCGACAGCCGTTACAGAATCACCCACCACTCCAGAGCCAAGCAGCGGAGTCGACGGAGAAAAGGACGGGAAAACAAGGATTTCTGGACTTGGGAGCAGATAATGAATGGAGAAGGTCCCTGGGCTAAGGCAGGAGAAAATCGCCGTTCTCAGGAAGAGAGGGAGGCAGCTAAAGCCCAGGAGCGGTGGTTTGAGGAGGCAGCAAGGAGACGTGGCTGGAAGCCCGAAAAGCCATGGGAGCAGCTGGAGGCACTGGGGAGAGCAGAGGCTACCGGAGAGAGGAACCGGAGCTATGAGGGAACGCGTCTGGCACGGAAGCCCGAAAAGCCCGTAAGTAATTCCCAAAAATTTCTTGGGGGGGGGCTAAGAGGTAGTGGGCCAAGGGCAGGTAGGAGACCTGCGCCCACTTCCCAGGCTTACCGTGGAGAGCGGGAGTACGGGCAGGCGCCGTGTTACGCAGTAGAGCGCACGGTGTCTCCTGTACGAGTGCATAGCCCAGTGCGGGTTATTCCACCTCCCCGCACTGGTAGGGCTAGATTGGGTATTGAGCCAGGTGTCATGAGGCCGGCTCAACGCGTCTGGTCTCCAGTGCGTCTCCTCGGGCCGGCATACATGGCACCTGCCTTACGCATGGTTTCCCCGGTTCGCCTACATAGGCCGGTGCGGGTTATTCCACCTCCCCGCACTGGTCGGGCGACCGGGAGCATTCAACCAGGTAAGGTTGGGCGGGTTCAATGCTCAAGAGTGCCAGTACGCCTCCACGGTCCGGTATTTCCGGCGCCACCTCCCCGCCCCAGCCTAGTACCTACAGTGTCTACACTACGCACTAGGCTACCAGTGCGTATCCTGAGCCCTGTTCCTCCTCCACGCACTCTCCCTGTAGTGCGTGTATCTAGCCCGGTGCCTCCAGTTCCGGCCCCACGCACTAAGCTACCAGTGCGTCTCCAGAGCCCTGTACAAACTGTATCTTCTCCCCCTACTAATCCTGATGTGCTTGTCCTCAGCCCGGCGTCACCAGTGCCGGTACCACGCATCAGTTATAGAGTGGGCTTTGAGAATACAGTGTGCCCTGTCCCTGCTCCCCGCACTAGTAGGAAGGTGCTTATCATTAGCACGGTGCCTCCAGTTCCGGCACCACGCACCAGGTCTACAGTGCACCGTATCCGGCCAGAGCCATCCGTCTCCCCAGCGCCATCTGAGCCATCCGTCTCCCCAGCGCCATCTGAGCCATCCGTCTCCCCAGCGCCGTCTGAGCCATCCGTCTGCCAGGAGCCTGCAAAGCCGCCCGTCTGCCATGAGCCTGCAAAGCCGCCCGTCTGCCATGAGCCTACAGAGCCATCCGCCAGACAGGAGCCGCTAGAGCCGTCAGCCAGACAGGAGCCGCTAGAGCCGTCAGCCAGACAGGATCCGCCAGAGCCGCCAACCAGACAGGATCTGCCAGAGCCGCCAACCAGACAGGATCTGCCAGAGCCGCCAACCAGACAGGATCTGCCAGAGCCGCCAACCAGACAGGATCTGCCAGAGCCGCCAGCGAACCATGAGCAGCCAGAGCCGTCAGAGAGCCATGAGCAGCCAGAGCCGTCAGAGAGCCATGAGCAGCCAGAGCCGTCAGAGAGCCATGACCAGCCAGAGCCGTCCTGCCATGACCAGCCAGAGCCGTCCAGCCAGGACCTGCCAGAGCCGTCCAGCCAGGACCTGCCAGAGCCGTCCAGCCAGGACCTGCCAGAGCCGTCCAGCCAGGACCTGCCAGAGCCGTCCAGCCAGGACCTGCCAGAGCCGTCCAGCCAGGACTTGCCAGAGCCGTCCAGCCAGGACCTGCCAGAGCCGTCCTGCTATGACCTGCCAGAGCCGTCCTGCTATGACCTGCCAGAGCCGTCCTGCTATGACCTGCCAGAACCGTCCAGCCAGGACCTGCCAGAGCCGTCCAGCCAGGACTTGCCAGAGCCGTCCAGCCAGGACCTGCCAGAGCCGTTCAAACAGGACCTGCCAGAGTCCCTCAGCCAGGACCTGCCAGAGTCCTTCAGCCGGGATCTGCCCCTTGTCCCGGTGTTGCCCCTTGTCCCGGTGTTGCCCCTTGTCCCGGTGCTGCCCCTTGTCCCGGTGCTGCCCCTTGTCCCGGTGCTGCCCCTTGTCCCGGTGCTGCCCCTTGTCCCGGTGCTGCCCCTTGTCCCGGTGCTGCCCCTTGTCCCGGTGCTGCCCCTTGTCCCGGTGCTGCCCCTTGTCCCGGTGCTGCCCCTTGTCCCGGTGCTGCCCCTTGTCCCGGTGCTGCCCCTTGTCCCGGTGCTGCCCCTTATTCCGGTGCTGGTCCTTATCCTGGTGCTGCCCCTTGTTCCGGTGCTGCCCCTTGTCCCGGTGCTACCCCTTGTCCCGGTGCTGCCCCTTGTCCCGGTACTGGCCGTTTATTTAGGGGAAGGTAGTTTTAGGGTGGTCAGTGGAAGGGGTAGACAGAAGAGGGGAGTGACTATGGTGGTGTGGGGAGAGCGTCCAGAGCCGGAGCCACCACCGTGGTCAACTGCCCACCCAGACCCTCCCCTGGACTTTGTGCTGGTGCGCCCGGCGTTCGCACCTTGAGGGGGGGGTTCTGTAACAGTCCTGACCTGTTTTATGTTGTTTTTTATGTGTTTATGGTCAGGGCATGTGTTTTGGGTGGGCAGTCTATGTTATCTGTTTCTATGTTGGTTTTGGGTTACCTGGTATGGCTCTTGATTAGAGGCAGGTGGTTTGCGTTTTCCTCTAATTAAGAGTCATATTTAGGTAGGGCGTTCTCACTGTTTGTTTGTGGGTGATTGTCTCCTGTGATGTCTTCGTCGTTGTCGATGTATTTTCACATACGGGACTGTTTGGCTGTTCGTGTGTTTTGATGTAACGTTCCTGTCCGTGAGTTTACGTTTAGTGATGTGAGTTTATGTTCAGGTTTCGTTCTACGTCGTTTTGTTATTTTGTAAGTTTGTTAAAGTGTTTGTTTTCGTGTTGCCATCATCATCAGTTTTTCGGTTATAAATAAAAAGATGGCTTATTTCCCGCAAACTGCATTTTGGTCTGAAGATCCTTCTCTCCTCACCTCGTCCGAGGATGAGGAGAGCGACAGCCTTTACATATTTGTTACCCAGAAATTATTTGATATTGAGAATGTCTGCACTGGGCCTTTTTAATGAAATAAAGTACTTTTTAATGGCAAGACAAGGTCTCAATTTCACTATCATGTATGTTTGTAAACAATCTTTTAACACCACTTGCAATTGCTGAATTGTATTTGGTTCCCTGTAAGCTGTCTATGGACAAGGAGACTGCTATACATGCATTGGTTTTGTTTACCTGGCCATCGCCACCGACTGCTAATTCAGCATTTTTGATAACCTGAACTCTGCTTTCACTTGTGTAGCTTCTACCTTATATGTTTATATTTCTATGGTGTAATTCTTCAAAAACCCTGAAGATATCTAAATTGCCGCTAAATTGTTGGTCAACAATTTACTATAGGAGGGTATACAGATAAGGCATTCATAACACCTTTATGAAGCCAATCATGAGACCTTTGTGAATTTTGAAGGATTATTCATAACAACCTTAATACATTTATTCAACATCATTCATGAGATTTCAAATTAAAACTCTTAAAGGGGTTATGAATACCTTACCCTGTAAAGCAAAGTGTTACCAATTGTTGCCTATAGCATGTTTAAATAATTCTAAGAGGATTTCTGCAGACATATTATTTCTCCAGTTAATATTGATTTGAAAGGCTTTTATTACATGTGTTAAATTCTATGATAAAGAAACAAATGCTGTATTGCAGACTTTTAAATATAGTGAGTTAATAGCTTAAATCAGCAGGGGAAATGACAAAAATCAAAAATAATATTTCTGTGTATATAAATGATTAAATTACATAAGTGCATAATATACCAGCTCAGCTGTAGCTTTGACTAAAATGAGAAATACTGTATAATATTAAAAAGTAGTACATTGGGGAAACATGTGACCTATTAACCCTATCAAGAACAATGCAATGTTGTTATAAAAATATAAGCAAGTCTGTGTTTAATCTTCTCAAAAGTAATGGTGTATGGATTACATGAAAAATATATTATTTGTTGTGATGATGAGCAGATATAGATGATTGGCTGTTATTTTGATAGTCTTGTCACCTCAGAAGAGGCCGTTTCTTGTGGTGTACTGTGGGTTGTAAGATCTGCGTCTGTGCCAGCGTCTCCTTAAACCTGCACAGCCGCCACATAGCATGCACTGCAAAACAAGATGGAGAAGTATGATTCACATGTAAAATCAAATCATTGCAGAGATTTAGCATATTTTTTATTAAATACTCTGTAAAACATGTAAACAGTATACACAGTACATAAGTGAACACAAGCCTATACGTACACATAGCAGGATCCACAGGGGTACCAAAATGATAGCCATGCCACAGGGGATGATAATGGCCAGAGCCCAGCCAGGAAAACCTCCACTTGTACTGAAATGAGTGGTCAGCAAAATGGTAGTAGGTGGTGCGGTGCTGGTAGTTGTTGTTGGGGCAACAGTGGTTGTCAAGAGACCTAGAATACAAAGTGAACAATATTTAGGGGGTATTATAAACTTGTGATATATGAAATTGTTTTCACATTTGAGTGTTATACACAAGTTGTTACATGCAGTTTGATGACTCACTGGCAACAAAAAAGCATAGCAATAATGACCAATGACAACAAAATCAGCGTACCTGAGACTTTTAAAACATCCCCTAGAAAGGCACTAGGGAGGTTGACGTCTTTCTCTTTGTATACATACGTCACGTTTGCCCTGATTTGATTGCCAACAACACTGTAAAGATAAAAATGGGTTCCTGTGAGAGTTGAACTGTGGAATGTGTGAACAAGACCTGTTCACGGAAATAATCCTTATATCAGATCATATAAATCATATGTAGTACTGATCCACAACTGGAACATATACAACACATGCTCCCTCCATCCTGTTTAGCTGTACAAACAGCAGCTGTATGAAGTCTGCAGACATTCTAAAGAGTGCAGTTAAGAAAGATGGGTTGGTTGGGGAGGGCTTGAAGTTGTACTCACCTAAATTTGGCTTTGGGAAAGTCAAATTGTTTGCCGTTTGGTTCACTGAGAATATCATGCAGCTAAAAGGAGACATAAAATCAAGTTCTCAATTATTAAGATGACAGGACCATGGATGGTTAAGGATTTCATGCCCAAGTTTGTAGATGTATTGTGGTCAAATGATATGGCCAATATGGCCCTTAAACATTCCTGTTGAATTCTGTTGATTAACTTTACAGTACAATATCCTAGATTGAGTAATCTAGTACGAAAAAGTATCTTACGAGGCTGTTAATTGAATCCTGTATCTGGCTGTAGGTATCATTGGTGAAAGTGAGTCTAGCACTTTGAAGCAGTATCTCCTCCATGGATACATTGGTTATTTTGAAACCAAGATCAACAGCAAATGAAGTATCTGCAAGTTCTGTGAGCACAAAAAAAACATCACTATATTTATTTTATTTAACCTTTAGTTAACTAGGCAAATCAATTAAAGAACAAATTCTTATTTACAATTTACTATAGCAGCAGACAAAATGACCTGTTAGAATTTATGAGTTTCAACAAAGCTGATTCTGTGTGTGGAAAAGCCACATTTAAGAAGTATTTAGAAAGTGGGAGCAGTTAATTGTTTACTTATTAATTAACATAATTATTCTAAGCAGACATAATTGTCTTGAATTTTAGGAGGAAATATGTTTTTAAAAGTTTTTAAAAGCATACTTCATGATATAAGCCAAATTTGTTCAACTCACTGATATAAGTTGCATTCTGGAGGGTGGCTTGAGTGTTTCTTTGAATTTTGAAGGTCCTGAATTGAGGAGACAGTTTCTTGTTGACGGCACCAAGGACATCATCCTTAGTGGGGACTGCTGTGTTGAGCTGGAACTCTAGTCTTATAAAAACCACCACTGTGCCAAATCTGAGAGAAAATGATAATACATTTGGACATTTTGTATGGTTTTATGAAAGCATTAGTGGTTCATGGCGGAGATACATTGTTCTTTGTTGCAAGGCTTCCTTGATTGAAAATAAAATGTTAATTAGACTGTATGAAACAATTATATTTAATTATTTTGCTTACCTAGTTGATGCCACTGAAGCCTTAGAAGTTGAGGTAAAAGTTGCCGTTGTGGTTGTACTTGTAGGAGCTGCTGTTCTAGTTGTAGTAGTAGGAGCCATAGTTGTAGTGGTCATTGCAGTAGGAGCTGCGATGGTTGCCATAGAAGCTGGAGTTGTGGTTGTCATCGTTGTAATAATAGGAGTTACATTTGTGCTTGTTTTAGTAGGTCCTGTGGTGGTTCTCGTAGAAGCTGTAGTTGCGGTTGCTGATGGAGCCACAGTTATTGTAGTAAATGCAGCTATGGCAGGAGGAGCTGCAGTTATGGTGGTAGGAGCTGCTGTTATGGTTGTCGTAGCAGGAACGGCAGTTGTCTTTGTCGGAAACGAGGCAGTTGTTCCAGTTGGAGCTGCAGTTGTGGTTGCCATTAGAGTTACATTTGTGCTTGTTTTAGTAGGTCCTGTGGTGGTTCTCGTAGAAGCTGTAGTTGTGGTTGCTGATGGAGCCACAGTTATTGTAGTGAATGCAGCTATAGCAGGAGGAGCTGCAGTTATGGTGGTAGGAGCTGCTGTTATGGTTGTCGTAGCAGGAACGGCAGTTGTCTTTGTCGGAAACGAGGCAGTTGTTCCAGTTGGAGCTGCAGTTGTGGTTGCCATTAGAGTTACATTTGTGCTTGTTTTAGTAGGTCCTGTGGTTGTTCTCGTAGAAGCTGTAGTTGTGGTTGCTGATGGAGCCACAGTTATTGTAGTGAATGCAGCTATAGCAGGAGGAGCTGCAGTTATGGTGGTAGGAGCTGCTGTTATGGTTGTCGTAGCAGGAACTGCAGTTGTCTTTGTCGGAAACGAGGCAGTTGTTCCAGTTGGAGCTGCAGTTGTGGTTGCCATTAGAGTTACAGGTGTTGTTTCCTTAGTAGAAGCTGCAGCTGTGGTTGTCATAGAAACTACAGTTGTTGTACTAGCTGCTGTTGTGGTTGCTGTAGGAGCTACAGTTGTCACTGCCGTAGGAATTAAAATGGTATTAGGAACTGCAGTTGTGATTTGCGTTGTAGGAGCTACAGTTGTTGTAGTATTAGCTGCTGCAGTTGTCGTGGGAGCTACAGTTGTTGAAGTGGTCGTGGGAGCTACAGTTGTTGTAGTTGAAGCTGCAATTGTGGGGGTCAAAGGAGCTACAGTTGTGATTTCTGAAGGAGCTTCAGTTGTGCTCGTTGTAGGAGTTAAAATGGTAATAGGACCTGCAGTTGTGATTGACATAGTAGGTGCTGCTGTTTTGTTTGTGGAAGCAGCTACAGTTGTTGTTGTAGGAGCTGCTGCAGTTGTTGTGGTCGTAGGAGAAACAGTTGTTTTCGTTGAAGCTGCAATTGTGGGGGTCATAGGAGCTAGTGTTGTGATTTCTGTATTAGCTTCAGTTGTGGTTGTCGTAGGAGGTAAAATGGTAGTAGGACCTGCAGAATTGATTGGCGTTGTAGGTGCTGTTGTGGTTGCTGTAGGAGCTACACTTGTGGTTGTCGTAGGAGGTAAAATGGTAGTAGGACCTGCAGTTGAGATTGACATTGTAGGAGCTACAGTTGTTGTGTTTGAAGCTGCAATTGCGGTGGTCATAGGAGCTACAGTTGTGATTTCTGTATTAGCTTCAGTTGTGGTTGTTGTAGGAGGTAAAATGGTAGTTGGACCTGCAGATTTGACTGGCATTGTAGGTGCTGTTGTGGTTGCTGTAGGAGCTACATTTGTGGTTGTCGTAGGAGTTAATATGGTTGTAGGACCTGCAGTTGTTATTGGTGTTGATGGAGCTACAGTTGTGATTACTGTATTTGCTTCAGTTGTGGTTGTCGTAGGAGGTAAAATGGTAGTAGGACCTGCAGTTGAGATTGACATTGTAGGAGCTACAGTTGTTGTTGTGGTTGTCGTAGGTGATACAGGTGTGGTTGTCGAAGGAGGTAAAATGGTAGTAGGACCTGCAGTTGTGAATGACGTATTGGGTGCTGAAGTTGTAGAGGTTGTAGGAGCAAGAGTTGTTGCTGCAGTTGTGATTGGCATTGTAGGAGCTACAGTTGAAGTATTAGCTGCAGTTGTCGTAGGGACTGCTGTTGCTGATGTCGTTGGTGCTACATTTGTTGTAGAAGGAGCTTCAGTTGTTGTTGCAGTAGGGGCTACAGTAGTAGTTGTGGAAGCAACTACAGTTGTTGTTGTAGGAGCTGCTGCAGTTGTAGTGGTTGTGGGAGCTACAGTTGTTGAAGTAGAATCTGCAATTGTGGGGGTCATAGAAGCTACTGTTGTGATTTCTGTAGGAGCTTCAGTTGTGGTTGATGTAGTATGTGCTGCACTTGTGGTTGTTGAAGCATCTGCAGTTGTTGTTGTAGGTGATGCTACAGTTGTTGTAGTTGAAGCTGCAATTGCGGTGGTCATAGGAGCTACAGTTGTGATGTCTGTATTAGCTTCAGTTGTGGTTGTCGTAGGAGGTAAAATGGTAGTAGAACCTGCAGTTGAGATTGACATTGTAGGAGCTGCAGGTGTGTTTGTGGAAACAGCTACAGTTGATGTTATAGGAGCTGCTGCAGTTGTTGTGGTCGTAGGAGCTACAGTTGTTGTGTTTGAAGCTGCAATTGCAGAGGTCATAGGAGCTACAGTTGTGATTTCTGTATTAGCTTCAGTTGTGGTTGTCGTAGGAGGTAAAATGGTAGTCTGACCTGCAGAATTGATTGGCGTTGTAGGTGCTGTTGTGGTTGCTGTAGGAGCTACACTTGTGGTTGTCGTAGGAGTTAATATGGTTGTAGGACCTGCATTTGTGATTGGTGTTGATGGAGCTACAGTTGTGTTGTCTGTATTTGAATCAGTTGTGGTTGTCCTAGGAGGTAAAATGGTAGTAGGACCTGCAGTTGAGATTGACATTGTAGGAGCTGCAGTTGTTGTAGTGGATGTTGTTGTGATTGTCGTAGGTGATACAGTTGTGGTTGTCGAATGAGGTAAATTGATGGTAGGAGCTGCAGTTGTGATTGGCATTGTAGGAGCTACAGTTGAAGTATTAGCTGCAGTTGTCGTAGGGACTGTTGTTGCTGATGTCGTTGATGTAGAAGGAGCTTCATTTGTGGTTGCAGTATTGGCTGCAGTAGTAGTTGTGGAAGCAGCTACAGTTGTTGTTGTAGGTGATGCTGCAGTTGTCGTGGGAGCTACAGTTGTTGAAGTAGAAGCTGCAATTGTGGGGGTCAAAGGAGCTACAGTTGTGACTTCTGAAGGAGCTTCAGTTGTGCTTGTCGTAGGAGTTAAAATGGTAGTAGGACCTGCAGTTGTGAATGACGTATTGGGTGCTGAAGTTGTAGAGGTTGTAGGAGCAAGAGTTGTTGCTGCAGTTGTGATTGGCATTGTAGGAGCTACAGTTGAAGTATTAGCTGCAGTTTTCGTAGGGACTGTTGTTGCTGATGTCGTTGGTGCTACAGTTGTTGTAGAAGGAGCTTCAGTTGTTGTTGCAGTAGGGTCAGCAGTAGTAGTTGTGGAAGCAGCTACAGTTGTTGTAGGAGCTGCTGCAGTTGTAGTGGTTGTGGGAGCTACAGTTGTTGAAGTAGAATCTGCAATTGTGGGGGTCATAGAAGCAACTGTTGTGAATTCTGTAGGAGCTACACTTGTGGTTGTCGTAAGAGGTAAAATTGTAGTAGGACCTGCAGTTGTGATTGATGTAGTAGGTGCTGCACCTGTGGTTGTGGAAGCATCTGCAGTTGTTGTTGTAGGTGATGCTACAGTTGTAGTTGAAGTTGCAATTGTGGGGGGCATAAGAGCTACAGTTGTGATGTCTGTAGGAGCTTCAGTTGTGGTTGTCGTTGGAGTTAAAATGGTAATAGGACCTGCAGTTGTGATTGACGTAGTAGGTGCTGCAGTTGTCATGGGAGCTACAATTGTTGAAGTAGAATCTGCAATTGTGGGGGTCATAGAAGCTACAGTTGTGACTTCTGAAGGAGCTTCAATTGTGCTTGTCGTAGGAGTTAAAATGGTAGTAGGACCTGCAGTTGTGATTGACGTAGTAGGTGCTGCTGTTTTGTTTGTAGAAGCAGCTACAGTTGTGGTCGTAGGAGCAGCAGTTGTTGTAGTTGAAGCTGCAATTGTGGGGGTCAAAGGAGCTACAGTTGTGACTTCTGAAGGAGCTTCAGTTGTGCTTGTCGTAGGAGTTAAAATGGTAGTAGGACCTGCAGTTGTGATTGACATAGTAGGTGCTGCTGTTTTGTTTGTGGAAGCAGCTACCGTTGTTGTTGTAGGAGCTGCTGCAGTTGTCGTGGGAGCTACAGTTGTTGATGTAGAAGCTGCAATTGTGGGGATCAAAGGAGCTACAGTTATGACTTCTGAAGGAGCTTCAGTTGTGCTTGTCGTAGGAGTTAAAATGGTAGTACGACCTGCAGTTGTGATTGACGTAGTAGGTGCTGCTGTTTTGTTTGTGGAAGCAGCTACAGTTGTTGTTATAGGAGCTGCTGCAGTTGTAGTTGAAGTTGCAATTGTGGGGGGCATAAGAGCTACAGTTGTGATGTCTGTATTTGCTTCAGTTGTGGTTGTCGTTGGAGTTAAAATAGTAGTAGGACCTGCAGTTGTGATTGACGTAGTAGGTGCTGCAGTTGTAGTGGATGTTGTTGTGATTGTCGTAGGTGATACAGTTGAGGTTGTCGAATGAGGTAAATTGGTGGTAGGAGCTACAGTTGCCGTTGTCATTGTAGGAGCTACAGTTGAAGTATTAGCTGCAGTTGTCTTAGCGACTGTTGTTGCTGATGTCGTTGGTGTAGAAGGAGCTTCAGTTGTGGTTGCAGTAGGGACTGCAGTAGTAATTGTGGAAGCAGCTACAGTTGTTGTTATAGGAGCTGCTGCAGTTGTTGTGGTCGTAGGGGCTACAGTTGTTGTATTTGAAGCTGCAATTGCAGGGGTCATAGGAGCAACAGTTGTGAGTTCTGTATTAGCCTCAGTTATGGTTGTCGTAGGAGGTAAAATGGTAGTAGGACCTGCAGAATTTATTGGCGTAGTAGGTGCTGTTGTGGTTGCTGTAGGAGCTACACTTGTGGTTGTTGTAGGAGTTAATATGGTTGTAGGACCTGCAGTTGTGATTGGTGTTGATGGAGCTACAGTTGTGATTTCTGTAGGAGCTTCAGTTGTGGTTGTCGTAAGAGGTAAAATTGTAGTAGGACCTGCAGTTGTGATTGATGTTGTAGGTGCTGCACCTGTGGTTGTGGAAGCATCTACAGTTGTTGTTGTAGGTGATGCTACAGTTGTAGTTGAAGTTGCAATTGTGGGGGGCATAAGAGCTACAGTTGTAATGTCTGTAGGAGCTTCAGTTGTGGTTGTCGTTGGAGTTAAAATGGTAGTAGGACCTGCAGTTGTGATTGACGTAGTAGGTGCTGCTGTTTTGTTTGTGGAAGCATCTACAGTTGTTGTTTTAGGAGCTGCTGCAGTTGTTGTGGTTGTAGGAGCTACAGTTGTTGTATTTGAAGCTACAATTGCAGAGGTCATAGGAGCTACAGTTGTGATTTCTGTATTAGCCTCAGTTGTGGTTGTCGTAGGAGGTAAAATGGTAGTAGGACCTGCAGAATTGATTGGCGTTGCAGGTGCTGTTGTGGTTGCTGTAGGAGCTACACTTGTGGTTGTCGTAGGAGTTAATATGGTTGTAGGACCTGCAGTTGTGATTGGTGTTGATGGAGCTACAGTTGTGATGTCTGTATTTGCTTCAGTTGTGGTTGTCCTAGGAGGTAAAATGGTAGTAGGACCTGCAGTTGAGATTGACATTGTAGGAGCTGCAGTTGTTGTAGTGGATGTTGTTGTGATTGCCGTAGGTGATACAGTTGTGGTTGTTGAATGAGGTAAATTGATGGTAGGAGCTGCAGTTGTCATTGGCATTGTAGGAGCTACAGTTGAAGTATTAGCTGCAGTTGTCGTAGGGACTGTTGTTGCTGATGTCGTTGGTGCAGAAGGAGCTTCAGTTGTGGTTGCAGTAGGAGCTGCAGTAGTAGTTGTGGAAGCATCTGCAGTTGTTGTTGTAGGTGATGCTGCAGTTGTCGTGGGAGCTACAGTTGTTGAAGTAGAAGCTGCAATTGTGGGGGTCAAAGGAGCTACAGTTGTGACTTCTGAAGGAGCTTCAGTTGTGCTTGTCGTAGTAGGTGCTGCACTTGTGGTTGTGGAAGCATCTGCAGTTGTTGTTGTAGGTGATGCTACAGTTGTAGTTGAAGTTGCAATTGTGGGGGGCATAAGAGCTACAGTTGTGATGTCTGTATTTGCTTCAGTTGTGGTTGTCGTTGGAGTTAAAATAGTAGTAGGACCTGCAGTTGAGATTGACGTAGTAGGTGCTGCAGTTGTTGTAGTGGATGTTGTTGTGATTGTCGTAGGTGATACAGTTGAGGTTGTCGAATGAGGTAAATTGGTGGTAGGAGCTACAGTTGCCGTTGGCATTGTAGGAGCTACAGTTGAAGTATTAGCTGCAGTTGTCGTAGCGACTGTTGTTGCTGATGTCGTTGCTGTAGAAGGAGCTTCAGTTGTGGTTGCAGTAGGGACTGCAGTAGTAATTGTGGAAGCAGCTACAGTTGTTGTTATAGGAGCTGCTGCAGTTGTTGTGGTCGTAGGGGCTACAGTTGTTGTATTTGAAGCTGCAATTGCAGGGGTCATAGGAGCTACAGTTGTGAGTTCTGTATTAGCCTCAGTTATGGTTGTCGTAGGAGGTAAAATGGTAGTAGGACCTGCAGAATTGATTGGCGTTGTAGGTGCTGTTGTGGTTGCTGTAGGAGCTACACTTGTGGTTGTCGTAGGAGTTAATATGGTTGTAGGACCTGCAGTTGTTATTGGTGTTGATGGAGCTACAGTTGTGATTTCTGTATTTGCTTCAGTTGTGGTTGTCGTAGGAGGTAAAATGGTAGTAGGACCTGCAGTTGTGAATGACGTATTGGGTGCTGAAGTTGTAGAGGTTGTAGGAGCAAGAGTTGTTGCTGCAGTTGTGATTGGCATTGTAGGAGCTACAGTTGAAGTATTAGCTGCAGTTGTCATAGGGACTGTTGTTGCTGATGTCGTTGGTGCTACAGTTGTTGTAGAAGGAGCTTCAGTTGTTGTTGCAGTAGGGTCAGCAGTAGTAGTTGTGGAAGCAGCTACAGTTGTTGTTGTAGGAGCTGCTGCAGTTGTAGTGGTTGTGGGAGCTACAGTTGTTGAAGTAGAATCTGCAATTGTGGGGGTTATAGAAGCAACTGTTGTGATTTCTGTAGGAGCTACACTTGTGGTTGTCGTAAGAGGTAAAATTGTAGTAGGACCTGCAGTTGTGATTGATGTAGTAGGTGCTGCACCTGTGGTTGTGGAAGCATCTACAGTTGTTGTTGTAGGTGATACAGTTGAGGTTGTCGAATGAGGTAAATTGGTGGTAGGAGCTACAGTTGCCGTTGGCATTGTAGGAGCTACAGTTGAAGTATTAGCTGCAGTTGTCGTAGCGACTGTTGTTGCTGATGTCGTTGCTGTAGAAGGAGCTTCAGTTGTGGTTGCAGTAGGGACTGCAGTAGTAATTGTGGAAGCAGCTACAGTTGTTGTTATAGGAGCTGCTGCAGTTGTTGTGGTCGTAGGGGCTACAGTTGTTGTATTTGAAGCTGCAATTGCAGGGGTCATAGGAGCTACAGTTGTGAGTACTGTATTAGCCTCAGTTATGGTTGTCGTAGGAGGTAAAATGGTAGTAGGACCTGCAGAATTGATTGGCGTTGTAGGTGCTGTTGTGGTTGCTGTAGGAGCTACACTTGTGGTTGTCGTAGGAGTTAATATGGTTGTAGGACCTGCAGTTGTTATTGGTGTTGATGGAGCTACAGTTGTGATTTCTGTATTTGCTTCAGTTGTGGTTGTCGTAGGAGGTAAAATGGTAGTAGGACCTGCAGTTGTGAATGACGTATTGGGTGCTGAAGTTGTAGAGGTTGTAGGAGCAAGAGTTGTTGCTGCAGTTGTGATTGGCATTGTAGGAGATACAGTTGAAGTATTAGCTGCAGTTGTCATTGGGACTGTTGTTGCTGATGTCGTTGGTGCTACAGTTGTTGTAGAAGGAGCTTCAGTTGTTGTTGCAGTAGGGTCAGCAGTAGTAGTTGTGGAAGCAGCTACAGTTGTTGTTGTAGGAGCTGCTGCAGTTGTAGTGGTTGTGGGAGCTACAGTTGTTGAAGTAGAATCTGCAATTGTGGGGGTTATAGAAGCAACTGTTGTGATTTCTGTAGGAGCTACACTTGTGGTTGTCGTAGGAGTTAATATGGTTGTAGGACCTGCATTTGTGATTGGTGTTGATGGAGCTACAGTTGTGATTTCTGTAGGAGCTTCAGTTGTGGTTGTCGTAAGAGGTAAAATTGTAGTAGGACCTGCAGTTGTGATTGATGTAGTAGGTGCTGCACCTGTGGTTGTGGAAGCATCTACAGTTGTTGTTGTAGGTGATGCTACAGTTGTAGTTGAAGTTGCAATTGTGGGGGGCATAAGAGCTACAGTTGTAATGTCTGTAGGAGCTTCAGTTGTGGTTGTCGTTGGAGTTAAAATGGTAGTAGGACCTGCAGTTGTGATTGACGTAGTAGGTGCTGCTGTTTTGTTTGTGGAAGCATCTACAGTTGTTGTTTTAGGAGCTGCTGCAGTTGTTGTGGTTGTAGGAGCTACAGTTGTTGTATTTGAAGCTGCAATTGCAGAGGTCATAGGAGCTACAGTTGTGATTTCTGTATTAGCCTCAGTTGTGGTTGTCGTAGGAGGTAAAATGGTAGTAGGACCTGCAGAATTGATTGGCGTTGCAGGTGCTGTTGTGGTTGCTGTAGGAGCTACACTTGTGGTTGTCGTAGGAGTTAATATGGTTGTAGGACCTGCAGTTGTGATTGGTGTTGATGGAGCTACAGTTGTGATGTCTGTATTTGCTTCAGTTGTGGTTGTCCTAGGAGGTAAAATGGTAGTAGGACCTGCAGTTGAGATTGACATTGTAGGAGCTGCAGTTGTTGTAGTGGATGTTGTTGTGATTGTCGTAGGTGATACAGTTGTGGTTGTCGAATGAGGTAAATTGATGGTAGGAGCTGCAGTTGTCATTGGCATTGTAGAAGCTACAGTTGAAGTATTAGCTGCAGTTGTCGTAGGGACTGTTGTTGCTGATGTCGTTGGTGCAGAAGGAGCTTCAGTTGTGG
This sequence comes from Salvelinus fontinalis, assembly GCF_029448725.1. Lineage (NCBI taxonomy): Eukaryota > Metazoa > Chordata > Actinopteri > Salmoniformes > Salmonidae > Salvelinus > Salvelinus fontinalis. Next base: position 17,297,940 of record NC_074686.1, read on the forward strand.
TTGCAGTAGGGGCTGCAGTAGTAGTTGTGGAAGCATCTGCAGTTGTTGTTGTAGGTGATGCTGCAGTTGTCGTGGGAGCTACAGTTGTTGAAGTAGAAGCTGCAATTGTGGGGGTCAAAGGAGCTACAGTTGTGACTTCTGAAGGAGCTTCAGTTGTGCTTGTCGTAGGAGTTAAAATGGTAGTAGGACCTGCAGTTGTGATTGATGTAGTAGGTGCTGCACCTGTGGTTGTGGAAGCATCTACAGTTGTTGTTGTAGGTGATGCTACAGTTGTAGTTGAAGTTGCAATTGTGGGGGGCATAAGAGCTACAGTTGTAATGTCTGTAGGAGCTTCAGTTGTGGTTGTCGTTGGAGTTAAAATGGTAGTAGGACCTGCAGTTGTGATTGACGTAGTAGGTGCTGCTGTTTTGTTTGTGGAAGCATCTACAGTTGTTGTTTTAGGAGCTGCTGCAGTTGTTGTGGTTGTAGGAGCTACAGTTGTTGTATTTGAAGCTGCAATTGCAGAGGTCATAGGAGCTACAGTTGTGAGTTCTGTATTAGCCTCAGTTATGGTTGTCGTAGGAGGTAAAATGGTAGTAGGACCTGCAGTTGAGATTGACGTAGTAGGTGCTGCAGTTGTTGTGGTGGATGTTGTTGTGATTGTCGTAGGTGATACAGTTGAGGTTGTCGAATGAGGTAAATTGGTGGTAGGAGCTACAGTTGCCGTTGGCATTGTAGGAGCTACAGTTGAAGTATTAGCTGCAGTTGTCGTAGCGACTGTTGTTGCTGATGTCGTTGCTGTAGAAGGAGCTTCAGTTGTGGTTGCAGTAGGGACTGCAGTAGTAATTGTGGAAGCAGCTACAGTTGTTGTTATAGGAGCTGCTGCAGTTGTTGTGGTCGTAGGGGCTACAGTTGTTGTATTTGAAGCTGCAATTGCAGGGGTCATAGGAGCTACAGTTGTGAGTTCTGTATTAGCCTCAGTTATGGTTGTCGTAGGAGGTAAAATGGTAGTAGGACCTGCAGAATTGATTGGCGTTGTAGGTGCTGTTGTGGTTGCTGTAGGAGCTACACTTGTGGTTGTCGTAGGAGTTAATATGGTTGTAGGACCTGCAGTTGTTATTGGTGTTGATGGAGCTACAGTTGTGATTTCTGTATTTGCTTCAGTTGTGGTTGTCGTAGGAGGTAAAATGGTAGTAGGACCTGCAGTTGTGAATGACGTATTGGGTGCTGAAGTTGTAGAGGTTGTAGGAGCAAGAGTTGTTGCTGCAGTTGTGATTGGCATTGTAGGAGCTACAGTTGAAGTATTAGCTGCAGTTGTCATAGGGACTGTTGTTGCTGATGTCGTTGGTGCTACAGTTGTTGTAGAAGGAGCTTCAGTTGTTGTTGCAGTAGGGGCAGCAGTAGTAGTTGTGGAAGCAGCTACAGTTGTTGTTGTAGGAGCTGCTGCAGTTGTAGTGGTTGTGAGAGCTACAGTTGTTGAAGTAGAATCTGCAATTGTGGGGGTCATAGAAGCAACTGTTGTGATTTCTGTAGGAGCTACACTTGTGGTTGTCGTAAGAGGTAAAATTGTAGTAGGACCTGCAGTTGTGATTGATGTAGTAGGTGCTGCACTTGTGGTTGTGGAAGCATCTGCAGTTGTTGTTGTAGGTGATGCTACAGTTGTAGTTGAAGTTGCAATTGTGGGGGGCATAAGAGCTACAGTTGTGATGTCTGTAGGAGCTTCAGTTGTGGTTGTCGTTGGAGTTAAAATGGTAGTAGGACCTGCAGTTGTGATTGACGTAGTAGGTGCTGCAGTTGTTGTAGTGGATGTTGTTGTGATTGTCGTAGGTGATACAGTTGTGGTTGTCGAATGAGGTAAATTGGTGGTAGGAGCTGCAGTTGAAGTATTAGCTGCAGTTGTCGTAGGGACTGTTGTTGCTGATGTCGTTGGTGTAGAAGGAGCTTTAGTTGTGGTTGCAGTAGGGGCTGCTGTAGTAGTTGTGGAAGCAGCTCCAGTAGTGGTCGTGGGAGCTACAGTTGTTGAAGTGGAAGCTGCAATTGTGGGTGTCAAAGGAGCTACAGTTGTGACTTCTGAAGGAGCTTCAGTTGTGCTTGTCGTAGGAGTTAAAATGGTAGTAGGACCTGCAGAATTGATTGGCGTTGTAGGTGCTGTTGTGGTTGCTGTAGGAGCTACACTTGTGGTTGTCGTAGGATTTAATATGGTTGTAGGACCTGCAGTTGTGATTGGTGTTGATGGAGCTACAGTTGTGATTTCTGTATTTGCTTCAGTTGTGGTTGTAGTAGGAGGTAAAATGGTAGTAGGACCTGCAGTTGTGAATGACGTATTGGGTGCTGAAGTTGTAGAGGTTGTAGGAGCAAGAGTTGTTGCTGCAGTTGTGATTGGCATTGTAGGAGCTACAGTTGAAGTATTAGCTGCAGTTGTCATAGGGACTGTTGTTGCTGATGTCGTTGGTGCTACAGTTGTTGTAGAAGGAGCTTCAGTTGTTGTTGCAGTAGTAGTTGTGGAAGCAGCTACAGTTGTTGTTGTAGGAGCTGCTGCAGTTGTAGTGGTTGTGGGAGCTACAGTTGTTGAAGTAGAATCTGCAATTGTGGGGGTCATAGAAGCTACTGTTGTTATTTCTGTAGGAGCTTCAGTTGTGGTTGTCGTAAGAGGTAAAATTGTAGTAGGACCTGCAGTTGTGATTGATGTAGTAGGTGCTGCACTTGTGGTTGTGGAAGCATCTGCAGTTGTTGTTGTAGGTGATGCTACAGTTGTAGTTGAAGTTGCAATTGTGGGGGGCATAAGAGCTACAGTTGTGATGTCTGTAGGAGCTTCAGTTGTGGTTGTCGTTGGAGTTAAAATGGTAGTAGGACCTGCAGTTGTGATTGACGTAGTAGGTGCTGCAGTTGTTGTAGTGGATGTTGTTGTGATTGTCGTAGGTGATACAGTTATGGTTGTCGAATGAGGGAAATTGGTGGTAGGAGCTGCAGTTGTCATTGGCATTGTAGGAGCTACAGTTGTTGTAGTATTAGCTGTAGATGTTGTAGTGAATGTTGATGCTGATGTCGTAGGTGCTACAGTTGTTGTAGAAGGAGCTTCAGTTGTGGATGCAGTAGTAGTTGTGGAAGCAGCTACAGTTGTTGTTGTGTGAGCTGCTGCAGTTGTAGTGGCCGTGGGAGCTGCAGTTGTTGAAGTAGAAGCTGCAATTGTGTGGGTCATAGGAGCTACAGTTGTGATTTCTTTATTAACTTCAGTTGTGTTTGTCGTAGGAGGTAAAATGGTAGTAGGACCTGCAGTTGTGAATGACGTAGTAGGTGCTGCAGTTGTAGAGGTTGTTGGAGCTTCAGTTGTTGTAGCAGGAGCTATAGTTGTGGTTGTCGTAGCAGTTAAAATGGTAGTAGGACCTGCAGTTATCATTGACGTAGTAGGTGCTGTCGTGGTTGTAGGAGCTACAGTTATTGTAGTAGCTGCTGTAAGAGCTGCAGTTGTTGTATTTGGATATGCAGGTGTCGTAGGTGATGTTGTAGTGGTTGTAGGAGCTAAAGTTGTTGTAGTAGAAGCTGCATTTGTGGGGGTCATAGGAGCTACAGTTGTGCTGTCTGTAGGACCTTCAGTTGTGGTTGTCGTAGGAGTCAAAATGGTAATATGACCTGCAGTTGAGATTGACATAGTAGGTGCTGCAGTTGTACTGGTCATAGGAGCTGTTGCTGTGCTTCCTGTATTAGCTTCAGTTGTGGTTGTCGTAGGGCGTGAAATGGTAGTAGGACCTGCAGTTGTGAATGAAGTAGTGGGTGCTAAACTTGTAGAGGTTGTAGGAGCTAGAGTTGTTGTAGTAGGAGTTGCAGTTGTGTGGGTCATAGGAGCAACAGTTGTGATTTCTGTATTAGCTTCAGTTGTGGTTGTCGTAGGAGGTAAAATGGTAGTAGGACCTGCAGTTGAGGATGACGTAGTAGGTTCTGCATTTGTAGTGGTCGTTGGAGCTGTTGTTGTGGTTTCTGTAGGACCTCTAGTTGTGACTGATGTAGTTGGAGCTACAGTTGTTGTAGGGAATGTTGTTTCTGATGTCGTAGATGCTACAGTTGTTGTAGAAGGAGCTTCAGTTGTTGTTGCAGTAGGGGATGCAGTAGTAGTTGTGGAAACAGATACATTTGTGGTTGTAGGGGATGGTGCAGTTGTAGTAGTTGTGGGAGCTCCAGTTGTTGAAGTAGAAGTTGCAATTGTGGGGGTTATAGGAGCTACAGTTGTGTTTTCTGTATTAGCTACAGTTGTGGTTGTCGTAGGAGGTAAAATGGTAGCAGGACCTGCAGTTGTAATTGACATAGTAGGTGCTGCAGTTGTGGAAGCAGCTACAGTTTTTGTTATAGGAGCTGCTACAGTTGTAGTCGTCGTAAGAGCTAAAGTTGTTGTAATAGAATCTGCAATTGTGGGGGTCATATGAGCTACAGTTGTGATTTCTGTAGGAGGTTCAGTTGTAGTTGTCGTAGGAGTTAAAATGGTAGTAGGACCTGCAGTTGTGATTGACGTAGTAGGTGCTGCGTTTGTAGTGGTCATCTGGGGTACTGTTGAAATTTCTGTAGGAACTTTAGTTGTGGTTGTCGTAGGTTTTAAAATGCTGGTAGGACCTGCAGTTATGATTGATGTAGTAGTTTTAGGAGCTACATTTGTGGTTGTCGTAGGAGTTAGAATGGTTATAGGACCTGCAGTTGTGATTGGCGTTGTAGGAGCTAGAGTTGTTGTAGTAGGAGCTGCAGTTGTCATTGGGTATGTTGTTGTGGTTGTCATAGGTAATACAGTTGTTGTAGAAGGAGCTTCAGTTGTGGTTGCAGTAGCGGATGCAGTAGTGGTTGTGGATTCAGCTACAGCTGTTGAGGTAGGAGCTGCAGTTGTGAACGACGTAGTAGGTGCTGCAGTTGTTGAGGTTGTTGGAGCTACAGTTGTAGCAGTAGGAGCTGCAGTTATCGTAGGGGATGTTGTTGTGGTTATTGTAGAAGGATCTTCAGTTCTGGTTGCTGTAGGGGCTTCGGTAGGGCTTGTGGAAGCAGCTTCAGTTGTTGTAGTAGGAGCTGCTGTTGTGGTTGTCGTAGGAGTTAAAATGGTAGTAGGACCTGCATTTGTGATTGACTTTGCAGGTGCTACAGTGGTTACATTAGAAGCTGCAGTTGTCGAAGGGATTGTTTTTGTGGTTGTCGTAGTTGCTACAGTTGCTGTAGTAGAAGCTTCAGTTGTGGTTGCAGTAGGGATTGCAGTCGTGGTTGTGGAAGCAGCTACAGTTGTTGTTGTAAGTGCTGCTGCATTTGTAGTGGCCGTAGGAGCTACAGTTGTAGCAGTAGGAGCTGCAGTTATCGTAGGGGATGTTGTTGTGGTTATTGTAGAAGGATCTTCAGTTCTGGTTGCTGTAGGGGCTTCGGTAGGGCTTGTGGAAGCAGCTTCAGTTGTTGTTGTAGGAGATGCTGCAGTTTTAATGGCCGTAGGAGCTACATTTGTTGTAGTAGGAGCTGCAGTTGTCGAAGGGGATGTTGTCGTAGGTGCTATAGTTGTTTTAGAAGAAGCTTCAGTTGTGGTTGCAGTAAGGAATGCAGTAGTGGTTGTGTAAGCAGCTACAGTTGTTGTAGTAGGAACTGCTGTAGTTGTTGTGGCCGTAGGAGCTGCAGTTGTTGTAGTAGGAGCTGCAGATGTCGAAGGGGAGGTTGTTGTGGTTGCTGTAGGAGTTAAAATGGTAGTAGGACCTGCAGTTGTGATTGGCATTGTAGGAGCTACAGTTGTTGTCGTAGGAGCTACGGTGGTTGTAGTAGGAGCTGCACTTGTCGAAGGGGGTGCTGTAGGTGCTATTGTTGTTGTAGAAGAACCTTCAGTTGTGGTTGCAGTAAGGATTGCTGTAGTGCTTGTGGAAGCAGCTTCAGTTGTTGTAGTAGGAGCTGCAGTTGTCGTAGGGGATGTTGTTGTGGTTATTGTAGAAGGATCTTCATTTCTGGTCACAGTAGGGGCTGCTGTAGTGGTTGAGGAAGCAGCTACAGTTGCTGTTGTTTGAGCTGCTGCAGTTGCAGTGGTTGTAGCGGCTACAGATGTTGGACTAGCTGCTGTTGTGGTTGCTGTAGGAGTTAAAATGGTAGTAGGACCTGCTGTTGTGATTGGCGTTGTAGTAGGTGCTGCAGTTGTTGTAGTAGGAGCTACAGTTGTCGAAGGGGAAGTTGTTGTGGTTGTCATAGGTTCTATAATTGTTGTAGAAGAAGCTTCAGTTGTGGTTGCAGTAGCGGCTGCAGCTGTGGTGGTGGAAGAAGCTTCAGTTGTGGTTGCAGTAGGGAATGCAGTAGTGGCTGTGTAAGCAGCTACAGTTGTTGTAGTAGGAGCTGCAGTTGTGGTTGTCATATGAGTTAAAATGGTAGTTGTACCAGCAGTTATGATTGGCGTTGTAGGAGCTGCAGTTGTTGTCGTAGGAGCTGCAGTTGTTGTCGTAGGAGCCGCAGTTGTCAAAGGGGATGTGTTCGTAGGTACTATAGTTGTTGTAGAAGAAGCTTCAGTCATGATTGCAGTATGGGCTGCAGTAGTGCTTGTGGAAACAGCTTCAGTTGTTGTTGTAGGAGCTGCTGCAGTTGTAGTGGCCGTAGGAGCTACGGTGGTTGTAGTAGGAGCTGCACTTGTCGAAAGGGATGTTGTAGGTGCTATTGTTGTTGTAGTAGGAGCTGCAGTTGTGGTTGCAGTAAGGGTTACTGTAGTGCTTGTGGAAGCAGCTTCAGTTGTTGTTGTAGGAACTGCTGCAGTTGTTGTGGCCGTAGGAGCTACAGTTGTGATTGCAGTAGTGGCTGTGTATTCAGCTACAGTTGTTGTAGTAGGAGCTGCAGTTGTTGTTGTCGCAGGAGTTAAAATGATAGTTGTAGCTGCAGTTGTGATTGGTGTTGTAGGAGTTACAGTTGTTGTAGTAGGAGCTGCAGTTGTGGTTGTCGTATGAGTTAAAATGGTAGTTGTACCTGCAGTTGTGATTGGCGTTGTAGGAGCTGCAGTTGTTGTCGTAGGAGCTGCAGTTGTCGAAGGGGATGTGTTCGTAGGTGCTATAGTTGTTATAGAAGAAGCTTCAGTTATGATTGCAGTAGGGGGTGCAGTAGTGCTTGTGGAAACAGCTTCAGTTGTTGTTGTAGGAGCTGCTGCAATTGTAGTGGCTGTAGGAGCTACGGTGGTTGTAGTAGGAGCTGCACTTGTCAAAGGGGATGTTGTAGGTGCTATTGTTGTTGTAGAAGAAGCTTCAGTTGTGGTTGCAGTAAGGGTTGCTGTACTGCTTGTGGAAGCAGCTTCAATTGTTGTAGTAGGAGCTGCAGTTGTGGTTGTCGTATGAGTTAAAATGGTAGTTGTACCTGCAGTTGTGATTGGCGTTGTAGGAGCTGCAGTTGTTGTCGTAGGAGCTGCAGTTGTCGAAGGGGATGTGTTCGTAGGTACTATAGTTGTTGTAGAAGAAGCTTCAGTCATGATTGCAGTAGGGGCTGCAGTAGTGCTTGTGGAAATAGCTTCAGTTGTAGTTGTAGGAGCTGCTGTAGTTGTAGTGGCCGTAGGAGCTATGGTGGTTGTAGTAGGAGCTGCACTTGTCAAAGGGGATGTTGTAGGTGCTATTGTTGTTGTAGAAGAAGCTTCAGTTGTGGTTGCAGTAAGGGTTGCTGTAGTGCTTGTGGAAGCAGCTTCAGTTGTTGTTGTAGGAACTGCTGCAGATGTTGTGGCCGTAGGAGCTACAGTGGTTGTAGTAGGAGCTGCAGTTGTCGTAGGGGATGTTGTTGTGGTTATTGTAGAAGGATCTTCATTTCTGGTCACAGTAGGGGCTGCTGTAGTGGTTGAGGAAGCAGCTACAGTTGCTGTTGTTGGACCTGCTGCAGTTGCAGTGGTTGTAGCGGCTACAGATGTTGGACTAGCTGCTGTTGTGGTTGCTGTAGGAATTAAAATGGTAGTAGGACCTGCTGTTGTGATTGGCGTTGTAGTAGGAGCTGCAGTTGTTGTAGTAGGAGCTACAGTTGTCGAAGGGGAAGTTGTTGTGGTTGTCATAGGTGCTATAGTTGTTGTAGAAGAAGCTTCACTTGTGGTTGCAGTAGTAGCTGCAGTTGTGATTGGCGTTGTAGGAGTTACTTTTGTTGTTGTAGGAGCTGCAGTTGTCGAAAGAGATGTTGTTGTGGTTGTCGTAGGTTCTATAGTTGTTGTAGAAGATGCTTCAGTTGTGGTTGCAGTAGCGGCTGCAGCTGTGGTGGTGGAAGAAGCTTCAGTTGTGGTTGCAGTAGGGATTGCAGTAGTGGCTGTGTAAGCAGCTACAGTTGTTGTAGTAGGAGCTGCAGTGTTCAAAGGGGATGTTGTTGTGGTTGTCGTAGGTGCTATAGTTGTTGTAGGAGAAGCTTCAGTTGCTGTATCGGCTGCAGCTGTGGTGGTGGAAGAAGCTACAGTTGTGGTTGCAGTAGGGAATGCAGTAGTGGTTGTGTAAGCAGCTACAGTTGTTGTAGTAGGAGCTGCAGTTGTGGTTGTCGTATGAGTTAAAATGGTAGTTGTACCTGCAGTTGTGATTGGCGTTGTAGGAGCTGCAGTTGTTGTCGTAGGAGCTGCAGTTGTCGAAGGGGATGTGTTCGTAGGTGCTATAGTTGTTATAGAAGAAGCTTCAGTTATGATTGCAGTAGGGGGTGCAGTAGTGCTTGTGGAAACAGCTTCAGTTGTTGTTGTAGGAGCTGCTGCAATTGTAGTGGCTGTAGGAGCTACGGTGGTTGTAGTAGGAGCTGCACTTGTCAAAGGGGATGTTGTAGGTGCTATTGTTGTTGTAGAAGAAGCTTCAGTTGTGGTTGCAGTAAGGGTTGCTGTACTGCTTGTGGAAGCAGCTTCAATTGTTGTAGTAGGAGCTGCAGTTTTGGTTGTCGTATGAGTTAAAATGGTAGTTGTACCTGCAGTTGTGATTGGCGTTGTAGGAGCTGCAGTTGTTGTCGTAGGAGCTGCAGTTGTCGAAGGGGATGTGTTCGTAGGTACTATAGTTGTTGTAGAAGAAGCTTCAGTCATGATTGCAGTAGGGGCTGCAGTAGTGCTTGTGGAAATAGCTTCAGTTGTAGTTGTAGGAGCTGCTGTAGTTGTAGTGGCCGTAGGAGCTATGGTGGTTGTAGTAGGAGCTGCACTTGTCAAAGGGGATGTTGTAGGTGCTATTGTTGTTGTAGAAGAAGCTTCAGTTGTGGTTGCAGTAAGGGTTGCTGTAGTGCTTGTGGAAGCAGCTTCAGTTGTTGTTGTAGGAACTGCTGCAGATGTTGTGGCCGTAGGAGCTACAGTGGTTGTAGTAGGAGCTGCAGTTGTCGTACGGGATGTTGTTGTGGTTATTGTTGAAGTATCTTCATTTATTGTCACAGTAGGGGCTGCTGTAGTGGTTGAGGAAGCAGCTACAGTTGCTGTTGTTGGACCTGCTGCAGTTGCAGTGGTTGTAGCGGCTACAGATGTTGGACTAGCTGCTGTTGTGGTTGCTGTAGGAGTTAAAATGGTAGTAGGACCTGCTGTTGTGATTGGCGTTGTAGTAGGAGCTGCAGTTGTTGTAGTAGGAGCTACAGTTGTCGAAGGGGAAGTTGTTGTGGTTGTCATAGGTGCTATAGTTGTTGTAGAAGAAGCTTCACTTGTGGTTGCAGTAGTAGCTGCAGTTGTGATTGGCGTTGTAGGAGTTACTTTTGTTGTTGTAGGAGCTGCAGTTGTCGAAAGAGATGTTGTTGTGGTTGTCGTAGGTTCTATAGTTGTTGTAGAAGAAGCTTCAGTTGTGGTTGCAGTAGCGGCTGCAGCTGTGGTGGTGGAAGAAGCTTCAGTTGTGGTTGCAGTAGGGATTGCAGTAGTGGCTGTGTAAGCAGCTACAGTTGTTGTAGTAGGAGCTGCAGTGTTCAAAGGGGATGTTGTTGTGGTTGTCGTAGGTGCTATAGTTGTTGTAGGAGAAGGTTCAGTTGCTGTATCGGCTGCAGCTGTGGTGGTGGAAGAAGCTACAGTTGTGGTTGCAGTAGGGAATGCAGTAGTGGTTGTGTAAGCAGCTACATTTGTTGTAGTAGGAGCTGCAGTTGTGGTTGTCGTATGAGTTAAAATGGTAGTTGTACCTGCAGTTGTGATTGGCGTTGTAGGAGCTGCAGTTGTTGTCGTAGGAGCTGCAGTTGTCGAAGGGGATGTGTTCGTAGGTGCTATAGTTGTTATAGAAGAAGCTTCAGTTATGATTGAAGTAGGGGGTGCAGTAGTGCTTGTGGAAACAGCTTCAGTTGTTGTTGTAGGAGCTGCTGCAGTTGTAGTGGCTGTAGGAGCTACGGTGGTTGTAGTAGGAGCTGCACTTGTCAAAGGGGATGTTGTAGGTGCTATTGTTGTTGTAGAAGAAGCTTCAGTTGTGGTTGCAGTAAGGGTTGCTGTAGTGCTTGTGGAAGCAGCTTCAATTGTTGTAGTAGGAGCTGCAGTTGTGGTTGTCGTATGAGTTAAAATGGTAGTTGTACCTGCAGTTGTGATTGGCGTTGTAGGAGCTGCAGTTGTTGTCGTAGGAGCTGCAGTTGTCGAAGGGGATGTGTTCGTAGGTACTATAGTTGTTGTAGAAGAAGCTTCAGTCATGATTGCAGTAGGGGCTGCAGTAGTGCTTGTGGAAATAGCTTCAGTTGTAGTTGTAGGAGCTGCTGTAGTTGTAGTGGCCGTAGGAGCTATGGTGGTTGTAGTAGGAGCTGCACTTGTCGAAGGGGATGTTGTAGGTGCTTTTGTTGTTGTAGAAGAAGCTTCAGTTGTGGTTGCAGTAAGGGTTGCTGTAGTGCTTGTGGAAGCAGCTTCAGTTGTTGTTGTAGGAGCTGCTGCAGTTGTAGTGGCCGTAGGAGCTACAGTGGTTGTAGTAGGAGCTGCAGTTGTCGTAGGGGATGTTGTTGTGGTTATTGTAGAAGGATCTTCCTTTCTGGTCACAGTAGGGGCTGCTGTAGTGGTTGAGGAAGCAGCTACAGTTGCTGTTGTTGGACCTGCTGCAGTTGCAGTGGTTGTAGCGGCTACAGATGTTGGACTAGCTGCTGTTGTGGTTGCTGTAGGAGTTAAAATGGTAGTAGGACCTGCTGTTGTGATTGGCGTTGTAGTAGGAGCTGCAGTTGTTGTAGTAGGAGCTACAGTTGTCGAAGGGGAAGTTGTTGTGGTTGTCATAGGTGCTATAGTTGTTGTAGAAGAAGCTTCACTTGTGGTTGCAGTAGTAGCTGCAGTTGTGATTGGCGTTGTAGGAGTTACTTTTGTTGTTGTAGGAGCTGCAGTTGTCGAAAGAGATGTTGTTGTGGTTGTCGTAGGTTCTATAGTTGTTGTAGAAGAAGCTTCAGTTGTGGTTGCAGTAGCGGCTGCAGCTGTGGTGGTGGAAGAAGCTTCAGTTGTGGTTGCAGTAGGGATTGCAGTAGTGGCTGTGTAAGCAGCTACAGTTGTTGTAGTAGGAGCTGCAGTGTTCAAAGGGGATGTTGTCGTGGTTGTCGTAGGTGCTATAGTTGTTGTAGGAGAAGCTTCAGTTGCTGTATCGGCTGCAGCTGTGGTGGTGGAAGAAGCTACAGTTGTGGTTGCAGTAGGGAATGCAGTAGTGGTTGTGTAAGCAGCTACAGTTGTTGTAGTAGGAGCTGCAGTTGTTGTCGTAGGAGCTGCAGTTGTCGAAGGGGATGTGTTCGTAGGTACTATAGTTGTTGTAGAAGAAGCTTCAGTCATGATTGCAGTAGGGGCTGCAGTAGTGCTTGTGGAAGCAGCTTCAGTTGTAGTTGTAGTGGCCGTAGGAGCTACGGTGGTTGTAGTAGGAGCTGCACTTGTCGAAGGGGATGTTGTAGGTGCTATTGTTGTTGTAGAAGAGGCTTCAGTTGTGGTTGCAGTAAGGGTTGCTGTAGTGCTTGTGGAAGCAGCTTCAGTTGTTGTTGTAGGAACTGCTGTAGTTGTTGTGGCCGTAGGAGCTACAGTGGTTGTAGTAGGAGCTGCAGTTGTCGTAGGGGATGTTGTTGTGGTTATTGTAGAAGGATCTTCATTTCTGGTCACAGTAGGGGCTGCTGTAGTGGTTGAGGAAGCAGCTACAGTTGCTGTTGTTGGACCTGCTGCAGTTGCAGTGGTTGTAGCGGCTACAGATGTTGGACTAGCTGCTGTTGTGGTTGCTGTAGGAGTTAAAATGGTAGTAGGACCTGCTGTTGTGATTGGCGTTGTAGTAGGAGCTGCAGTTGTTGTAGTAGGAGCTACAGTTGTCGAAGGGGAAGTTGTTGTGGTTGTCATAGGTGCTATAGTTGTTGTAGAAGAAGCTTCACTTGTGGTTGCAGTAGTAGCTGCAGTTGTGATTGGCGTTGTAGGAGTTACTTTTGTTGTTGTAGGAGCTGCAGTTGTCGAAAGAGATGTTGTTGTGGTTGTCGTAGGTTCTATAGTTGTTGTAGAAGAAGCTTCAGTTGTGGTTGCAGTAGCGGCTGCAGCTGTGGTGGTGGAAGAAGCTTCAGTTGTGGTTGCAGTAGGGATTGCAGTAGTGGCTGTGTAAGCAGCTACAGTTGTTGTAGTAGGAGCTGCAGTGTTCAAAGGGGATGTTGTTGTGGTTGTCGTAGGTGCTATAGTTGTTGTAGGAGAAGCTTCAGTTGCTGTATCGGCTGCAGCTGTGGTGGTGGAAGAAGCTACAGTTGTGGTTGCAGTAGGGAATGCAGTAGTGGTTGTGTAAGCAGCTACAGTTGTTGTAGTAGGAGCTGCAGTTGTTGTCGTAGGAGCTGCAGTTGTCGAAGGGGATGTGTTCGTAGGTGCTATAGTTGTTATAGAAGAAGCTTCAGTTATGATTGCAGTAGTGGCTGCAGTAGTGCTTGTGGAAACAGCTTCAGTTGTTGTTGTAGGAGCTGCTGCAGTTGTAGTGGCTGTAGGAGCTACGGTGGTTGTAGTAGGAGCTGCACTTGTCAAAGGGGATGTTGTACGTGCTATTGTTGTTGTAGAAGAAGCTTCAGTTGTGGTTGCAGTAAGGGTTGCTGTAGTGCTTGTGGAAGCAGCTTCAGTTGTTGTAGTAGGAGCTGCAGTTGTGGTTGTCGTATGAGTTAAAATGGTAGTTGTACCTGCAGTTGTGATTGGCGTTGTAGGAGCTGTAGTTGTTGTCGTAGGAGCTGCAGTTGTCGAAGGGGATGTGTTCGTAGGTACTATAGTTGTTGTAGAAGAAGCTTCAGTCATGATTGCAGTAGGGGCTGCAGTAGTGCTTGTGGAAACAGCTTCAGTTGTAGTTGTAGGAGCTGCTGTAGTTGTAGTGGCCGTAGGAGCTATGGTGGTTGTAGTAGGAGCTGCAGTTGTCGAAGGGGATGTTGTAGGTGCTATTGTTGTTGTAGAAGAAGCTTCAGTTGTGATTGCAGTAGGGGCTGCAGTAGTGCTTGTGGAAACAGCTTCAGTTGTTGTTGTAGGAGCTGCTGCAGTTGTAGTGGCTGTAGGAGCTACGGTGGTTGTAGTAGGAGCTGCACTTGTCAAAGGGGATGTTGTAGGTGCTATTGTTGTTGTAGAAGAAGCTTCAGTTGTGGTTGCAGTAAGGGTTGCTGTAGTGCTTGTGGAAGCAGCTTCAGTTGTTGTAGTAGGAGCTGCAGTTGTGGTTGTCGTATGAGTTAAAATGGTAGTTGTACCTGCAGTTGTGATTGGCGTTGTAGGAGCTGCAGTTGTTGTCGTAGGAGCTGCAGTTGTCGAAGGGGATGTGTTCGTAGGTACTATAGTTGTTGTAGAAGAAGCATCAGTCATGATTGCAGTAGGGGCTGCAGTAGTGCTTGTGGAAGCAGCTTCAGTTGTAGTTGTAGTGGCCGTAGGAGCTACGGTGGTTGTAGTAGGAGCTGCACTTGTCGAAAGGGATGTTGTAGGTGCTATTGTTGTTGTAGAAGAAGCTTCAGTTGTGGTTGCAGTAAGGGTTGCTGTAGTGCTTGTGGAAGCAGCTTCAGTTGTTGTTGTAGGAACTGCTGTAGTTGTTGTGGCCGTAGGAGCTACAGTGGTTGTAGCAGGAGCTGCAGTTGTCGTAGGGGATGTTGTTGTGGTTATTGTAGAAGGATCTTCATTTCTGGTCACAGTAGGGGCTGCTGTAGTGGTTGAGGAAGCAGCTACAGTTGCTGTTGTTGGAGCTGCTGCAGTTGCAGTGGTTGTAGCGGCTACAGATATTGGACTAGCTGCTGTTGTGGTTGCTGTAGGAGTTATAATGGTAGTAGGACCTGCTGTTGTGATTGGCGTTGTAGTAGGAGCTGCAGTTGTGGTAGTAGGAGCTACAGTTGTCGAAGGGGAAGTTGTTGTGGTTGTTATAGGTGCTATAGTTGTTGGAGAAGAAGCTTCACTTGTGGTTGCAGTAGTGGCTGCAGTTGTGATTGGCGTTGTAGGAGTTACTTTTGTTGTTGTAGCAGCTGCAGTTGTCGAAAGAGATGTTGTTGTGGTTGTCGTAGGTTCTATAGTTGTTGTAGAAGAAGCTTCAGTTGTGGTTGCAGTAGCGGCTGCAGCTGTGGTGGTGGAAGAAGCTTCAGTTGTGGTTGCAGTAGGGATTGCAGTAGTGGCTGTGTAAGCAGCTACAGTTGTTGTAGTAGGAGCTGCAGTTGTGGTTGTCGTTTGAGTTAAAATGGTAGTTGTACCTGCAGTTTTGATTGGCGTTGTAGGTGCTGCAGTTGTTGTCGTAAGAGCTGCAGTTGTCGAAGGGGATGTGTTCGTAGGTACTATAGTTGTTGTAGAAGAAGCTTCAGTCATGATTGCAGTAGTGCTTGTGGAAACAGCTTCAGTTGTAGTTGTAGGAGCTGCTGTAGTTGTAGTGGCCGTAGGAGCTATGGTGTTTGTAGTAGGAGCTGCACTTGTCGAAGGGGATGTTGTAGGTGCTATTGTTGTTGTAGAAGAAGCTTCAGTTGTGGTTGCAGTAAGGGTTGCTGTAGTGCTTGTGGAAGCAGCTTCAGTTGTTGTTGTAGGAACTGCTGCAGTTGTTGTGGCCGTAGGAGCTACAGTGGTTGTAGTAGGAGCTGCAGTTGTCGTAGGGGATGTTGTTGTGGTTATTGTAGAAGGATCTTCATTTCTGGTCACAGTAGGGGCTGCTTTAGTGGTTGAGGAAGCAGCTACAGTTGCTGTTGTTGGACCTGCTGCAGTTGCAGTGGTTGTAGCGGCTACAGATGTTGGACTAGCTGCTGTTGTGGTTGCTGTAGGAGTTAAAATGGTAGTAGGACCTGCTGTTGTGATTGGCGTTGTAGTAGGAGCTGCAGTTGTTGTAGTAGGAGCTACAGTTGTCGAAGGGGAAGTTGTTGTGGTTGTCATAGGTGCTATAGTTGTTGTAGAAGAAGCTTCACTTGTGGTTGCAGTAGTGGCTGCAGTTGTGATTGGCGTTGTAGGAGTTACTTTTGTTGTTGTAGGAGCTGCAGTTGTCGAAAGAGATGTTGTTGTGGTTGTCGTAGGTTCTATAGTTGTTGTAGAAGAAGCTTCACTTGTGGTTGCAGTAAGGGGTGCAGCTGTGGTTGTGGAAGAAGCTTCAGTTGTGGTTGCAGTAGGGATTGCAGTAGTGGCTGTGTAAGCAGCTACAGTTGTTGTAGTAGGAGCTGCAGTTGTTGTTGTCGCAGGAGTTAAAATGGTAGTTGTAGCTGCAGTTGTGATTGGTGTTGTAGGAGTTACTGTTGTTGTAGTAGGAGCTGCAGTGTTCAAAGGGGATGTTGTTGTGGTTGTCGTAGGTGCTATAGTTGTTGTAGAAGAAGCTTCAGTTGCTGTATCGGCTGCAGCTGTGGTGGTGGAAGAAGCTACAGTTGTGGTTGCAGTAGGGAATGCAGTAGTGGTTGTGTAAGCAGCTACAGTTGTTGTAGTAGGAGCTGCAGTTGTGGTTGTCGTATGAGTTAAAATGGTAGTTGTACCTGCAGTTGTGATTGGCGTTGTAGGAGCTGCAGTTGTTGTCGTAGGAGCTGCAGTTGTCGAAGGGGATGTGTTCGTAGGTACTATAGTTGTTGTAGAAGAAGCTTCAGTCATGATTGCAGTAGGGGCTGCAGTAGTGCTTGTGGAAGCAGCTTCAGTTGTAGTTGTAGCGGCCGTAGGAGCTACGGTGGTTGTAGTAGGAGCTGCACTTGTCGAAGGGGATGTTGTAGGTGCTATTGTTGTTGTAGAAGAAGCTTCAGTTGTGGTTGCAGTAAGGGTTGCTGTAGTGCTTGTGGAAGCAGCTTCAGTTGTTGTTGTAGGAACTGCTGCAGTTGTTGTGGCCGTAGGAGCTACAGTGATTGTAGTAGGAGCTGCAGTTGTCGTAGGGGATGTTGTTGTGGTAATTGTAGAAGGATCTTCATTTCTGGTCACAGTAGGGGCTGCTGTAGTGGTTGAGGAAGCAGCTACAGTTGCTGTTGTTGGACCTGCTGCAGTTGCAGTGGTTGTAGCGGCTACAGATGTTGGACTAGCTGCTGTTGTGGTTGCTGTAGGAGTTAAAATGGTAGTAGGAACTGCTGTTGTGATTGGCGCTGTATTAGGAGCTGCAGTTGTTGTAGTAGGAGCTACAGTTGTTGAAGGGGAAGTTGTTGTGGTTGTCATAGGTGCTATAGTTGTTGTAGAAGAAGCTCCACTTGTGGTTGCAGTAGTGGCTGCAGTTGTGATTGGCGTTGTAGGAGTTACTTTTGTTGTTGTAGAAGCTGCAGTTGTCGAAAGAGATGTTGTTGTGGTTGTCGTAGGTTCTATAGTTGTTGTAGAAGAAGCTTCAGTTGTGGTTGCAGTAGCGGCTGCAGCTGTGGTGGTGGAAGAAGCTTCAGTTGTGGTTGCAGTAGGGATTGCAGTAGTGGCTGTGTAAGCAGCTATAGTTGTTGTAGTAGGAGCTGCAGTTGTGGTTGTCGTATGAGTTAAAATGGTAGTTGTACCTGCAGTTGTGATTGGCGTTGTAGGAGCTGCAGTTGTTGTCGTAGGAGCTGCAGTTGTCGAAGGGGATGTGTTCGTAGGTACTATAGTTGTTGTAGAAGAAGCTTCAGTCATGATTGCAGTAGGGGCTGCAGTAGTGCTTGTGGAAGCAGCTTCAGTTGTTGCTGTAGGAGCTGCTGTAGTTGTAGTGGCCGTAGGAGCTACGGTGGTTGTAGTAGGAGCTGCACTTGTCGAAGGGGATGTTGTAGGTGCTGTTGTTGTTGTAGAAGAAGCTTCAGTTGTGGTTGCAGTAAGGGTTGCTGTAGTGCTTGTGGAAGCAGCTTCAGTTGTTGTTGTAGGAACTGCTGCAGTTGTTGTGGCCATAGGAGCTACAGTGGTTGTAGTAGGAGCTGCAGTTGTCGTAGGGGATGTTGTTGTGGTTATTGTAGAAGGATCTTCATTTCTGGTCACAGTAGGGGCTGCTGTAGTGGTTGAGGAAGCAGCTACAGTTGCTGTTGTTGGAGCTGCTGCAGTTGCAGTGGTTGTAGCGGCTACAGATGTTGGACTAGCTGCTGTTGTGGTTGCTGTAGGAGTTAAAATGGTAGTAGGACCTGCTGTTGTGATTGGCGTTGTAGTAGGAGCTGCAGTTGTTGTAGTAGGAGCTACAGATGTTGAAGGGGGAGTTGTTGTGGTTGTCATAGGTGCGAAAGTTGTTGTAGAAGAAGCTTCACTTATGGTTGCAGTAAGGGGTGCAGTAGTGGTTGTGGAAGAAGCTTCAGTTGTGGTTGCAGTAGGGATTGCAGTAGTGGCTGTGTAAGCAGCTACAGTTGTTGTAGTAGGAGCTGCAGTTGTTGTTGTCGCAGGAGTTAAAATGGTAGTTGTAGCTGCAGTTGTGATTGGTGTTGTAGGAGTTACTGTTGTTGTAGTAGGAGCTGCAGTGTTCAAAGGGGATGTTGTTGTGGTTGTCGTAGGTGCTATAGTTGTTGTAGAAGAAGCTTCAGTTGCTGTATCGGCTGCAGCTGTGGTGGTGGAAGAAGCTACAGTTGTGGTTGCAGTAGGGAATGCAGTAGTGGTTGTGTAAGCAGCTACAGTTGTTGTAGTAGGAGCTGCAGTTGTGGTTGTCGTATGAGTTAAAATGGTAGTTGTACCTGCAGTTGTGATTGGCGTTGTAGGAGCTGCAGTTGTTGTCGTAGGAGCTGCAGTTGTCGAAGGGGATGTGTTCGTAGGTACTATAGTTGTTGTAGAAGAAGCTTCAGTCATGATTGCAGTAGGGGCTGCAGTAGTGCTTGTGGAAGCAGCTTCAGTTGTAGTTGTAGCGGCCGTAGGAGCTACGGTGGTTGTAGTAGGAGCTGCACTTGTCGAAGGGGATGTTGTAGGTGCTATTGTTGTTGTAGAAGAAGCTTCAGTTGTGGTTGCAGTAAGGGTTGCTGTAGTGCTTGTGGAAGCAGCTTCAGTTGTTGTTGTAGGAACTGCTGCAGTTGTTGTGGCCGTAGGAGCTACAGTGATTGTAGTAGGAGCTGCAGTTGTCGTAGGGGATGTTGTTGTGGTAATTGTAGAAGGATCTTCATTTCTGGTCACAGTAGGGGCTGCTGTAGTGGTTGAGGAAGCAGCTACAGTTGCTGTTGTTGGACCTGCTGCAGTTGCAGTGGTTGTAGCGGCTACAGATGTTGGACTAGCTGCTGTTGTGGTTGCTGTAGGAGTTAAAATGGTAGTAGGAACTGCTGTTGTGATTGGCGCTGTATTAGGAGCTGCAGTTGTTGTAGTAGGAGCTACAGTTGTTGAAGGGGAAGTTGTTGTGGTTGTCATAGGTGCTATAGTTGTTGTAGAAGAAGCTCCACTTGTGGTTGCAGTAGTGGCTGCAGTTGTGATTGGCGTTGTAGGAGTTACTTTTGTTGTTGTAGAAGCTGCAGTTGTCGAAAGAGATGTTGTTGTGGTTGTCGTAGGTTCTATAGTTGTTGTAGAAGAAGCTTCAGTTGTGGTTGCAGTAGCGGCTGCAGCTGTGGTGGTGGAAGAAGCTTCAGTTGTGGTTGCAGTAGGGATTGCAGTAGTGGCTGTGTAAGCAGCTACAGTTGTTGTAGTAGGAGCTGCAGTTGTGGTTGTCGTTTGAGTTAAAATGGTAGTTGTACCTGCAGTTTTGATTGGCGTTGTAGGTGCTGCAGTTGTTGTCGTAAGAGCTGCAGTTGTCGAAGGGGATGTGTTCGTAGGTACTATAGTTGTTGTAGAAGAAGCTTCAGTCATGATTGCAGTAGTGCTTGTGGAAACAGCTTCAGTTGTAGTTGTAGGAGCTGCTGTAGTTGTAGTGGCCGTAGGAGCTATGGTGTTTGTAGTAGGAGCTGCACTTGTCGAAGGGGATGTTGTAGGTGCTGTTGTTGTTGTAGAAGAAGCTTCAGTTGTGGTTGCAGTAAGGGTTGCTGTAGTGCTTGTGGAAGCAGCTTCAGTTGTTGTTGTAGGAACTGCTGCAGTTGTTGTGGCCATAGGAGCTACAGTGGTTGTAGTAGGAGCTGCAGTTGTCGTAGGGGATGTTGTTGTGGTTATTGTAGAAGGATCTTCATTTCTGGTCACAGTAGGGGCTGCTGTAGTGGTTGAGGAAGCAGCTACAGTTGCTGTTGTTGGAGCTGCTGCAGTTGCAGTGGTTGTAGCGGCTACAGATGTTGGACTAGCTGCTGTTGTGGTTGCTGTAGGAGTTAAAATGGTAGTAGGACCTGCTGTTGTGATTGGCGTTGTAGTAGGAGCTGCAGTTGTTGTAGTAGGAGCTACAGATGTTGAAGGGGGAGTTGTTGTGGTTGTCATAGGTGCGAAAGTTGTTGTAGAAGAAGCTTCACTTATGGTTGCAGTAAGGGGTGCAGTAGTGGTTGTGGAAGAAGCTTCAGTTGTGGTTGCAGTAGGGATTGCAGTAGTGGCTGTGTAAGCAGCTACAGTTGTTGTAGTAGGAGCTGCAGTTGTTGTTGTCGCAGGAGTTAAAATGGTAGTTGTAGCTGCAGTTGTGATTGGTGTTGTAGGAGTTACTGTTATTGTAGTAGGAGCTGCAGTGTTCAAAGGGGATGTTGTTGTGGTTGTCGTAGGTGCTATAGTTGTTGTAGAAGAAGCTTCAGTTGCTGTATCGGCTGCAGCTGTGGTGGTGGAAGAAGCTACAGTTGTGGTTGCAGTAGGGAATGCAGTAGTGGTTGTGTAAGCAGCTACAGTTGTTGTAGTAGGAGCTGCAGTTGTGGTTGTCGTATGAGTTAAAATGGTAGTTGTACCTGCAGTTGTGATTGGCGTTGAAGGAGCTGCAGTTGTTGTCGTAGGAGCTGCAGTTGTCGAAGGGGATGTGTTCGTAGGTGCTATAGTTGTTATAGAAGAAGCTTCAGTTATGATTGCAGTAGGGGCTGCAGTAGTGCTTGTGGAAACAGCTTCAGTTGTTGTTGTAGGAGCTGCTGCAGTTGTAGTGGCTGTAGGAGCTATGGTGGTTGTAGTAGGAGCTGCACTTGTCGAAGGGGATGTTGTAGGTGCTATTGTTGTTGTAGAAGAAGCTTCAGTTGTGGTTGCAGTAAGGGTTGCTGTAGTGCTTGTGGAAGTAGCTTCAGTTGTTGTTGTAGGAACTGCTGTAGTTGTTGTGGCCGTAGGAGCTACAGTGGTTGCAGTAGGAGCTGCAGTTGTCGTAGGGGATGTTGTTGTGGTTATTGTAGAAGGATCTTCATTTCTGGTCACAGTAGGGACTGCTGTAGTGGTTGAGGAAGCAGCTACAGTTGCTGTAGTAGGAGCTGCATTTGTGGTTGTCGTATGAGTTAAAATGGTAGTTGTACCTGCAGTTGTGATTGGCGTTGTAGGAGCTGCAGTTGTCGAAGGGGATGTGTTCGTAGGTACAATAGTTGTTGTAGAAGAAGCTTCAGTCATGATTGCAGTAGGGGCTGCAGTAGTGCTTGTGGAAGCAGCTTCAGTTGTAGTTGTAGTGGCCGTAGGAGCTACGGTGGTTGTAGTAGGAGCTGCACTTGTCGAAGGGGATGTTGTAGGTGCTATTGTTGTTGTAGAAGAGGCTTCAGTTGTGGTTGCAGTAAGGGTTGCTGTAGTGCTTGTGGAAGCAGCTTCAGTTGTTGTTGTAGGAACTGCTGTAGTTGTTGTGGCCGTAGGAGCTACAGTGGTTGTAGTAGGAGCTGCAGTTGTCGTAGGGGATGTTGTTGTGGTTATTGTAGAAGGATCTTCATTTCTGGTCACAGTAGGGGCTGCTGTAGTGGTTGAGGAAGCAGCTACAGTTGCTGTTGTTGGAGCTGCTGCAGTTGCAGTGGTTGTAGCGGCTACAGATATTGGACTAGCTGCTGTTGTGGTTGCTGTAGGAGTTATAATGGTAGTAGGACCTGCTGTTGTGATTGGCGTTGTAGTAGGAGCTGCAGTTGTGGTAGAATGAGCTACAGTTGTCGAAGGGGAAGTTGTTGTGGTTGTCATAGGTGCTGTAGTTGTTGTAGAAGAAGCTTCACTTGTGGTTGCAGTAGAGGCTGCAATTGTGATTGGCGTTGTAGGAGTTACTTTTGTTGTTGTAGGAGCTGCAGTTGTCGAAAGAGATGTGGTTGTCGTAGGTTCTATAGTTGTTGTAGAAGAAGCTTCAGTTGTGGTTGCAGTAGCGGCTGCAGCTGTGGTGGTGGAAGAAGCTTCAGTTGTGGTTGCAGTAGGGATTGCAGTAGTGGCTGTGTAAGCAGCTACAGTTGTTGTTGTAGGAGCTACTGCAGTTGTAGTGGCCGTAGGAGCTACGGTGGTTGTAGTAGGAGCTGCACTTTTCGAAGGGGATGTTGTAGGTGCTATTGTTGTTGTAGAAGAAGCTTCAGTTGTGGTTGCAGTAAGGGTTGCTGTAGTGCTTGTGGAAGCAGCTTCAGTTGTTGTTGTAGGAACTGCTGCAGTTGGTGTGGCCGTAGGAGCTACAGTTGTGGTTGCAGTAGGGATTGCAGTAGTGGCTGTGTAAGCAGCTACAGTTGTTGTAGTAGGAGCTGCAGTTGTGGTTGTCGTATGAGTTAAAATGGTAGTTGTACCTGCAGTTGTGATTGGCGTTGTAGGTGCTGCAGTTGTTGTCGTAGGAGCTGCAGTTGTCGAAGGGGATGTGTTCGTAGGTGCTATAGTTGTTATAGAAGAAGCTTCAGTTATGATTGCAGTAGTGGCTGCAGTAGTGCTTGTGGAAACAGCTTCAGTTGTTGTTGTAGGAGCTGCTGCAGTTGTAGTGGCTGTAGGAGCTACGGTGGTTGTAGTAGGAGCTGCACTTGTCAAAGGGGATGTTGTAGGTGCTATTGTTGTTGTAGAAGAAGCTTCAGTTGTGGTTGCAGTAAGGGTTGCTGTAGTGCTTGTGGAAGCAGCTTCAGTTGTTGTAGTAGGAGCTGCAGTTGTGGTTGTCGTATGAGTTAAAATGGTAGTTGTACCTGCAGTTGTGATTGGCGTTGTAGGAGCTGTAGTTGTTGTCGTAGGAGCTGCAGTTGTCGAAGGAGATGTGTTCGTAGGTACTATGGTTGTTGTAGAAGAAGCTTCAGTCATGATTGCAGTAGGGGCTATAGTAGTGCTTGTGGAAACAGCTTCAGTTGTAGTTGTAGGAGCTGCTGTAGTTGTAGTGGCCGTAGGAGCTATGGTGGTTGTAGTAGGAGCTGCAGTTGTCGAAGGGGATGTTGTAGGAGCTGCTGTTGTTGTAGAAGAAGCTTCAGTTGTGGTTGCAGTAAGGGTTGCTGTAGTGCTTGTGGAAGCAGCTTCAGTTGTTGTAGTAGGAGCTGCAGTTGTGGTTGTCGTATGAGTTAAAATGGTAGTTGTACCTGCAGTTGTGATTGGCGTTGTAGGAGCTGCAGTTGTCGATGGGGATGTGTTCGTAGGTACTATAGTTGTTGTAGAAGAAGCTTCAGTCATGATTGCAGTAGGGGCTGCAGTAGTGCTTGTGGAAGCAGCTTCAGTTGTAGTTGTAGTGGCCGTAGGAGCTACGGTGGTTGTAGTAGGAGCTGCACTTGTCGAAGGGGATGTTGTAGGTGCTATTGTTGTTGTAGAAGAAGCTTCAGTTGTGGTTGCAGTAAGGGTTGCTGTAGTGCTTGTGGAAGCAGCTTCAGTTGTTGTTGTAGGAACTGCTATAGTTGTTGTGGCCGTAGGAGCTACAGTGGTTGTAGTAGAAGCTGCAGTTGTCGTAGGGGATGTTGTTGTGGTTATTGTAGAAGGATCTTCATTTCTGGTCACAGTAGGGGCTGCTGTAGTGGTTGAGGAAGCAGCTACAGTTGCTGTTGTTGGAGCTGCTGCAGTTGCAGTGGTTGTAGCGGCTACAGATATTGGACTAGCTGCTGTTGTGGTTGCTGTAGGAGTTATAATGGTAGTAGGACCTGCTGTTGTGATTGGCGTTGTAGTAGGAGCTGCAGTTGTGGTAGTAGGAGCTACAGTTGTCGAAGGGGAAGTTGTTGTGGTTGTTATAGGTGCTATAGTTGTTGGAGAAGAAGCTTCACTTGTGGTTGCAGTAGTGGCTGCAGTTGTGATTGGCGTTGTAGGAGTTACTTTTGTTGTTGTAGCAGCTGCAGTTGTCGAAAGAGATGTTGTTGTGGTTGTCGTAGGTTCTATAGTTGTTGTAGAAGAAGCTTCAGTTGTGGTTGCAGTAGCGGCTGCAGCTGTGGTGGTGGAAGAAGCTTCAGTTGTGGTTGCAGTAGGGATTGCAGTAGTGGCTGTGTAAGCAGCTACAGTTGTTGTAGTAGGAGCTGCAGTTGTGGTTGTCGTATGAGTTAAAATGGTAGTTGTACCTGCAGTTGTGATTGGCGTTGTAGGAGCTGCAGTTGTCGATGGGGATGTGTTCGTAGGTACTATAGTTGTTGTAGAAGAAGCTTCAGTAATGATTGCAGTAGGGATTGCAGTAGTGCTTGTGGAAACAGCTTCAGTTGTAGTTGTAGGAGCTGCTGTAGTTGTAGTGGCCGTAGGAGCTATGGTGGTTGTAGTAGGAGCTGCACTTGTCGAAGGGGATGTTGTAGGTGCTATTGTTGTTGTAGAAGAAGCTTCAGTTGTGGTTGCAGTAAGGGTTGCTGTAGTGCTTGTGGAAGCAGCTTCAGTTGTTGTTGTAGGAACTGCTGCAGTTGTTGTGGCCGTAGGAGCTACAGTGGTTGTAGTAGGAGCTGCAGTTGTCGTAGGGGATGTTGTTGTGGTTATTGTAGAAGGATCTTCATTTCTGGTCACAGTAGGGGCTGCTTTAGTGGTTGAGGAAGCAGCTACAGTTGCTGTTGTTGGACCTGCTGCAGTTGCAGTGGTTGTAGCGGCTACAGATATTGGACTAGCTGCTGTTGTGGTTGCTGTAGGAGTTAAAATGGTAGTAGGACCTGCTGTTGTGATTGGCGTTGTAGTAGGAGCTGCAGTTGTTGTAGTAGGAGGTACAGTTGTCGAAGGGGAAGTTGTTGTGGTTGTCATAGGTGCTATAGTTGTTGTAGAAGAAGCTTCACTTGTGGTTGCAGTAGTGGCTGCAGTTGTGATTGGCGTTGTAGGAGTTACTTTTGTTGTTGTAGGAGCTGCAGTTGTCGAAAGAGATGTTGTTGTGGTTGTCGTAGGTTCTATAGTTGTTGTAGAAGAATCTTCACTTGTGGTTGCAGTAAGGGGTGCAGTAGTGGTTGTGGAAGAAGCTTCAGTTGTGGTTGCAGTAGGGATTGCAGTAGTGGCTGTGTAAGCAGCTACAGTTGTTGTAGTAGGAGCTGCAGTTGTTGTTGTCGCAGGAGTTAAAATGGTAGTTGTAGCTGCAGTTGTGATTGGTGTTGTAGGAGTTACTGTTGTTGTAGTAGGAGCTGCAGTGTTCAAAGGGGATGTTGTTGTGGTTGTCGTAGGTGCTATAGTTGTTGTAGAAGAAGCTTCAGTTGCTGTATCGGCTGCAGCTGTGGTGGTGGAAGAAGCTACAGTTGTGGTTGCAGTAGGGAATGCAGTAGTGGTTGTGTAAGCAGCTACAGTTGTTGTAGTAGGAGCTGCAGTTGTGGTTGTCGTATGAGTTAAAATGGTAGTTGTACCTGCAGTTGTGATTGGCGTTGTAGGAGCTGCAGTTGTTGTCGTAGGAGCTGCAGTTGTCGAAGGGGATGTGTTCGTAGGTGCTATAGTTGTTATAGAAGAAGCTTCAGTTATGATTGCAGTAGGGGCTGCAGTAGTGCTTGTGGAAACAGCTTCAGTTGTTGTTGTAGGAGCTGCTGCAGTTGTAGTGGCTGTAGGAGCTACGGTGGTTGTAGTAGGAGCTGCACTTGTCAAAGGGGATGTTGTAGGTGCTATTGTTGTTGTAGAAGAAGCTTCAGTTGTGGTTGCAGTAAGGATTGCTGTAGTGCTTGTGGAAGCAGCTTCAGTTGTTGTAGTAGGAGCTGCAGTTGTGGTTGTCGTATGAGTTAAAATGGTAGTTGTACCTGCAGTTGTGATTGGCGTTGTAGGAGCTGCAGTTGTTGTCGTAGGAGCTGCAGTTGTCGAAGGGGATGTGTTCGTAGGTGCTATAGTTGTTATAGAAGAAGCTTCAGTTATGATTGCAGTAGTGGCTGCAGTAGTGCTTGTGGAAACAGCTTCAGTTGTTGTTGTAGGAGCTGCTGCAGTTGTAGTGGCTGTAGGAGCTACGGTGGTTGTAGTAGGAGCTGCACTTGTCAAAGGGGATGTTGTAGGTGCTATTGTTGTTGTAGAAGAAGCTTCAGTTGTGGTTGCAGTAAGGGTTGCTGTAGTGCTTGTGGAAGCAGCTTCAGTTGTTGTAGTAGGAGCTGCAGTTGTGGTTGTCGTATGAGTTAAAATGGTAGTTGTACCTGCAGTTGTGATTGGCGTTGTAGGAGCTGTAGTTGTTGTCGTAGGAGCTGCAGTTGTCGAAGGAGATGTGTTCGTAGGTACTATGGTTGTTGTAGAAGAAGCTTCAGTCATGATTGCAGTAGGGGCTATAGTAGTGCTTGTGGAAACAGCTTCAGTTGTAGTTGTAGGAGCTGCTGTAGTTGTAGTGGCCGTAGGAGCTATGGTGGTTGTAGTAGGAGCTGCAGTTGTCGAAGGGGATGTTGTAGGAGCTGCTGTTGTTGTAGAAGAAGCTTCAGTTGTGGTTGCAGTAAGGGTTGCTGTAGTGCTTGTGGAAGCAGCTTCAGTTGTTGTAGTAGGAGCTGCAGTTGTGGTTGTCGTATGAGTTAAAATGGTAGTTGTACCTGCAGTTGTGATTGGCGTTGTAGGAGCTGCAGTTGTCGATGGGGATGTGTTCGTAGGTACTATAGTTGTTGTAGAAGAAGCTTCAGTCATGATTGCAGTAGGGGCTGCAGTAGTGCTTGTGGAAGCAGCTTCAGTTGTAGTTGTAGTGGCCGTAGGAGCTACGGTGGTTGTAGTAGGAGCTGCACTTGTCGAAGGGGATGTTGTAGGTGCTATTGTTGTTGTAGAAGAAGCTTCAGTTGTGGTTGCAGTAAGGGTTGCTGTAGTGCTTGTGGAAGCAGCTTCAGTTGTTGTTGTAGGAACTGCTGTAGTTGTTGTGGCCGTAGGAGCTACAGTGGTTGTAGTAGAAGCTGCAGTTGTCGTAGGGGATGTTGTTGTGGTTATTGTAGAAGGATCTTCATTTCTGGTCACAGTAGGGGCTGCTGTAGTGGTTGAGGAAGCAGCTACAGTTGCTGTTGTTGGAGCTGCTGCAGTTGCAGTGGTTGTAGCGGCTACAGATATTGGACTAGCTGCTGTTGTGGTTGCTGTAGGAGTTATAATGGTAGTAGGACCTGCTGTTGTGATTGGCGTTGTAGTAGGAGCTGCAGTTGTGGTAGTAGGAGCTACAGTTGTCGAAGGGGAAGTTGTTGTGGTTGTTATAGGTGCTATAGTTGTTGGAGAAGAAGCTTCACTTGTGGTTGCAGTAGTGGCTGCAGTTGTGATTGGCGTTGTAGGAGTTACTTTTGTTGTTGTAGCAGCTGCAGTTGTCGAAAGAGATGTTGTTGTGGTTGTCGTAGGTTCTATAGTTGTTGTAGAAGAAGCTTCAGTTGTGGTTGCAGTAGCGGCTGCAGCTGTGGTGGTGGAAGAAGCTTCAGTTGTGGTTGCAGTAGGGATTGCAGTAGTGGCTGTGTAAGCAGCTACAGTTGTTGTAGTAGGAGCTGCAGTTGTGGTTGTCGTATGAGTTAAAATGGTAGTTGTACCTGCAGTTGTGATTGGCGTTGTAGGAGCTGCAGTTGTCGATGGGGATGTGTTCGTAGGTACTATAGTTGTTGTAGAAGAAGCTTCAGTAATGATTGCAGTAGGGATTGCAGTAGTGCTTGTGGAAACAGCTTCAGTTGTAGTTGTAGGAGCTGCTGTAGTTGTAGTGGCCGTAGGAGCTATGGTGGTTGTAGTAGGAGCTGCACTTGTCGAAGGGGATGTTGTAGGTGCTATTGTTGTTGTAGAAGAAGCTTCAGTTGTGGTTGCAGTAAGGGTTGCTGTAGTGCTTGTGGAAGCAGCTTCAGTTGTTGTTGTAGGAACTGCTGCAGTTGTTGTGGCCGTAGGAGCTACAGTGGTTGTAGTAGGAGCTGCAGTTGTCGTAGGGGATGTTGTTGTGGTTATTGTAGAAGGATCTTCATTTCTGGTCACAGTAGGGGCTGCTTTAGTGGTTGAGGAAGCAGCTACAGTTGCTGTTGTTGGACCTGCTGCAGTTGCAGTGGTTGTAGCGGCTACAGATATTGGACTAGCTGCTGTTGTGGTTGCTGTAGGAGTTAAAATGGTAGTAGGACCTGCTGTTGTGATTGGCGTTGTAGTAGGAGCTGCAGTTGTTGTAGTAGGAGGTACAGTTGTCGAAGGGGAAGTTGTTGTGGTTGTCATAGGTGCTATAGTTGTTGTAGAAGAAGCTTCACTTGTGGTTGCAGTAGTGGCTGCAGTTGTGATTGGCGTTGTAGGAGTTACTTTTGTTGTTGTAGGAGCTGCAGTTGTCGAAAGAGATGTTGTTGTGGTTGTCGTAGGTTCTATAGTTGTTGTAGAAGAATCTTCACTTGTGGTTGCAGTAAGGGGTGCAGTAGTGGTTGTGGAAGAAGCTTCAGTTGTGGTTGCAGTAGGGATTGCAGTAGTGGCTGTGTAAGCAGCTACAGTTGTTGTAGTAGGAGCTGCAGATGTTGTTGTCGCAGGAGTTAAAATGGTAGTTGTAGCTGCAGTTGTGATTGGTGTTGTAGGAGTTACTGTTGTTGTAGTAGGAGCTGCAGTGTTCAAAGGGGATGTTGTTGTGGTTGTCGTAGGTGCTATAGTTGTTGTAGAAGAAGCTTCAGTTGCTGTATCGGCTGCAGCTGTGGTGGTGGAAGAAGCTACAGTTGTGGTTGCAGTAGGGAATGCAGTAGTGGTTGTGTAAGCAGCTACAGTTGTTGTAGTAGGAGCTGCAGTTGTGGTTGTCGTATGAGTTAAAATGGTAGTTGTACCTGCAGTTGTGATTGGCGTTGTAGGAGCTGCAGTTGTTGTCGTAGGAGCTGCAGTTGTCGAAGGGGATGTGTTCGTAGGTGCTATAGTTGTTATAGAAGAAGCTTCAGTTATGATTGCAGTAGGGGCTGCAGTAGTGCTTGTGGAAACAGCTTCAGTTGTTGTTGTAGGAGCTGCTGCAGTTGTAGTGGCTGTAGGAGCTACGGTGGTTGTAGTAGGAGCTGCACTTGTCAAAGGGGATGTTGTAGGTGCTATTGTTGTTGTAGAAGAAGCTTCAGTTGTGGTTGCAGTAAGGATTGCTGTAGTGCTTGTGGAAGCAGCTTCAGTTGTTGTAGTAGGAGCTGCAGTTGTGGTTGTCGTATGAGTTAAAATGGTAGTTGTACCTGCAGTTGTGATTGGCGTTGTAGGAGCTGCAGTTGTTGTCGTAGGAGCTGCAGTTGTCGAAGGGGATGTGTTCGTAGGTACTATAGTTGTTGTAGAAGAAGCTTCAGTCATGATTGCAGTAGGGGCTGCAGTAGTGCTTGTGGAAGCAGCTTCAGTTGTAGTTGTAGCGGCCGTAGGAGCTACGGTGGTCGTAGTAGGAGCTGCACTTGTCGAAGGGGATGTTGTAGGTGCTGTTGTTGTTGTAGAAGAAGCTTCAGTTGTGGTTGCAGTAAGGGTTGCTGTAGTGCTTGTGGAAGCAGCTTCAGTTGTTGTTGTAGGAACTGCTGCAGTTGTTGTGGCCGTAGGAGCTACAGTGATTGTAGTAGGAGCTGCAGTTGTCGTAGGGGATGTTGTTGTGGTTATTGTAGAAGGATCTTCATTTCTGGTCACAGTAGGGGCTGCTGTAGTGGTTGAGGAAGCAGCTACAGTTGCTGTTGTTGGACCTGCTGCAGTTGCAGTGGTTGTAGCGGCTACAGATGTTGGACTAGCTGCTGTTGTGGTTGCTGTAGGAGTTAAAATGGTAGTAGGAACTGCTGTTGTGATTGGCGCTGTATTAGGAGCTGCTGTTGTTGTAGTTGGAGCTACAGTTGTTGAAGGGGAAGTTGTTGTGGTTGTCATAGGTGCTATAGTTGTTGTAGAAGAAGCTTCACTTGTGGTTGCAGTAGTGGCTGCAGTTGTGATTGGCGTTGTAGGAGTTACTTTTGTTGTTGTAGAAGCTGCAGTTGTCGAAAGAGATGTTGTTGTGGTTGTCGTAGGTTCTATAGTTGTTGTAGAAGAAGCTTCAGTTGTGGTTGCAGTAGCGGCTGCAGCTGTGGTGGTGGAAGAAGCTTCAGTTGTCGTTGCAGTAGGGATTGCAGTAGTGGCTGTGTAAGCAGCTATAGTTGTTGTAGTAGGAGCTGCAGTTGTGGTTGTCGTATGAGTTAAAATGGTAGTTGTACCTGCAGTTGTGATTGGCGTTGTAGGAGCTGCAGTTGTTGTCGTAGGAGCTGCAGTTGTCGAAGGGGATGTGTTCGTAGGTACTATAGTTGTTGTAGAAGAAGCTTCAGTCATGATTGCAGTAGGGGCTGCAGTAGTGCTTGTGGAAGCAGCTTCAGTTGTTGCTGTAGGAGCTGCTGTAGTTGTAGTGGCCGTAGGAGCTACGGCGGTTGTAGTAGGAGCTGCACTTGTCGAAGGGGATGTTGTAGGTGCTGTTGTTGTTGTAGAAGAAGCTTCAGTTGTGGTTGCAGTAAGGGTTGCTGTAGTGCTTGTGGAAGCAGCTTCAGTTGTTGTTGTAGGAACTGCTGCAGTTGTTGTGGCCATAGGAGCTACAGTGGTTGTAGTAGGAGCTGCAGTTGTCGTAGGGGATGTTGTTGTGGTTATTGTAGAAGGATCTTCATTTCTGGTCACAGTAGGGGCTGCTGTAGTGGTTGAGGAAGCAGCTACAGTTGCTGTTGTTGGAGCTGCTGCAGTTGCAGTGGTTGTAGCGGCTACATATGTTGGACTAGCTGCTGTTGTGGTTGCTATAGGAGTTAAAATGGTAGTAGGACCTGCTGTTGTGATTGGCGTTGTAGTAGGAGCTGCAGTTGTTGTAGTAGGAGCTACAGTTGTTGAAGGGGGAGTTCTTGTGGTTGTCATAGGTGCTATAGTTGTTGTAGAAGAAGCTTCACTTGTGGTTGCAGTAAGGGGTGCAGTAGTGGTTGTGGAAGAAGCTTCAGTTGTGGTTGCAGTAGGGATTGCAGTAGTGGCTGTGTAAGCAGCTACAGTTGTTGTAGTAGGAGCTGCAGTTGTTGTTGTCGCAGGAGTTAAAATGGTAGTTGTACCTGCAGTTGTGATTGGTGTTGTAGGAGTTACTGTTGTTGTAGTAGGAGCTGCAGTGTTCAAAGGGGATGTTGTTGTGGTTGTCGTAGGTGCTATAGTTGTTGTAGAAGAAGCTTCAGTTGCTGTATCGGCTGCAGCTGTGGTGGTGGAAGAAGCTACAGTTGTGGTTGCAGTAGGGAATGCAGTAGTGGTTGTGTAAGCAGCTACAGTTGTTGTAGTAGGAGCTGCAGTTGTGGTTGTCGTATGAGTTAAAATGGTAGTTGTACCTGCAGTTGTGATTGGCGTTGTAGGAGCTGCAGTTGTTGTCGTAGGAGCTGCAGTTGTCGAAGGGGATGTGTTCGTAGGTGCTATAGTTGTTATAGAAGAAGCTTCAGTTATGATTGCAGTAGGGGCTGCAGTAGTGCTTGTGGAAACAGCTTCAGTTGTTGTTGTAGGAGCTGCTGCAGTTGTAGTGGCTGTAGGAGCTACGGTGGTTGTAGTAGGAGCTGCACTTGTCGAAGGGGATGTTGTAGGTGCTATTGTTGTTGTAGAAGAAGCTTCAGTTGTGGTTGCAGTAAGGGTTGCTGTAGTGCTTGTGGAAGTAGCTTCAGTTGTTGTTGTAGGAACTGCTGTAGTTGTTGTGGCCGTAGGAGCTACAGTGGTTGCAGTAGGAGCTGCAGTTGTCGTAGGGGATGTTGTTGTGGTTATTGTAGAAGGATCTTCATTTCTGGTCACAGTAGGGACTGCTGTAGTGGTTGAGGAAGCAGCTACAGTTGCTGTAGTAGGAGCTGCATTTGTGGTTGTCGTATGAGTTAAAATGGTAGTTGTACCTGCAGTTGTGATTGGCGTTGTAGAAGCTGCAGTTGTCGAAGGGGATGTGTTCGTAGGTACTATAGTTGTTGTAGAAGAAGCTTCAGTCATGATTGCAGTAGGGGCTGCAGTAGTGCTTGTAGAAGCAGCTTCAGTTGTTGTTCTAGGAGCTGCTGTAGTTGTAGTGGCCGGAGGAGCTACGGTGATTGTAGTAGGAGCTTCACTTGTCGAAGGGGATGTTGTAGGTGCTGTTGTTGTTGTAGAAGAAGCTTCAGTTGTGGTTGCAGTAAGGGTTGCTGTAGTGCTTGTGGAAGCAGCTTCAGTTGTTGTTGTAGGAACTGCTGCAGTTGTTGTGGCCGTAGGAGCTACAGTTGTGGTTGCAGTAAGGATTGCAGTAGTGGCTGTGTAAGCAGCTACAGTTGTTGTAGTTGGAGCTGCAGTTGTTGTTGTCGCAGGAGTTAAAATGGTATTTGTAGCTGCAGTTGTGATTGATTTTGTAGGAGTTAGTGTTGTTGTAGTAGGAGCTGCAGTGTTCAAAGGGGATGTTGTTGTGGTTGTCGTAGGTCCTATAGTTGTTGTAGAAGAAGCTTCAGTTGCTGTATCGGCTGCAGCTGTGGTGGTGGAAGAAGCTACAGTTGTGGTTGCAGTAGGGAATGCAGTAGTGGTTGTGTAAGCAGCTACAGTTGTTGTAGTAGGAGCTGCAGTTGTGGTTGTCGTATGAGTTAAAATGGTAGTTGTACCTGCAGTTGTGATTGGCGTTGTAGGAGCTGCAGTTGTTGTCGTAGGAGCTGCATTTGTCAAAGGGGATGTGTTCGTAGGTGCTATAGTTGTTATAGAAGAAGCTTCAGTTATGATTGCAGTAGGGGCTGCAGTAGTGCTTGTGGAAACAGCTTCAGTTGTTGTTGTAGGAGCTGCTGCAGTTGTAGTGGCTGTAGGAGCTACGGTGGTTGTAGTAGGAGCTGCACTTGTCGAAGGGGATGTTGTAGGTGCTATTGTTGTTGTAGAAGAAGCTTCAGTTGTGGTTGCAGTAAGGGTTGCTGTAGTGCTTGTGGAAGCAGCTTCAGTTGTGGTTGCAGTAAGGGTTGCTGTAGTGCTTGTGGAAGCAGCTTCAGTTGTTGTTGTAGGAACTGCTGCAGTTGTTGTGGCCGTAGGAGCTACAGTGATTGTAGTAGGAGCTGCAGTTGTCGTAGGGGATGTTGTTGTGGTTATTGTAGAAGGATCTTCATTTCTGGTCACAGTAGGGGCTGCTGTAGTGGTTGAGGAAGCAGCTACAGTTGCTGTTGTTGGACCTGCTGCAGTTGCAGTGGTTGTAGCGGCTACAGATGTTGGACTAGCTGCTGTTGTGGTTGCTGTAGGAGTTAAAATGGTAGTAGGAACTGCTGTTGTGATTGGCGTTGTATTAGGTGCTGCAGTTGTTGTAGTAGGAGCTACAGTTGTTGAAGGGGAAGTTGTTGTGGTTGTCATAGGTGCTATAGTTGTTGTAGAAGAAGCTTCACTTGTGGTTGCAGTAGTGGCTGCAGTTGTGATTGGCGTTGTAGGAGTTACTTTTGTTGTTGTAGAAGCTGCAGTTGTCGAAAGAGATGTTGTTGTGGTTGTCGTAGGTTCTATAGTTGTTGTAGAAGAAGCTTCAGTTGTGGTTGCAGTAGCGGCTGCAGCTGTGGTGGTGGAAGAAGCTTCAGTTGTGGTTGCAGTAGGGATTGCAGTAGTGGCTGTGTAAGCAGCTACAGTTGTTGTAGTAGGAGCTGCAGTTGTGGTTGTCGTATGAGTTAAAATGGTAGTTGTACCTGCAGTTGTGATTGGCGTTGTAGGAGCTGCAGTTGTTGTCGTAGGAGCTGCAGTTGTCGAAGGGGATGTGTTCGTAGGTACTATAGTTGTTGTAGAAGAAGCTTCAGTCATGATTGCAGTAGGGGCTGCAGTAGTGCTTGTGGAAGCAGCTTCAGTTGTTGTTGTAGGAACTGCTGCAGTTGTTGTGGCCATAGGAGCTACGGCGGTTGTAGTAGGAGCTGCACTTGTCGAAGGGGATGTTGTAGGTGCTGTTGTTGTTGTAGAAGAAGCTTCAGTTGTCGTTGCAGTAAGGGTTGCTGTAGTGCTTGTGGAAGCAGCTTCAGTTGTTGTTGTAGGAACTGCTGCAGTTGTTGTGGCCATAGGAGCTACAGTGGTTGTAGTAGGAGCTGCAGTTGTCGTAGGGGATGTTGTTGTGGTTATTGTAGAAGGATCTTCATTTCTGGTCACAGTAGGGGCTGCTGTAGTGGTTGAGGAAGCAGCTACAGTTGCTGTTGTTGGAGCTGCTGCAGTTGCAGTGGTTGTAGCGGCTACAGATGTTGGACTAGCTGCTGTTGTGGTTGCTGTAGGAGTTAAAATGGTAGTAGGACCTGCTGTTGTGATTGGCGTTGTAGTAGGAGCTGCAGTTGTTGTAGTAGGAGCTACAGTTGTTGAAGGGGAGGTTGTTGTGGTTGTCATAGGTGCTATAGTTGTTGTAGAAGAAGCTTCACTTGTGGTTGCAGTAAGGGGTGCAGTAGTGGATGTGGAAGAAGCTTCAGTTGTGGTTGCAGTAGGGATTGCAGTAGTGGCTGTGTAAGCAGCTACAGTTGTTGTAGTAGGAGCTGCAGTTGTGCTTGTAGAAGCAGCTTCAGTTGTTGTTGTAGGAGCTGCTGTAGTTGTAGTGGCCGGAGGAGCTACGGTGGTTGTAGTAGGAGCTGCACTTGTCGAAGGGGATGTTGTAGGTGCTATTGTTGTTGTAGAAGAAGCTTCAGTTGTGGTTGCAGTAAGGGTTGCTGTAGTGCTTGTGGAAGCAGCTTCAGTTGTTGTTGTAGGAACTGCTGCAGTTGTTGTGGCCGTAGGAGCTACAGTTGTGGTTGCAGTAGGGATTGCAGTAGTGGCTGTGTAAGCAGCTACAGTTGTTGTAGTAGGAGCTGCAGTTGTTGTTGTCGCAGGAGTTAAAATGGTATTTGTAGCTGCAGTTGTGATTGGTTTTGTAGGAGTTACTGTTGTTGTAGTAGGAGCTGCAGTGTTCAAAGGGGATGTTGTTGTGGTTGTCGTAGGTCCTATAGTTGTTGTAGAAGAAGCTTCAGTTGCTGTATCGGCTGCAGCTGTGGTGGTGGAAGAAGCTACAGTTGTGGTTGCAGTAGGGAATGTAGTAGTGGTTGTGTAAGCAGCTACAGTTGTTGTAGTAGGAGCTGCAGTTGTGGTTGTCGTATGAGTTAAAATGGTAGTTGTACCTGCAGTTGTGATTGGCGTTGTAGGAGCTGCAGTTGTTGTCGTAGGAGCTGCATTTGTCAAAGGGGATGTGTTCGTAGGTGCTATAGTTGTTATAGAAGAAGCTTCAGTTATGATTGCAGTAGGGGCTGCAGTAGTGCTTGTGGAAACAGCTTCAGTTGTTGTTGTAGGAGCTGCTGCAGTTGTAGTGGCTGTAGGAGCTACGGTGGTTGTAGTAGGAGCTGCACTTGTCGAAGGGGATGTTGTAGGTGCTATTGTTGTTGTAGAAGAAGCTTCAGTTGTGGTTGCAGTAAGGGTTGCTGTAGTGCTTGTGGAAGCAGCTTCAGTTGTTGTTGTAGGATCTGCTGCAGTTGTAGTGGCTGTAGGAGCTACGGTGGTTGCAGTAGGAGCTGCACTTGTCGAAGGGGATGTTGTAGGTGCTATTGTTGTTGTAGAAGAAGCTTCAGTTGTGGTTGCAGTAAGGGTTGCTGTAGTGCTTGTGGAAGCAGCTTCAGTTGTTGTTGTAGGAGCTGCTGCAGTTGTAGGGGCTGTAGGAGCTACGGTGGTTGTAGTAGGAGCTGCACTTGTCGAAGGGGATGTTGTAGGTGCTATTGTTGTTGTAGAAGAAGCTTCAGTTGTGGTTGCAGTAAGGGTTGCTGTAGTGCTTTTGGAAGCAGCTTCAGTTGTTGTTGTAGGAGCTGCAGTTGTGGTTGTCGTATGAGTTAAAATGGTAGTTGTACCTGCAGTTGTGATTGGCGTTGTTGTATCTGCAGTTGTTGTTGGAGGAGCTGCAGTTGTCGAAGGGGATGTGTTCGTAAGTGCTTCAGTTGTGGTTGCAGTAGGGGCTGCAGTAGAGCTCGTGTAAGCAGCTTCAGTTGTAGTGGCCGTAGGAGCATCAGTGGTTGTAGTAGAAGCTGCAGTTGTCGAAGGGGATGTTGTTGTAGTAGTCATAGTTGCTACAGTTGTTGTAGAAGAAGCTTCTGTTGTGGTTACAGTTGGAGTTGTGGGAGCTGCTGTTGTGGTAGTGGAAGCAGCTACAGTTGGTGTTGTAGGAGCTGCTGTTGTGGTTGTCGTAGTAGCTGCATCAGTTGTGGTGGTCGCAGGTTCTACAATTATTGTCGTAGTAGAAGCTGTAGTTTTGATTGGCGTTGTTGGAGCTACAGTTGTTGTAGTTAAAGCTGCAGTTGTCGAAGGGGATGTTGTTGTGGTTGACGTAGGTGCAATAGTTGTTTTAGAAGAAGCTTCAGTTGTGGTTGCAGTAAAGACTGTGGTAGTAGTTGTGGAAGCAGCTACAGTTGTTGTTGTTGGAGCTGCTGCATTTGTTGTAGTCGTAGCGGCTACAGTTGTTGTAGAAGAAGCTTCAGTTGTGGTTGCAGTAGGGGCTGCAGAAGTGGTTGTGGAAGCAGCTACAGTTGGTGTTGTAGGAGCTGCCATTGTAGTTGTCGTAGTAGCTGCAGAAGTGGTTTTGGAAGCAGCTACAGTTGTTGAAACCACTGCATTTGTAGTGGTCGTTGGAGCTACAGTTGTTGTACTAGTTGCTGTTGTGGTTCCTGTAGGAGCTACAGTTGTGGTTGTCGTAGGGGCTGCAGAAGTGGTTGAGGAAGCAGCTACAGTTGGTGTTGTAGGAGCTGCCGTTGTAGTTGTCGTAGTAGATGCATCATTTGTAGTGGTGGCAGGACTTACAATTATTGTCGTAGTAGAAGCTGTAGTTGTTGCCTTAGGGGGTATTGTTGCGCTTGATGTAGATGTCATAGAAGCTGCAGTTGTTGTCTTAGCAGCTGCTGTTGTGCTTGCTATATTAGCTAAAGTTGTTGTTGTATGAGCTGCAGTTGTTGTTGCCGTAGGGGTTTCAGTAGTGCTTTTGGAAGCAGCTACAGTTGCTGTTGTTGGAGCTTCTGCAGTTGTAGTGGTCGTTGGAGATACAGTTGTTGTACTAGCTGCTGTTGTGGTTGCTGTAGGAGCTACAGTTGTGATTGTCGTAGGAGTTAAAATGGTAGTTGTACCTGCAGTTGTGATTGGCGTTGTAGGAGCTGCAGTTGTTGTAGTTGGAGCTGCAGTTGCCAAAAAGGATGTGGTCGTAGGTGCTATAGTTGTTGTAGAAGAAGCTTCAGTTGTGGTTGCGGTAGGGGCTGCAGTGGTGCTTGTGGAAGCAGCTTCAGTTGTTGTTGTAGGAACTGCTGCAGTTGTTGTGGCCGTAGGAGCTAAAGTGGTTGTAGTAGTAGCTGTTGATGTGGTTATTGTAGAAGGATCTTCATTTCTGGTTACAGTAGGGGCTTCTGTAGTGGTTGAGGAAGCAGCTACAGTTGCTGTTGTTGGAGCTGCTGCAGTTGCAGTGGTTGTTGCGGCTACAGTTGTTGTACTAGCTGCTGTTGTGGTTGCTGTAGAAGTTAAAATGGTAGTAGGACCTGTAGTTGTGATTGGCGTTGTAGGAGCTACTGCTGTTGTAGTAGGAGCTATAGTTGTCGAAGGGGAGGTTGTTGTGGTTGTCGTAGGTGCTATAGTTGTTGTAGAAGAAGCTTCAGTTGTGGTTGCATCAAGGGCTGCAGTAGTGCTTGTGGAAGAAGCTTCAGTTGTGGTTGTAGATGGGAATGCAGTAGTGGTTGTGGAAGCAGCTACAGTTGTTGTAGTAGGAGCTGCAGTTGTAGTTGTCATATGAGTTAAAATGGTAGTTGTACCTGCAGTTGTGATTGGCGTTGTAGGAGCTGCAGTTGTTGTTGGAGGAGCGGCAGTTGTGGAAGGGGATGTGTTCGTAAGTGCTACAGTTGTTGTAGAAGAAGCTTCAGCTGTGGTTGCAGTAGGGGCTGCAGTAGTGCTCGTGGAAGCAGCTTCAGTTGTTGTTGTAGGAGCTGCTGCAGTTGTAGTGGCCGTAGGAGCTTCGGTGGTTGTAGTAGGGGCTTCAGTTGTCTTAGGGGATGTTGTTGTGGAAGTCGTAGTTTCTACAGTTGTTGTCGAAGAAGTTTCTGTTGTGGTTGCAGTACGAGGTGCTGTAGTGTTTGTGAAAGCAGCTACAGTTGGAGTTGTAGGAGCTGCTGTTGTGGTTGTCGTAGTAGCTGCATCAGTTGTGGTGGTCGCAGGATCTACAATTATTGTCGTAGTAGAAGCCGTAGTTTTGATTGGCGTTGTTGGAGCTACAGTTGTTGTAGTTAAAGCTGCAGTTGTCGAAGGGGATGTTGTTGTGGTTGACGTAGGTGCTATAGTTGTTTTAGAAGAAGCTTCAGTTGTGGTTTCAGTAAGGACTGCGGCAGTAGTTGTGGAAGCAGCTACAGTTGTTGTTGTTGGAGCCGCTGTATTTGTAGTGGTCGTTGGAGCTACAGTTGTTGTACTAGTTGCTGTTGTGGCTCCTGTAGGAGCTACAGTTGTGGTTGTCGTAGGGGCTGCATCAGTTGTGGTGGTCGCAGGATCTACAATTTTTGTTGTAGTAGAAGCTGTAGTTGTTGCCGTAGGCGGTATTGTTGCGCTTGTTGTAGATGTCATAGAAGCTGCAGTGGTTGTCGTAGCAGCTGCTGTTGTGCTTGCGATAGTAGCTAAAATTGTTGTTGCAAGAGCTGCAGTTGTTGTTGCCGTAGGGGCTGCAGTAGTGCTTGTTGAAGCAGCTACAGTTGGTGTTGTTGGAGCTGCTGCAGTTGTAGTGGTCGTTGGAGCTCCAGTTATTGTACTAGCTACTGTTGTGGTTGTCATAGGAGTTAAAATGGTATTAGGACTTGCAGTTGTGATTGGTGTTGTAGAAGCTGCAGTTGTGGTAGTCATAGTTGCTACAGTTGTTGTAGAAGAAGCTTCTGTTGTGGTTACAGTTGGAGTTGTGGGAGCTGCTGTTGTGGTAGTGGAAGCAGCTACAGTTGGTGTTGTAGGAGCTGCTGTTGTGGTTGTCGTAGTAGCTGCATCGGTTGTGGTGGTCGCAGGTTCTACAATTATTGTCGTAGTAGAAGCTGTAGTTTTGATTGGCGTTGTTGGAGCTACAGTTGTTGTAGTTGGAGCTGCAGTTGTCGAAGGGGATGTTGTTGTGGTTGACGTAGGTGCTATAGTTGTTTTAGAAGAAACTTCAGTTGTGGTTTCAGTAAGCACTGCGGTAATAGTCGTGGAAGCAGCTACAGTTGTTGTTGTTGGAGCTGCTGCATTTGATGTAGTCGTAGCGGCTACAGTTGTTGTAGAAGAAGCTTCAATTGTGGTTGCAGTAGGGGCTGCAGAAGTGGTTGTGGAAGCAGCTACAGTTGTTGGAGCCGCTGCATTTGTAGTGGTCGTTGGAGCTACAGTTGTTGTACTAGTTGCTGTTGTGGCTCCTGTAGGAGCTACAGTTGTGGTTGTCATAGGGGCTGCAGAAGTGGTTGAGGAAGCAGCTACAGTTGGTGTTGTAGGAGCTGCCGTTGTAGTTGTCGTAGTAGCTGCGGAAGTGGTTGTGGTAGTAGCTACAGTTGTTGAAACCACTGCATTTGTAGTGGTCGTTGGAGCTTCAGTTGTTATACTAGTTGCTGTTGTGGTTCCTGTAGGAGCTACAGTTGTGGTTGTCATAGGGGCTGCAGAAGTGTTTGAGGAAGCAGCTACAGTTGGTGTTGTAGGAGCTGCCGTTGTAGTTGTCGTAGTAGCTGCATCATTTGTAGTGGTCGCAGGACCTACAATTATTGTCGTAGTAGAAGCTGTATTTGTTGCCATAGGGGGTATTGTTGCGCTTGTTGTAGATGTCATAGAAGCTGCAGTTGTTGTCTTAGCAGCTGCTGTTGTGCTTGCTATATTAGCTAAAGTTGTTGTTGTATGAGCTGCAGTTGTTTTTGCTGTAGGGGCTGCAGTAGTGGTTTTGGAAGCAGCTACAGTTGATGTTGTTCGAGCTTCTGCAGTTGTAGTGGTCGTTGGAGATGCTGCTGTTGTGATTGCTGTAGGAGCTACAGTTGTGGTTGTCGTAGGAGTTAAAATGGTAGTTGTACCTGCAGTTGTGATTGGAGGAGCTGCAGTTGTCGAAGGGGATGTGTTCGTAAGTGCTACAGTTGTTGTAGAAGAAGCTTCAGTTGTGGTTGCAGTAGGGGCTGCAGTAGTGCTCGTGGAAGCATCTTCAGTTGTTGCTGTAGGAGCTGCTGCAGTTGTAGTGGTCGTTGGAGCACCAGTTGTTGTACTAGCTGCTGTTGTGGTTGTCGTAGGAGTTAAAATGGTAGTAGGACCTGCAGTTGTGATTGGTGTTGTAGGAGCTACAGTAGTTGTAGGAGATGTTGTTGTGGTTATTGTAGATGGATCTTCATTTCTGATTGCAGTAGGGGCTACTGTAGTGGTTGAGGAAGCAGCTACAGTTGTTGTTGGAGCTACTGCAGTTGTAGTGGTTCTAGCGGCTGCTGTTGTGGTTGCTGTAGGAGTTAAAATGGTATTAGGACCTGCAGTTGTGATTGGCGTTGTAGAAGCTGCAGTTGTCGAAGGAGATGTTGTTGTGGTAGTTATAGTTGCTACAGTTGTTGTAGAAGAAGCTTCTGTTGTGGTTACAGTTGGAGTTGTGGGAGCTGCTGTTGTTGTTGCTGTAGAGGCTGCAGTAGTGGTTTTGGAAGCAGCTACAGTTGGTGTTGTTCGAGCTTCTGCAGTTGTAGTGGTCATTGGAGATACAGTTGTTGTACTAGCTGCTGTTGTGGTTGCTGTAGGAGCTACAGTTGTGGTTGTCGTAGGAGTTAAAATGGTAGTTGTACCTGCAGTTGTGATTGGCGTTGTAGGAGCTGCAGTTGTTGTAGTTGGAGCTGCAGTTGTCGAAGAGGATGTGGTCGTAGGTGCTACAGTTGTTGTAGAAGAAGCTTCAGTTGTGGTTGCGGTAGGGGCTCCAGTGGTGATTGTGGAAGCAGCTTCAGTTGTTGTTGTAGGAACTGCTGCAGTTGTTGTGGCCGTAGGAGCTACAGTGGTTGTAGTAGGAGCTGCAGTTGTCGTAGGGGATGTTGATGTGGTTATTGTAGAAGGATCTTCATTTCTGGTTGCAGTATGGGCTGCTGTAGTGGTTGTGGAAGCAGCTACATTTGGTGTTGTAGGAGCTGCTGTTGTGGTTGTCGTAGTAGATTCAGCAGTTGTAGTGGTCGCAGGATCTACAATTATTGTTTTTGTAGAAGCTGCAGTTGGTACCGTAGGTGGTATTGTTGTGCTTGTTGTAGATGTCGTAGAAGCTGCAGTGATTGTCGACACAGATGCTGTTGCGCTTGCTATAGTAGCTAAAGTTGTTGTAGGAGCTGCAGTTGTTGTTGCAGTAGGGGCTGGTGTGGTGGTTGTGGAAGCAGCTACAGTTGGTGTCGTAGGAGCTGCTGTTGTGGTTGTTGTAGTAGCTTCAGCAGTTGTAGTGGTCGCATGATCTACAATTATTGCTGTAGTAGAAGCTGCACTTGTTGCTTTAGGGGGTATTGTTGGGCTTGTTTTTGATGGTGTAGAAGCTGCAGTGGTTGTCGTTGGAGCTGCTGTTATGCTTGTTATACTAGCTAAAGTTGTTGTCAGAGCTGCAGTTGTTGTTTTAGTAAGTGGTGCAGTAGTGGTTGTGGAAGCAGCTACAGTTGTTGTAGGAGCTGCTGCAGTTGTTGTTGCTGCAGGAGCTGCAGTTGTTGTGGTTATCGTAGAAGGATCTTCAGTTCTGGTTGTAGGAGCTGCTGCAGTTGTTGTTGCAGGAGCTGCAGTTGTTGTGGTTATCGTAGAAGGATCTTCAGTTCTGGTTGCAGTATGGGCTGCTGTAGTGGTTGTGGAAGCAGCTACATTTGGTGTTGTAGGAGCTGCTGTTGTGGTTTTCGAAGGGGATGTTGTTGTGGTAGTCATAGTTGCTACAGTTGTTGTAGAAGAAGCTTCTGTTGTGGTTACAGTTGGAGTTGTGGGAGCTGCTGTTGTGGTAGTGGAAGCAGCTACAGTGGGAGTTGTACGAGCTGCTGTTGTGGTTGTCGTAGTAGCAGCATCAGTTGTGGTGGTCGCAGGTTCTACAATTATTGTCATAGTAGGAGCTGTAGTTTTGATTGGCGTTGTTGGAGCTACAGTTGTTGTAGTTGGAGCTGCAGTTGTCGAAGGGGATGTTGTTGTGGTTGACGTAGGTGCTATAGTTGTTTTAGAAGACGCTTCAGTTGTGGTTGCAGTAAGTACTGTGGTAGTAGTCATGGAAGCAGCTACAGTTGTTGTTGTTGGAGCTGCTGCATTTGTTGTAGCCGTAGCGGCTACAGTTGTTGTAGAAGAAGCTTCAGTTGTGGTTGCAGTAGGGGCTGGTGTGGTGGTTGTGGAAGCAGCTACAGTTGGTGTCGTAGGAGCTGCTGTTGTGGTTGTTGTAGTAGCTTCAGCAGTTGTAGTGGTCGCATGATCTACAATTTTTGTTGTAGTAGAAGCTGCAGTTGTTGCTGTAAGGGGTATTGTGGGGCTTGTTGTAGATGTCGTAGAAGCTGCGCTGATTGTCATAGCAGCTGCTGTTGAGCTTGCAAAAGTACCTAAAGTTGTTGCTTGAGGTGCTGCAGTTGTTGTTGTTGCAGTAGGGGCTGTTGTAGTGGTTCTGGAAGCAGATACAGGTTTTGTTGTAGGGGCTCCTGCAGTTGTAGTGGTCGTAGGAGCTCCAGTTGTCATAGTAGAAGCTGCAGTTGTGGTAATTGTATGAGCTGCAGTTTTCGTAGGGGATGTTGTTGTGGTTATTGCAGAAGGATCTTCATTTCTGGTTTCTGTATGGACTGCTGTAGTGGTTGTGGGAGCAGCTACAGTTGTTGTTGTAGGAGTTCCTGCAGTTTTGATGGTCGTAGGAGCTACAGTTGTTGGAGTAGAAGCTGCAATTCCGGGGGTTGTAGGAGCTACAGTTGTGATTTCTGTAGGAGCTACAGTTGTGGTTGTTGTAGGAGTTAAAATGGTAGTAGGAC
Source organism: Salvelinus fontinalis (assembly GCF_029448725.1). Lineage (NCBI taxonomy): Eukaryota > Metazoa > Chordata > Actinopteri > Salmoniformes > Salmonidae > Salvelinus > Salvelinus fontinalis. The sequence goes on from NC_074686.1 coordinate 17,339,958, forward strand.
CTGCAGTTGTGATTACTGTTGTTGTTGTTGTAGTGGTCATAGGAGTTACAGTTGTTGTACTAGCTGCTGTTGTGGTTGCTGTAGGAGCTACATTTGTGCTTTTCGTAGGAGTTAAAATGGTAGTAGGACCTGCAGTTATGATTGCTGTTGTAGTTGCTGCAGTTGTAGTTGTCATAGGAGTTACAGTTGTTGTACTAGCTGCTGTTGTGGTTGCTGTAGGAGCTACATTTGTGCTTCTCGTAGGAGTTAAAATGGTAGTAGGACCTGCATTTGTGATTGGCGTTGTAGGGGCTACAGTTGTTGTTGTAGGGGCTGCAGTTGCCAAAGGGGATGTTGTTGTGGTTGTCATAGGTGCTACAGTTGTTGTCGAAGAAGCTTCAGTTTTGGTTGCAGTAGGGGATGCTGTAGTGGCTGAGGAAGCAGCTACAGTAGTGGTTGTTGGAGCTGTTATTGTTGTTTTCATAGTAGCTGCAGCAGTTGTAGTGGTCGCAGGATCTACAATTTTTGCTGTAGTAGAAGCTGCACTTGTTGCTGATGGTGTAGAAACTGCAGTGGTTGTCGTTGGAGCTGCTGTTATGCTTGTTGTACTAGTTAAAGTTGTTGTAAGAGCTGCAGTTGTTGTTGCAGTAAGTGGTGCAGTAGTGGTTGTGGAAGCAGCTACAGTTGTTGTAGGAGCTGCTGCAGTTGTTGTGGTTATCGTAGAATGATCTTCAGGTCTTGTTGCAGTATGGACTGTTGTAGTGGTTGTGGAAGCAGCTACATTTGGTGTTGTAAGAGCTGCTGTTGTGGTTGTCGTAGTAGATTCAGCAGTTGTAGTGGTCGCAGGATCTACAATTATTGTTTTTGTAGAAGCTGCAGTTGTTGCCGTAGGTGGTATTTTTGTGCTTGTTGTAGATGTCGTAGAAGCTGCAGTGATTGTCGAGGCAGATGCTGTTGCGCTTGCTATAGTAGCTAAAGTTGTTGTTGTAGGAGCTGCAGTTGTTGTTGCAGTACTGGGTACAGTAGTGGTTGTGGAAGCACCTACAGTTGTAGTGGTCATAGGAGCTCCAGTTGTTGTAGTAGGAGTTGCAATTGTCATAGGGGATGTTGTTGTGGTTGTTGTAGAAGGATCTTCAGTTCTGGTTGCAGTTGTTGTAGGAGCTCCAGTTGTTGTAGGAGCTGCTGCAGTTGTTGTAGTCATAGGAGCTCCAGTTGTTGTAGGAGCTGCTGCAGTTGTTGTAGTCATAGGAGCTCCAGTTGTTGTTGTAGGAGCTGCTGCAGTTGTTGTAGTCATAGGAGCTCCAGTTGTTGTTGTAGGAGCTGCTGCAGTTGTTGTAGTCATAGGAGCTCCAGTTGTTGTTGTAGGAGCTGCTGCAGTTGTTGTAGTCATAGGAGCTCCAGTTGTTGTTGTAGGAGCTGCTGCAGTTGTTGTAGTCATAGGAGCTCCAGTTGTTGTTGTAGGAGCTGCTGCAGTTGTTGTAGTCATAGGAGCTCCAGTTGTTGTTGTAAGAGCTGCTGCAGTTGTTGTAGTCATAGGAGCTCCAGTTGTTGTTGTAGGAGCTGCTGCAGTTGTTGTAGTCATAGGAGCTCCAGTTGTTGTTGTAGGAGCTGCTGCAGTTGTTGTAGTCATAGGAGCTCCAGTTGTTGTTGTATGAGCTGCTGCAGTTGTTGTAGTCATAGGAGCTCCAGTTGTTGTTGTAGGAGCTGCTGCAGTTGTTGTAGTCATAGGAGCTCCAGTTGTTGTTGTAGGAGCTGCTGCAGTTGTTGTAGTCATAGGAGCTCCAGTTGTTGTTGTAGGAGCTGCTGCAGTTGTTGTAGTCATAGGAGCTCCAGTTGTTCTAGGAGCTGCTGCAGTTCTTGTAGTCGTAGGAGCTCCAGTTGTTTTTGTAGGAGCTGCAGTTGTTTTAGTAGCTGCAGATCTCGTTGGCGTAGTAGCTGCTTTAGTTGTGCTGGTCAAATGAGCTACATGTTTTTTACAAGGAGCTGCAGTTGTGGTTGTGGTATGGATATGGGCTGCTTTTCTGGTTCTGTAAGCAGCTCGGGTTGGTGTCATAGGAGGCGCTTTTCTGGTTGTTGTATGAGCTAAAGTGGTCCTAGATGCTGTAGTTGTGGTTGTTAAAGCACCTACTGTAGAAGGAGCTGCTCTTCTGGACGCTGTTGTTATTGTCGAAACGTCAAGGATATTCCAGAATACGAACACTGATTTATGAGATGAATGGTTAGTATATTTGATGAGCACAGTATCGATTTTTCTACTCTTACTCTTTAACAGCCGAGTGCAGTATGTAATAAATTACACTTATTTTCAAGTAAACAAAATAATTATTATGTGTAGCCACTCTCCTTATTGATTTTGAAGTACATTAGGTAACACTTTACTGTACGTGTCGTTATGTATGCTTTCAGGAATCCTTCATAACATCTATATAACACCTAATGTAATTTGTCATAATCAGTCATAAGTAGTCCCGCATTAAATTATGTTAAAGCCTTCATAATAACTTCATAAGCACTACATAAATGTGTTAAGAACCATCTATGACTGTATGTCATGCTTTATAAGGTTTTATAAATGTGGCATAACTCTGTGACATAATTACCAATGCCAAATGTGACGTAACCCACTGCAGTGCATTCGGAAAGTTTTCAGACCCCTTGACTCTTTCCACATTTTGTTAGGTTACATCCTTATTCTAAACTGGATTAAATTGTTTTTTCCCCACTCATCAATCTACACACAACACAACCTGCAAAAACAGGTTTTCAGACATTTTTGCTAATTTATAACAAATAAAAACTGAAATTTCACATTTACAAAAGAATTCAGACCCTTTACTCAGTACTTTGTTGAAGCACCTTTGGGAGCGATTACATCCTCGAGTCTTCTTGGGTATGAATCTAGAAGTTTGGCACACCTGTATTTGGGGAGTTTCTCCCATTCTTCTTTGCAGATACTCTCAAGCTCTGTCAGGTTGGATGGGGAGAGTCGCTGCACAGCTATTTATAGGTCTCTCCAGAGATGTTTGATCGGGTCAAGTCCAGGCTCTGGCTGGGCCACTCAAGGACATTCAAAGACTGTAAGGATCGACGCTGGTAGAGACGAGAAGCAGGTACAGGGCGTGAACATTTAATTATCAACTGACTTGGAACAGGACAGGACAGCGTCTGGACATGAACACATAATGACATTAATGCTAACACAGGGAACAAGCGGGGGAGCAGACAGTTATAGACGGAGCGATCAACAAAGGGAAAAAGTCCAGGTGAGTCCAATGAGCGCAGCTGCGCTTATTGATGGTGACAGGTGTGCTTAATGAAGGGCAGCCTGGTGCACTCGAGCACCAGAGAGGGAGAGCGGGAGCAGGCGTGACAGAGACTTGTCCCAAAGGCACTCCTGTGTGTTCTTGGCTGTGTGCTTAGGGTCGTTGTCCTGTTGGAAGGTGAACCATGGCCCCAGTCTGAGGTCCTGAGTGCTTTGGAGCAGGTTTTCATCAAGGATCTCTCTGTACTTTGCTCCGTTCATCTTTCCCTCAATCTTGACTAGTCTCCCAGTCCCTGCCGCTGAAAAACATCCCTACAGCATGATGCTGCCACCACCATGCTTCACATTAGGGATGGTGACAGGTTTCCATCAAACGTGATACTTGGCATTCAGGCCAAGGAGTTCAATCTTGGCTTCATCAGATCAGAGAATCTTGTTTCTCATGGTCTGAGAGTCTTTAGGTGCCTTTTGGTAAACTCCAAGTCGGCTGTCATGTACCTTTTACTGAGGAATTGCTTCTGTCTGGCCACTCTACCATTGGTATTGGAGTGGCCATCACAAAGCCCTGACCTCAATCCTATAGAAAATGTGTGGGCAGAACTGAAAAAGCTTGTGCGAGCAAGGAGGCCTACAAACCTGACACCAGCCCTGTCAGGAGGAATGGGACAAAATTCACCCAATATATTGTGGGAAGCTTGTGGAAGGCTACCTGAAACGTTTGACCCAAGTTAAACAATTTAAAGCCAATGCTACCAAATACTAATTGAGTGTATGTAAACTTCTGACCCAATGGGAATGTGATGAAAGAAATTAAAGCTGAAATAAATAATTCTCTCTACTATTATTCTGACATTTCACATTCTTAAAATAAAGTGGCGATCCTAACTGACCTATGACAGGGGATTTTTACTAGGATTAAATGTCAGGAATTGTGAAAAACTGAGTTTAAATGTATTTGGCTAAGGTGTATGTAAACTTCCGACTTCAACTGTATATCTCACCCCTAACGTCAACACGTTAGAATCTCCATTGGCAGTGAACATTACAGTGATTACATCTGTGAGTATTTCTGGGTTAGTCATTTAAGAGTTTTGCACACCTGGATTGTACAAAATGTGCAGATTTTTATTTATTTTATTATTCATATTTGGTCAAGTTGGTTGTTGATCATTGCTAGACAACCATTTTCAAGTCTTGACATATGTTTTCAAGCTGATTTAAGTCAAAACTGTAACTCGGCCACTCAGGTACATTTTATTTAATCTTAGTAAGCAACTCCAGTGTATACTTGACCTTGTTATTTCTATTGTTGTATTGTTATTGTTATATTGCTATTGTCCTTCTGGAAGGTGAATTTGTCTCCCAGTGTCTTCTGGAAAGCAGACTTAACCAGGTGGTCCTCTAGGATTTTCAGTACATTTTTATCCTAAACAAAGCTACCAAGTCCTTGCCAATGACAAGCATACCCATAACGTGATGCAGCCACCACCAAGCTTGAAAATATGAAGAGTGGTACTCAATGATGTGTTGTATTGGATTTGCCCCAAACATAACACTTTGTTTTCACGACTTAAAGTTCATTTCTTTGCCACATTTTTTGCAGTTTTACTTTAGTGCCTTATTGCAAACAGAATGCAAGTTTTGTAATATTTCTATTCTATACAGGCTTCCTTCTTTTCACTCTGTCATTTAGGTTAGTTTTGTGGAATAACTACAATGGTATTGATCAATTGTCACGCTCTGACCTTAGTTCCTTTTTTATGTCTCTATTTTGATTTGGTCAGGGCGTAAGTTGGGGTGGGCATTCTGTTTTTGTTCTATGTTTTCTATTTCTATGTGTTTGGCCGGGTGTGGTTCTCAATCAGAGGCATCTGTCTATCGTTGTCTCTGATTGAGAACCACACTTAGGTAGCCTTTTCCCACCTGTGGTTTGTGGGTAGTTGTTTTCTGTTTTGTGTTGTAGCACCTTACAGGACTGTTTCGATTTTTATTTATTCACTTTGTTATTTTGTATTTAGTGTTCAGTTTTTTCAATAAAGCATGAACACTTACCACGCTGCGTTTTGGTCCGATCCTTCCTGTTCATCAGACGAAGAAGATTGTTACATCAATTCTCAGTTTTCTCCTATCACAGCCATTAAACTCTTTAACTATTTTAAAGTCACCATTGGCCTCATGGTGATATCCCTGAGCAATTTCCTTAATCTCCTGCAACTAAGTTAGGAAGGACGCCTGTAACTTTGTAGTGACTGGGTGTGTTGATACAGCATCCAAAGTGTAATATATAACTTTGCAATGCTCAAAGGGATATTCCATGTCTGCTTTCTTTATTTTTTTAAACATCTACCAATAGATGCCCTTCTTTGCGAGGCATTGGAAAATCTTGCTGGTCTTTATGGTTGAATCTGTGTTTGTTATTCACTGCTAGACTGAAGGACTACAGATAGTTGTTTGTGTGGGGTACAGAGATTAGGTAGTTATTCAAAAATCATGTTAAATTCTTGCCATCTCTTCCCGGAGAGATGGGAAGGTGGCGCCGAAAGAGAGGGCCGCCTTGCTTCTAGTCCTTAGGAAACTTTCCATTATTTCGTTTTTTGAATGTATTATTTCTTAGATTGTTAGCCCAGAAAATCTTACCTGTTATTACATACAGCCGGGAAGAACTATTGGATATCAAAGCGACATCAACTTGCCAGCTCGACAACCAGGAATACAACTTTGCCGAAGCGGATCCTTTGTACAAACCACCCAGGGCATCTGAACTGATTCCAGAGGCTGACCCAAAACAACATCGCAGCAGAAGAGGTAGACGGAGCGGCCTTCTGGTAAGACTTCTGAGGCGCGCACACCACCCACCGCTTCTGAGTATATTACTCGCTAATGTCCAGTCTCTAGATAACAAGTAGACAAAATTAGGGCAGGGGTTTGCTTTCCAGAGAGACATCAGGGATTGTAACATACTCTGTTTCACGGAAACATGGCTCTCTCGGGATATGCTGTCGGAGTCAGTACAGCCACCGAGATTCTTTGTACGTCGCGCCGACAGAAAGAAACATCTCTCCGGGAAGAAGAAGGGCATGGGTGTATGTTTCATTTTTAATGAATCATGGTGTTATTGTAACAACATACAGGATCTCAAGTCCTTTTGTTTACCTGTCCTAGAATTCCTCACAATCAAATGCTGGCCGTATTATCTCCCAAGATCGTTGGTTATTGTCACAACCGTATATATCCCCCCTCAAGCCATTACCACGACGGCCCTCAAGGACCTTCAGTGGACTTTCTGCAACCTGGAAACCATATATACTGAGGCTGGATTTATTGTAGCTGGGGATTTTAACAAAGCAAATTTGAAAACAAGGCTACCTAAATTCTATCAGCATATTAATTGTAGCACACGTGCTAGCAAAACTGTGTATCACTGCTACTCTAACTTACGTGATGCATACGAGGCCCTCCCCCGCCCTCCCTTTGGCAAATCTGACCACGGCTTCTCCCTTCCTATTAGGCAGAAACAAAAATAGGATTACTCGTGACAAGGACTATTCAACGCTGGACTAACCAATCGGAATCCACGCTTCAAGATTGTTTTGATCACGTGGACTGGACTGGGACATGTTCCGGGTAGCCTCAGAGAATAATATTGATTTATATGCTGATTCGGTGAGAGAGTTTATAAGGAAGTGCGTAGGAGATGTTTTACACACTGTGACTATTAAAATCTACCTTAACCAGAAAGCGTGGATAGATGGTGGCATTAACGCAAAACTGGAAGCGCAAACCACCGCATTTCAGCATGGAAAGTTGACTGGAATATGGCCGAATACAAACAGTGTAGTTATTCCCTCCGCAAGGCAATAAAACAAGTGACATGTCAGTATAGAGACAAAGTGGAGTCGCAATTCAATGGCTCAGACACAAGACCTATGTGGCAGGATCTACAGACAATCACGAACAACAACAAAAAAAACAGCCACATCACTAACACCGACGTCTTGCTTCCAGACAAACTAAACACCTTCTTTGTCCGCTTTGAGGGTAATACAGTGCCACCGACGCGGCCTGCTACCAAGGACTCTGGGTTCTCCTTCTCCGTGGCCGACTTAAGACATTTCAATGTGTTAACCCTCGGCTGGCATCCCTAGCCGCATCCTCAGAGCATACACAGACCAGCTGGCTGGTGTGTTAACGGACATATTAAATCTCTCCCTATCCCAGTCTGCTGTCCCCACATGCTTCAAGATGACCACCATTGTTCCTGTATCCAAGAATGGAAATGTAACTGAACTAAATGACTATTGCCCTGTAGCACTCACTTCTGTCATCATGTAGTGCTTTGAGTCTAGTCAAGGATCATATCACCTCCACCTTACCTGTCACCCTAGACCCACTTCAATTTGCGTACCTCCCCAATAGGTCCACAGACAATGCAATCGCCATCACACTACACACTGCCCTATCCCACCTGGACATGAGGAATACCTATGTAAGAATGCTATTCATTGACTACAGCTCAGCATTCAACACCATAGTACCCTCCAAGCTTATCATTAAGCTTGAGGCCCTGGGTCTCAACCCCACCTTGTGCAATTGGGTCCTGGACTTCTTGAAGGGCCGCCCCCAGGTGGTGAAAGTAGGATACAACATCTCCACTTAGTTTATTCTCAACACTGGGGCACTACAAGGGTGCGTGCTCAGCCCCCTCCTATACTCCCTGTTCACCCATGACTGCGAGGCCATGCACGCCTCCAACCCAATCATCAAGTTTGCAGACAACACAACAGTAGTAGGCTTGATTACTAACAACGACGAGACAGCCTATCGGGAGAAGGTGAGGGCACTCAGAGTGTGGTGTCAGGAAAACAACCTCTCACTCAACATCAAATAAACAAAGGAGATGATCGCGGAGTTTAGGAAACAGCAGAGGGTGCACCCCCCATCTACATAGACGGGACAGTAGGGGAGAGGGTGGAAAGTTTTAAGTTTCTCGGCATACACATCACGGACAAACTGAAATGGACCACCCACACAGACAGCGTGGTGAAGAAGGTGTAACAGAGCCTCTTCAACTTCAGGAGGCTAAAGAAATTCGGCTTGTCACCAAAAGCACTCGCAAACTTTTACAGATGCACAATCGAGAGCATCCTGTCGGGCTGTATCACAGCCTGGTACGGCAACTGCTCCGCCCACAACCATAAGGCTCTCCAGAGGGTAGTGAGGTCTGCACAACGCATCACCGTGGACAAACTACCTGCCCTCCAGGACACCTACACCACCCGATGTCACAGGAAGGCCATAAAGATCATCAAGGACAACAACCACCCGAGCCACTGCCTGTTCACCCCGATATCATCCAGAAGGTGAAGTCAGTACAGGTGCATCAAAGCAGGGACCGAGAGACTGAAAAACAGCTTCTATCTCAAGGCCATCAGACTGTTAAACAGCCACAACTAACATCGAGTGGCTGCTGCCAACATACTGACTCAACTCCAGCCACTTTAACAATGTAAAAATGTATACTTTTTTTATCACTAGCCACTTTAAACAATGCCACTTCATATAATGTTTACATACCCTACATTACTCATCTCATATGTATATACTGTACTCTATACCATCTACTGCATCTTGCCATCTTGTGGTGATACATGTATCACTAGCCACTTTAAACAATGCCACTTTTATATTTTTACATACCCTACATTACTCATCTCATATGTATATACTGTACTTGATACCATCTACTGCATCTTGCCTATGTCGTTCTGTACCATCACTCATTCATATATTTTTATGTACATATTCTTCATTCCTTTACACTTGTGTGTATAAGGTAGTTGTGAAATTGTTAGGTTAGATTACTCGTTGGTTATTACTGCATTGTCGGAACTAGCAGCACAAGCATTTCGCTACACTCGCATTAACATCTGCTAACCATGTGTATGTGAAAAATAAAATTTGATTTGATTTGATGTATGTGTTATGAATGACCAAAGGTGTCTGACTATATAGTAAGTACAGCGCCATATGGTATAAGGCAGTTATGTATGTGTTATGAATGACCAAATGTGTCTGACTTTATAGTAAGTACAGCACCATATGATATAAGGCATTTATGTATTTGTTATAAATGACCAAAGGTGTCTGACTTTAAATGAAGTACAGTGTCATGTGATACAGAGTCTTTATGGATGTTTTATGAATGACCAAAGGTGGGTCACTTCAATCTAAGTATTACAGGATACTGAACAAAAGTGTAAATAAATTGGTTATTAACCATGTGCTGATTTATGAAGGTTATCTCATGATCCACAGGTTACTGTAGGGTGTGAGAGCTATTTAAATCGGTTGATAGACCTGCAAAACGTGCTTTGTTGTGTGGGGGATTGTGTACTGAGGAACATGTAACTTGGTTCCAGAAGAAAGACACTATCAATTTCTTTAGTTTGTTGGGCTTTCATCAAGGTAAGTGTTTCTTGGTAAAACGTTGTCCATAGGTTAAACACACAGCACATATAAGCCTGGGATATCAACCATTCAAAGTTGGCCTTTGTAGGATTGACAACAGAATTCTTTTTGAGTGACCTTACTGAGTAAAGTATTTGTCACTGTCACTAAACACAGTCAGAAATGCATAATTATTGTTAAATCCTTCCCATTTCCACAATTTATCTTCTCAAAATGAGATTTTAGACCTAACCCTAACTAACGAAGGCCAAGTTGGATGTGTTGGTCCACCAGACCTTCTGTTCATTTGGGCGGGAGTGTCGGAATGAGATTAGGTGTTATGTGACTAACATAACATCACTTTAGAGCGTATGCCATCCTTCAGCAGAACATTCCACCCTTTATGCAGCACATCTTTATATCATATTCAACATAGTGGGTTATGTCACATTTGACAGTGATTGTCACACAGTTAGGCCCCATTTTTTAACCCTTTTATAAAGCATGACATACGATTATAGATATTTTGTAACACATTTATGTAGTGCTTATGAAGGTATTATGAAGCGGGATACTTTTGGGTTTATACCTGGACACGGTCCAGTTTGTACAACTCAAAGCAGTTCATTGTCTCGTTGTCTAAATAAAACAAATTCTAAATACATCTGTGCCCCCATTTTCCCATGTTTCTTTGATATCCTTTAAATGGTCATGTTTTGTGATTCTCAACTCATCTTGCGGTACGAGCACATTCATAGCTGCTTTATAACACGTCAAATGAATAACAAGGTGTCTGTCTGTGCACAATCTATAACGGCATATGGCATGGTTATGAATGACACACATCCTTCCATTTAATGTAATAATGTGACACAGAGGTTGGTAAATGACATAACACCTTGTTATAACAGCTGGTATGTAGACTCTTATATACTGTAGCATGTAATAACATATTACATTTTTCATGGAGTGTTTTTCATGGAGTGTTATAGCAGTTATTATTAACAGTTGACATTAGAGCATATGACAGGATATGACATACAACAGGATGAACAGTCATCTATAACACCAATTGTAACTACTTTTGCAACATCTTATTCCATTCCACATAACTATTTTAAACTACTTATGTCAGGGTATGACTAATGTTATAATTTGTTTTATAAACTGGGTGGTTTGAACCCTCAATGCTGGTTGGCTGACAGCCGTGGTATATCAGACTGTATACTATGGGTATGACAAAACATCGATTTTTACTACTCTAATTACATTGGTAACCCGTTTATAATAGAAATTAGGCACCTTGGAGGTTTGTGATATATGGCCAATATACCACGGCTAAGGGCTGTATCCAGGCACTCCGCGTTGCGTCGTGCAAAAAGCTCTAAGCGTGGTATATCGGATATATACCACACCTCCTCCTTTAAGCCTTATTGCTTAAACATAGCTGTTTTAAATGCTTTATGAATGCATACATAATGACACCTACAGTAAAGTGTTACTGAACATTACTTACACTTTATTAAGATTAGCACAAACATGTTTTATTTGTTTGTTTACATGATGGCTAATTTTCCATACAGCAATGTAAGAAAATGACATTCAGCAGTGTGATAATATTTACCTCCACTTAAGTCAATTTTCCATTTAATATTTAAAGACTTTGGAAATGTATTTAATTGGGTTGTGACAGTAGACTAGGAAACACGCAAAATTGTCTCCATGAAATATTTATCAATTAAATTACTTTATAAAGCTTTTATTTGGATTTTGTATCTATGTTCTTGAACAATCATATGCTTTATCCAAAGGGATATGGACTATTTTATTACCTTCCTGCCTATTTGATTATACATGTTGGGATTATTTAAATTCATCTGTGACAACACATCATGAATATCTATTCAGGTTTGAGTTGCAAAATGTGTTATGCAAAAATGAACACAGAATGAAATTCAGTGTACTACATACCCATGGTGAAAACAGTAGCTGTCAGTTTCTGTGTCTTCATTTTGGACTCAGTTCATGCAGTTGTTTTCTGAATGGAAAGGAAAATATAAATTAGATTAACAGGTCATATTCCAATTTTATTTTACAACCAAATCTGTTTTTTATGTAAATGGGATGTTATAGAAGGGGCAAGATATGTGTTTAGTGAGTTCACATTTTTGAGAAAACTTAACCCAAACAGTAAATTACTTCCTCATCCTTGTTGTGTAATATGGGTACCCCAAAAAAGATAAACAAAGTCTCCGAAAACAACCAAATTCATCCTTTTAAACTGCAAATCTCTCAGTATAGTGATGCAGGTCTTTAGATGTTGTACTGTACATATGAAATGGTGTTATTCCGAACTTTATCTGCAACGTTAAATTATATTTTATTGCGACTGGAGCAATACTTCTCCGTTCATTCTACAGGTAACTGCCAAAATAAAGGAAACATGAGTAAATGAGAGATACAAAGTATATTGAAAGCATGGTGTGCTTCTACACAGGAAGTTCCAGACACTGGTAGAATCTATGCCAAGCGCATTTAAGATTTTCTGGCGGCTCGAGGTGGCTCACGCCCTTTAAGACACTTTGTTATGGTGTTTTCTTAATCTTGGCAGTTATCTGTTGCAGCAGGCTGCTCAGAGAATGGAACAGCTGGATAGGGGAAATGGCACACGTTGCGCAAAAGGGAATATGACATTGCAGATAAAGTTCGGAATGACACAATTTCAAGTGTACAACATCTAAAGACCTGCATCACTATACAGAGAACTGTCTCTAAAATAACATATGTAGGTGTTTTTGGAGCCAATGTTCATGTTTTTCAGGTCCCCATACACAACCCGGATAAGGAAGTGATTTGCTGTTTGGGGCAAGTTTCTCAAAAACGTTAAATCACCCAAAAATAACCAAATAGAGTTTTGGTTGTAAATGTTTTTACTTATCCTTTAACCACTGCTGTGACAGACTGCATTCAAGTAAATGTGTAACTTGGTAAGGAAACATTTGCACTTGAACTAAATGCTAGATTAAATCCGAATAGCAGAAGTTCCGCTAATAGCGCGATTGAAATGTAAAGGTGACTTTCAATTTAGCGTATGCAGAGTTTACGGTTAATGCATCCTGCAAACATGGGAACATTGCCTTTAAATTCCAATCGTGCTACAGCTCAGAACTTTAGCGATAATACATTTTTTGCACTATTGGTTAGAGCCTGTAAGTAAGCATTTCGCTGTAAGATCTACACCTGTTGTACTCAGCGCACATGACAAATAAACTTTGATTTGATTTGAATAGAATCTAGACTTAAATATGGTATGACATATCAATTGGTGTGAATGCAATCAAGACATCTCAGTTAAAACATCCAAGTTTCCCACGCTTCTTTGTAGAGTAGCTTTTGTAGAATAAAATGTGAAAACTTTGCTAGGGTGTGAATCATTTCACCACACCGACTATAACCGCTGTAAACATGAACAGCGCCTTTGGAAAGTATTCAGACCATTTGACCTTTTCATCATTTTGCTACAGCCTTATACTAAAATGTATTAAATTGTGTCTTTCCACCTCATCAATCTACACACAATATCCCATAATGACAAAAGCAAAAACAGATTTTTTTTGTTGTTGCTGATTTATGATTTACAGAAATATTACAATTACATAAGTATTCAGACCCTTTACTCAGTACTTTGTTGAAGCACCTTTGGCAGTGATTACAGAATTGAGTCTTCTTGGGTATGACGCTACAAGCTTGGCACACGTGTATTTAGGGAGTTTCTCCAATTCTTCTCTGCAGATCCTCTCAAACTCTGTCAGGTTGGATGGGGAGTGTCGCTGCACAGCTATTTTCAGGTCTTTCCAGAGATGTTCTATCGGGTAAAATTTTGGGCTCTAGCTGGGCCATTCAGAGACTTTTCCCGAAGCCACTGCTGCGTTGTCTTGGCTGTGTGCTTAGGGTCGTTGTCCTGTTGGAAGATGAACATTTGCCCCTGTCTGAGGTCCTAAGCGCTCTGGAGCAAGTTTTCATCAAGGTTCTCTCTGTACTTTGCTCTGTTCATCTTTGCCTCGATCCTAACTAGTCCCCCAGTCCCTGTCGCTGAAAAACATCCCCACAGCATGATGCTGCCACCACCGTGCTTGACCGTAGGGATTGTGCCAAGTTTCCTCTAGACGTGCCGTTTGGCATTCAGGCCAAGGAGTACAATATTGGTTTCATCAGACGAGAGAATCTTCTTTCTCATGGTCTGAGAGTCTTTAGGTGCCTTTTGACAAACTCCAAGCGGGATGTCATGTGCCTTTTACTGAGGAGTGGCTTCTGTCTGGCAACTCTACCATAAAGGCCTTATTGGTGGAGTGCTGCAGAGATGGTTGTCCTTCTGGAAGGTTCTCCCATCTCCACAGAGGAACTCTAGAGCTCCGTCAGAGTGACCATCAGGTTCTTGGTCACCTCCCTGACCAAGGCAGTTCTCCCCCAATTGCTCTAGGAAGAGTTTTGGTTCCAAATATCTTCCATTTAAGAATGATGGAGGCCACTGTGTTCTTGGGGACGTTCAATAATGCAGACATTTTTTAGTACCCTTCCCCAGATCTGTGCCTTGACACAATCCTGTCTCGGATCTCTACGGACAACTCCTTCGACCTCATAGATAGGTGTGTTTCTTTCTAAATCATGTCCAACAAAGTGAATTTACCACATGTGGACTCCAATCAAGTTGTAGAAACATCTCAAGGATGATCAATAGAAACAGGATGCACCTGAGCTCAATTTTGAGTCTCATTGCAAAGGGTCTGAAAACTTATGTAAATAAGGTATTTCCGTTTAAAATAAAAAATAAATAAACAAATCTAAAAACCTGTTTTCGCTGTGTCATTATGGGGTGTTGTTCGTAGATTGTGTTTGTAGAAAAAAGATACATATTTAATCCATTTTAAAATAAGGCTGTAACTTAACAAAATGTGTAAGAAGTCAAGGGGTCTGAATATTTTCCGAGGGCACTTTACATCCTGGTGAAATTTCACAGTAAAATCAACATTTGTGTTAAATTTTTTGTATGAGAAATCAGCCTAATTTTGCATCACTTCAATCGTGTTACTTCATAAAACAGCTAAAGTAATTTTACGTATATATATACCACATAATACATAAACTAATATAATCAAATCCACATTAGCGTTGTATTTTTTGCAAGGTGAAATTATAATTTGATATGCTTTAAAAAAACATGCAAGTAAACTGTTACCTGCCAAGTTCCATTTATATACTGTAAAAAAAAAAAATATTACTTACCTACAACAAACACCACTGCCAGCCTCCTTATTCCTTTAATTTCACCAAATATCAATTGAGGAAGGAATTTGCCTATGACAAAAACAATCACAATATGCCTCTATTCTAAAAGCTGATTATCTGTCTAGTTCTGTTCTAAGTGTTTTGTTGAAAACTTTTCATAATGCATACGGTCATGCCAATGTATCTGTAGTTACTAGTTAAATCACTTCAGAGCTGATCTGATTCCAAAGTTGTCTTGCCTGTAACTAAATATTTTGGGAAGCACAGAAGATAATATGAATTAAGGGAGGAACAAAAGATGGGCAGGTAAATCTATGTGGGAGGTCTTTAGGTTAATACCGTCTTTGTTTTTTCCTTTGATACTAACTTGGTAATGAAAACTGGTCGGGTGAAAACTAGTTAGGTGTTCTGACGCCACTAATTTTGTCATGCCTTGCAGGTGATGTACAAATATTTTGGGAGGGACAATATGAAAAATGGGTGGGGCAAAATATTGACAGGTGAATCTGTGTGTGAATATAATAACATTTTTGGATTTCAGCCAATTGTTTGACATTTGCAATTTTCTTTCAAGATTTAATATAGCCATAAATTTGCTTCACTGCATTTAAAGGACAAATCCACTCCAAAACTATATTTTGGTATTTGTTTCATTAGTCCACACTTGACACAGTCCCCAAATGTTTTGCATGTCTGTGATCAACTTTGCAAGATAAACAACTTTCAAAATACAGAAATATAGCCGGTATGATGCGCTTTGCATCGTATGATGCATTTTGCGTCATACCGCCTGTATTTTCTGCCTGAGTGAACGACAAGAGCTCAGATACACATGAAAACATGAAATGAACCTGGGAATCGATATAACATGCATTGCTCAGAGATGACCAAACATTATGTAACAAATCAGAATGGATGAATCTTTCCTTTAATTTACCTAACTTTTGAGCCATGTGGAATGAACTTGTAAATGTACTGTATGTTGTATTGCTTTATTTCAATATTATTATTATAATAATTATGTTTTAAGTTAAAGATAGTTTGCTCTGTGGCCTGAAGTGAGTGCCAAGTCTGTTTCACAGTCCTCAATCCCACTCACACACCTATCTCAAGAATGACCCAAGGAAGATTTTTCAGATGCTTAAATCACTTGACATTATATGATGGAAAGTGACCACCATCGTGTGAGAGATACATTCTTAAATCAAAAGAACAGGGCCTGTATTTATAAAGAGTGCTGGTATAGGTTTACCGTTGCCCTTGCTTTTAACATTTTTACTTTTAGCTTTTGCCTTTTTGATCTGAGAAGCTTCCAACTCCCTGAGACAATCCAGACGCTCCTCCAGACCCGTATCTACAGGATCCTAACAGAGGCTGGAGAACAGCCAGAAACTCCGGCCCAACACCACCCTCAATTTCTTCCCTCCCAAGAACTGCATCCAGGTAGACTGAGCTACACCCAAACCGTTCACAGACCCAGAGGCCCTATGCAGAGACTGGATACTGGGCCACTCCTGCCCTCCATGGCAGCCCCAAACCTGCAATAGGAGCCAAACCCAGGCAGGTTGACCTATGCACAGGCTGTTTGCCGACCCAGAAACTCCCCTGAGAGAATGGAGCATGGTCAGCCACTCTGATCACCTGCAGCCGTCCACTCTTGCAGCAGGAGCCTCATCCAAGCAGAAGAAGCTATACCGGGCCCCTCACCAATCTAACAAATGCTCAGTCTACTCTGCTTTCATCTATTTGGCCAGGGACCTTGGCAAAGAGTCAGCATACGCAACCCCAGCAAATACTGATCACAAACAGAGTACAAAAAACTGCAGATGACCCTCTTCTAATATATCAATCTCCCCATTTGGCTGATTTCATTGTTGATCAAATGTATGATTTGCTGTGCTTGACAGAGGCTTTGCAACAACCAAATGATTACATGCTACTAAACCAGGCCACAGCCCTTGGCTTTCAGCACATTGCTCAGCCTCGCAACACTGGCCACCGAGAAGTTGGGATAGCAATGATATGTTGCTCAGAATTGAAAGTAAAGGGATTTCCAATAGAGAACCCAGCCTCATTTGAATGTTTCGTTTATAAATGGATTACTACTACTGAAAATGCGGTGCCAATTGTGGTCTATTGCCCTCCTAAACCGAATGCCTGATTTAAGTGACGATGGAGTAATTTAATTTACGAAAGTTTAATCAGGAAGGCTGGTCTGAATGGTGTTTAACTTCATCCAGTAAGCATAACAATTCATTTCATTTCCTATTCTACAGGCATAGTGGGAATGAATATGAATGTATCAGCTGTGTATGGGCTATTTGACCAAGAAGGAGAGTGATGGAGTTCTGCGTCAGATGACCTGGCCTCCACAATCACCTGACCTCAACCCAATTAAAAATGGTTGAGCTGGACGGCAGAGTGAATGAAAAGCAGTCAACAAGTGCTCAGCATATGTGGGAACTCCTTCAAGACTGTTGGAAAAGCAATCCAGGTGAAGCTGGTTGAGAGAATGCCAAGAGTTTGCAAAGCTGTCATCAAGGCAAAGGGTGGATACTTGATTCATGATTCCATATGTGTTATTTCATAGTTTTGATGTCTTCACTATTAATCTACAGTGTAGAAAATAGAGAGAAACCCTTGAATGAGTAGCTGTGTCCAAAGTTTTGACTGGTACTGTATATTCCTTCAATGTAAAAACAAGTGCCATTGGAGATTAATTTATTGAAACTGTATTATCAACTGGTTATATCCTGGAACAAAAAGGTACTAAACTCAGCAGTGTGGCGCTTGCTTGCTATGGCTGTGCGAACTCATATCCTTGTTTTGTTAATTTAGCAGACAAGACACACTTATTTCTGGAGCCCTTATAACAGTCAAGACATTGATTTTATAGTAAAAATATAATGTAATATAAGGGAATAAAATAGAACAGAACACTGTGAAGTGATTCGCATCTTGCTTCTTGAACAGTTATTCTCAAAGTGATCATTTGAAACGGGGCTCAATTTGGCAACTTGAAAGAGACATTTTTCAGGATTACAAACCAACATTTCCTTCGATATACATATCTTAGATTTAGTTTATTATGCCTGTTCCTTGGAATTTTCTAAATGGATTAAATTGTCCTAAATGGACAAAACTACAGTGAACACTCAAAGGGATGAATTATGGCCACGACTTCTGTTTTATGTGTAGGCATAGGCTTAATGATTCTGATGAAAATACTCTCTTTGTCTTTATCAAACAAATGTTTTTGCATATTTTCCATGTGGATCCTGTCTATCTTTAGAGGGGTAATAATCTAGGCTTACTTTAAATGCCACTCGCAGATCGCAAAGTATGGTTGTCTGATTATAAACCTAACGCTTAACCCTAACTTTAACTACACTGTTAACGTTATGCCAAATTTTGAAATGCATGACTTTGTACGATATTTCCAAGTTTTACTGTGGTAACTAGTGAAAACCGCAAAGTGGCCTTAGTGGAAAATGACGCAATCATTCCAAAACTGCAGCTCATTGTTGAAACACATATTTCCCTACTTCAGTCAACCATTTTAGAATTTGTGAATAAACTGTCATCATTTGGCAAGGAATTTTGCTTGTGTATCCCATCAGTTAAATATGTTTTTTTAGGTATTTATCAGCACAAGTGTGCAGAGGGAGTGGTTGGGACGTTGAAATGCAATTGAGTGATTGTGTCACGCCCTAACCATAGAGAGCTTTTTATGTCTCTATTTTGGTTTGGTCAGGGTGTGATTTGGGTGGGCATTCTATGTTCATTTTCTATGTTTTTTATTTCTTTGTGTTTGGCCGGGTGTGGTTCTCAATCAGAGGCAGCTGTCTATCGTTGTCTCTGATTGAGAATCATACTTAGGCAGCTTTTTCCCACCTGTGTTTTGTGGGTAGTTGTTTTCTGTTTTGTGTCTGTACCAGACAGAACTGTTTCATGTTGTTCCATTTTGTTATTTTGTCTCAGTGTTCAGTTTAAATAAATAATCATGAACACTTACCAAGCTGCGCTGTGGTCCGATCCTTCTTCATCCGACGACCGTTACAGAATGAGACACTGAGGGGAAAGGTTATTTCGGGAGCAGAACTGTGTGATGCTTGGTTTATTTTTTTATGTCCCGCAAATGCACATGTGCAAATGTAACACTAGAGTCAAAGCAAATTAACGTTGTCTTCAAGACTCCAAAAAAATGTATCCCTGGTTAAAGATTGAGTTTTGATGTCAGTTCGAGTACTCGATTACTCATGCCTATCTCTATCACACAGCACTTTTGAAATCCAGCCTCACTCTTCTCAGTCCAACTATAACCAAACTCATAAATGACTCTCTTAATTCAGGTACTATGCCTAATTCCCTGAAAATCTCCTTTACACCAACCTTGAAAAAAAACTGGACTTCACCATAAGCAATTACAGACCAATTTCCAACCTGCCGTTTCTATCAAAGGTCATTGAATGTTTGGTCTCAATACAGCTACAGAACTACCTTTCAACCAACAGTCTCCATGAATCCTTCCAGTCTGGCTTCCGTGCATGGCAGATCACAGAGGCAGCTGAATTGTTGATGGCAGCTGATGGAGACACTGGCCTCCTTTTGTTTCTGTACATGACAGCAGCCTTTGACACAGTGAATCATGACTTTCTCATCAACAAACTAAAGACCTTGTGCAAATACTCTAGCACAGCTCTCCAGTGGTTTCGCTCCTAGCTGACTGATAGACAATGATAAATCCAACATTGTCACAGCCACAGGGCTCTGTTCTGGGGCCACTCCTGTTCTCTACATAGTGCTTTCGGAAAGTATTCAGACCCATTGACTTTTTCCACATTTTGTTACTTTATAGTCTTATTCTTAAACGCTTCTGAATCAAGTGCACCTACTAGCGCGAAATGAATACAAAATAATAAACGCATTTATCGTTGGGTTTTTTAAAGATATGTTTGGTGATCAACTAAAGATGCTTTGGAAATCGACCAGTCCATACCAATCGACAAGTTGGTGACCCCTAAGCTAGAGGATCTCCTGTCACTCATGCAGTGCAGGGTTGTGGCTGGTATGACCAGGCTGTTTGAGCCTGATGATCGTAGGTTGCGTGCTGGTGAATAGTTCTCCAGAAGTTGGCATATGTATTTAGGTGCATCATCCTTGAGGACCTTAAAAGGTGAGCAGAATAATCTTAAATTTGATCCTATATTGAACAGGCAGCCATGGGAGGTTGAATAAAACAGGCATGATGTGTTATTTTTCTGGGGTGGTACAGTGGGGCAAAAAAGTATTTAGTCAGCCACCAATTGTGCAAGTTCTCCCACTTAAAAAGATGAGAGAGGCCTGTAATTTTCATCATAGGTACACTTCAACTATGACAGACAAAATGAGAAAAAAAATCCAGAAAATCACATTGTAGGATTTTTAATGAATTTATTTGCAAATTATGGTGGAAAATAAGTATTTGGTCAATAACAAAAGTTTATCTCAATACTTTGTTATATACCCTTTGTTGGCAATGACAGAGGTAAAACTTTTTCTGTAAGTCTTCACAAGGTTTTCACACACTGTTGCTGGTATTTTGGCCTATTCCTCCATGCAGATCTCCTCTAGAGCAGTGATGTTTTGGGGCTGTTGCTGGGCAACACGGACTTTCAACTCCCTCCAAAGATTTTCTATGGGGTTGAGATTTGGAAACTGGCTAGGCCACTCCAGGACCTTGAAATGCTTCTTACGAAGCCACTCCTTCGTTGCCCGGGCGGTGTGTTTGGGATCATTGTCATGCTTAGGGGTCACCAACCGGCCGATCGGTGTGGACTGGTCTATCTCCAAAGCATTTCTAGTTGATCACCAAACATTTCTGTAAAAAAAACAACGATAAAGCGTTCCTTTTTTTGTATTCGTTTTGTGCTGGTAGGTGGTAGGTGCACTTGATTCAGCAGCCCTAGCGTCTGGCAGGGAAAGTGTTCCCATTCAGAACCATTTCATGTGTCTGAACTCCACATCCCCGGCAGGCCCAGAGAGGAAATCAATTGCACCTATACACTCTTATAAAAAAGGGATCAAGAAGGGTTCTTCGGCTGTTCTCATAGGAGAAACCTTTTTGGTTCCAAGTAGGACCCTTTTTGGTTCCAGGTAGGACCCTCTGTGGAAAGGGTTCTACATGGAACCCGAAAGATTTCTAACTGGAACCAAAAAGGTCTCTTCAAAGGGTTCTCCTATGGGGACAGCCAAATAACCCTTTTAGGTTTTAGATAGCACCTTTTCTAAGCGTGCAGGCCTACAGCTGGCCAATTCAATAGCTCAGATCACTGTGTCTGAGCTATCATGCAGAGAATAGTTAATTCTGAGATTTCAATACTTTTAAAACCATGACTAGAAAGAGACTCAAAAAATACAACAAATAGCTGCTGTTTTCACGTGTAAGTTCATGTTTACGTTCTTATTCAGCACTGTCAACACTTTGTTCAACACCTTTATAATCCATAAAATGCACATTCTTCCTACTTCCACATGCTACAACCATCACTGCAACTGTAATGAATGAGTAAGTGCTCCGATAAGCTTGTGTTGGTCTTTTTTAACATCAGGGAATATTTCACTTTCTCTGGTCATAGGAGTAACATGAATTGGTGTATGATGCATAAATAATGCTGGAAGACTGTCCCCTTTACTCAGCAGAGGGAAGGAGGGCGAAGGGACGATGACTCAGGTTAGACAAAGCCTCACCGCTGTTCCCTCCCTCCACTTAGACTGGCCATCACTCATGTAAAAACAATAGAAGGAAATTATTATGTGCCTCAAGTAATACAGCAAATGAGCCATTACTAGTGTGATCATATACATATTTATTTACCCATATATAAAACCTAATTGGTAGATCTCGGCTTGCATATTGACTCAAAGTGATCTTGACTCAGAAAAGTTGACTGCTCCTCTAGCTGTACATGTCAAGGAGGCAGCTTCAATTTCCTCATTTAAAAAACAACTAAAGACATACCCATTCATGCTAGCTTTTAATACTTGATTGCTTCATTTGCTTCAAGTGTCACACCCTGAACAGTTTCACCTGTCCTCGTTATTGTCTCCACTCCCTCCTGGTGTTGCTTGTTTTCCCTAGTGTATTTATCCCTGTGTTTCCTGTCTCTGTGCCAGTTCGTCTTGTATCTTGCCAAGTCAACAAGAGATTTTCCCGTTCTCCTGCTTTTTGCATTCTCCTTTTTCTAGTCTTCCTGGTTTTGACCCTTGCCTGTTTCTGGACTTTGTACCCGCCTGCCTGACCATTCTGCCTGCCTTGACCACGAGCCTGTCTGCCACTTTACCTTCTGGACTTTGCCCTTTTGCCTGTCCACGACCATTTTCTTGCCTACCCCTTTTGATGAATAAACATTGTAAGACTCCAACCATCTGCCTCCTTTGTCTACATTTGGGTCTCGCCTTGAGCCTTGATAGTACGAACTGGCCATGACAGACCCAGCAGACTTGGACCAGCTCTGCCACGCTGTCTCCCTGCAGGGAGCTACCATTGGTAGTCATCGAGCATTGCTACAGGGCCTTTTGGAAGGGCTCAGTTCCTTGACGGAATGCCACAACCATGGGTTAATTAAAGGCTATTATGGAACAAATCGGAGTTAGCTCAGACTTTCTGCCACATCTGGAAAAAAACAATCACTGCTTCCCTATCTGTGGTTAGTTGGTACAGTCTATCCCGACTCCCCACTTACCTCCTCCAGAGCGATATTCGGGAAATCCTGGTGCCTGCTGGGGTTTTCTTTCTTAGTGGTTGCTTATTTTCGAATCTTTCGCTTTCTTCAGACCGATCGAAGATAGCGTATATAATTACGCTAATGTCGGGAAGGGCACTCTCCTGGGCTACGGTAGTTTGGGATCAACAATCCGCCATTTGCGGGCTTTTGGAGGAATTCATGGCAGAGGTGAGACGTTTTTGAGTCTCCGGTATCCAGGAAAAAGGCGGCAAGCAAGCTGCTTGACTTACGTTAAAACTCCCGTATTGTGGCAGACTACGCAGTGGACTTTCACATGTTGGCCGCTGAGAGTGCCTGGAATCCGGAGTCTCTTTTTGATACTTTTCTGCACGGATTATCTGAGGTAATGGACGAGCTAGCTGCTCTGGAACTGCCGGTGGACCTTGACTCCCTTATCGCCTTAACCATTAAAATTGATGGATGCCTAAGGGAATGCAAGAGTGAGAGGAGGTCTGGTCAAGGGAACACTCGTGCACCCGATATGGCGCGAAGGCAGCTCTTTCGAGTGGAGTCGAAGCCACCTGAGCTCTCTCGTGAATCTACGATGGGTGAGTTGGATACTCCTGAGCCTATGCATTTGGGAACAACTAGGCTATAAGTTTGGGAGCGCTTATGGAGGATGAATAATAACTGTTGTCTGTACTGTGGAGGGGCAGGACATTTTTATAGCTACCTGCCCTATTAGGAAACCCCTGTCTCTAGTGGGTACCAGTACTACAGTGAGTCAGACTGGGAGTTCCCTAATTCCCATTACCCGCACACCCCTTTTTGCTCTTGTGCTGTGGAGAGACCAATCTAAGTCTCTCCGAGTGCTCATTGACTCTGGGGCTGATGAAAATCTTAAAGATGCCATGATAGCGTTGGAGCTTGGTATTCCCACTCAGCCTCTCTCTGTGCCCATGGTTGCTAAGGCACTGGACGGCCGCTCTATAGGGGAAGTCACCCATAGTACGGTGCCCGTTCAATTACAGGTAACCACAGTGAGACAATAGAGTTCCTCCTCATAACTTCTTCCCATGTTGCGGTGGTTTTGGGATTTTCCTGATTTCAAAAGCACAATCCGATGATTGCTTGGACTACAAGCTCCATCCTGGGGTGGAGCCCATTTTGCCATTCCCACTGCCTTCAAGCAGCGCAGTCTTCCTCGTGTCATCTTCCTCAGGATGTTGGCAAGACTGGATGTCTCTGCTATCCCCACAAAATACCATGACCTCTTGGAAGTGTTCAGTAAGGCAAGTGCTACTTCCTTCCCCCGCACCGTCCTTCTGATTCTCCCAGGTGCTACACCACCTCGGGGTCGGTTGTATTCTCTGTCTGGACCAAAGCTATGGAGGAGTACATAGAAGAGTCTCTGGCAACTGGGGCTGTCTATCTGCATCTCCTGCCAGCGCAGGGTTTTTCTTTGTGGAGAAGGACAAGACCCTGCATCCGTAAATTGACTACCGGGTAATTAACTTCTCTCAGCTACGGATCCCTTTTACGGGTTCACTTTCCTACACAACCACTAGAATTAATGCAAAAATATTACTAAAAATATTTATAATCATGCAATCACAAGTGAAATATACCAAACACAGTTTAGCTTGTTGTTAATCCACCCATCGTGTCAGATTTAGAAAATATACTTTACAGCGAAAGAAATCAAAGCTTTTGTTAGTGTAGCTTTCAATGCTACAACAAGCTAGCCTTATATTAACTTGGTTAGCTTGGTCACGAAAGTCAGAAAAGCAATGAAATTAATCGCTTACCTTTGATAATCTCCGGATGTTTCCACTCACGAGACTCCCAGTTAAAAAATAAATGTTGAATTAGTTTGATAAATATTACTTTTATCACCAAAAACCGCCATTTGAGTTGTGCATTATGCTCGGAAAATCAAAGCCGTGTTCCGTTCGACAAATTCCAAAAAGTATCCGTAATGGTCGTAGAAACATGTCAAATGTTTTTTATAATCAATCCTCAGGTTGTTTTTAACAAACATAATCGATAATATTTCAACCGTACCATTACCTATTCAATAAGAGACAAACGGAAAATGGGGAGCTCCTCTCGCGCGCGCAGGAACTATTCGGAGGACACTTGACTAGTTTTGAAAAAACATGTTCATTTTTCAAAATAAAAGCCTGAAACTATGTCTAAAGCCTGGTCACAGCCTGAGGAAGCCATTGGAAAAGGAATCTGGTTGATACCCCTTTAAATGGAGGTTAGACGGGCCAGGAAACACAGTTAAAAAAATATACTGTATATATCACTTCCGGGTTACATTTTCTCAGGGTTTTGCTTGCAGAATAAGTATTGTTATACTCACAGACAATATTTTGACAGTTTTGGAAACTTGAGTGTTCTCTATCCTAATCTGTAAATTATATCCATATTCTACAATCTGGGCCAAAGAAAATGTCCGTTTACGTTGGGCAGGTTATTTTCAACCCCCAAAAAATTCTGACCCCTAGCGCTAAGAGGTTAACCTCTCTTGGGTACGTGAGACGTTAGCATCCCACCTCTTCAACAGCAAGTGAAACTGCTGGACGCCAAATTCAAATACAGAAATACTCATTATAAAAATGCAAAAAACAAAACATATTTTACATAGGTTTAAAGATTAACTTCTTGTGAATCCAACCACGGTGTCAGATTTAAAAAATAATTTACGGCGAAAGCATACCTTACGATTATTTGAGAACATAGCCCAGCAGACAAATCATTACAAACAGTAACCAGCCAAGTAGAAGAGTTACACAAGTCAGAAAGAGATAAAATGAATCCCTTACCTTTGATGATCGTCATATGGTTGCACTCAGCAGACATTCATTTACTCAATAAATGTTCCTTTTGTTCGATAAAGTCTCTTTATATCCAAAAACCTCCGTTTTGTTCACGCATTTTCTTCAGTAATCCACAGGCTAAAACGCAGTCAAAACAGGCAGACAAGAATTCCATATTGTAAAGTTCATAGAAACATGTCAAACGATGTTTATGTTCAATCCTCAGGTTGTTTTTAGTCGAAATAATCGATAATATGGCATTGAATAGAAAACCAACAAACAAAAAATACTTCCCGAATGGATTTTCTCAGGTTTTCGCCTGCCACATCAGTTCTGTTATACTCACAGACACTATTCTAACAGTTTTGGAAACTTTAGAGTGTTTTCTAACAAAGTCTAACAGTTATATGCATATCATATCTTCTGGGCCCGAGAAGCAGGCAGTTTAATTTGGGCATGCTTTTCATCCAAAATTCAGAATGCTGCCCCCTACCCTAGAGAAGTTAATGACATTACTGTCAAGAATTGTTACTCCCTACCCCTCCTCGGCGTTTGAACCTCTCCAGTGAACCACCATATTTTCCAAGTTGGACCTTCGAAATGCCTACCACCTGGTTCGGCTATGCGTGGGGGATGAGTGGAAGACAGACTTCAACACATTCAGTGGACATTATGAGTACCAGGTCATGCCATTTGGACTCCCCAACACCCACGCTGTTTTCCAGACTTGGTCAATTATGTGCTTCAGGACATGCTAAACCGGTTTGTGTTTGTGTACCTTGATGACATCCTGTTTTTTTCCCCAATCTGCACAAGAACATGTTCGTGTCAGATAGGTCTGGAATATGTCATTGCTGAGGGCAATGATCAGATGTATCCTGGAAAGGTGAAAGCAGTGGTGGATTGGCCTCAACCAACCACCAGGGTGCAGTTGCAATGGTTTCTTGGTATTGCAAACTTCGACCGCCGTTTCATTCGGGACTACAGCACCCTGGCGGTCACCCTCTCGGCACTCACCTCTCCCAAGGTACCGTTCAAATGGTCTCCAGCTGCCGACAAAGCCTTTGTGGACCTGAAGCATCAGTTCACAACAGCACCCATCCTCATCCATCCGGACCCCTCACGTCAATTTGTGGTGGAAGTGGATGCGTCGGATGTTGGAGTGGGGGCCATCCTGTCCCAGCAATCTGCCCAGGACCATTCATGTGCCTTCCTGTCCCATCATCTCAATCCTGCTGAAAGGAACTACGATGTTGGCAACCGAGAACTCCTGGTGGTGAAGATGGTGTTGGAAGAGTGAAGACACTGGCTGTAAGGAGCAGAACAACAATTCCTGGTCTGGACTGGCCATAAAACCTGGAATACCTCCGTACAGCCAATTGCCTCAACCCCAGGGTCAAAGAATGTGAAGCTTGATGCCCTCTCCCGCCTATACTGTTCCTCTGCCACACCCTCGACCTCTGAAACCATTCTCCCTACCTCATGCCTTGCTGCCACTGTGGATTGCGGTATTGAGAACCTGGTCTGTGAGGCACAACGCTCCCAGTCTGGACCTGAAGGGGTCCAGCTAACCGGCTGTTTGTCCCTAAAAATGGCCCGAATGGGATCATTCCTCCAGGCCAACCTGTCATCCAGTGTCCCGTTGTACACTAGCCTTCCTTCGACAATGTCTCTGGTGGCGCACAATGGTCCCTGACGTCTCTGTCTTCAACACCGCATGCACTGTGTGTGCTTAAAACAAGGCTCCAAGCTCTTTCTGGCCTCCTGCAGCCACTACCGGTTCCTCATCGTCCCTGGTCTCATATCTCTGGACTTCGTCACTGGGCTCCCTCCGTCTGATGGCAACACTGTCATTCTGACGGTAGTCGAACGGTTCTCCAAGGCTGCCCATTTTATCTCTCTCCCCAAACTACCTTCTGCCAAGGAGACGGCACAGCTTATGCTACATCATGTCTTCCGGATCCATGGCCTCCCGGTAGACATGTTCTCCGATCGGGGTTCTCGTCTCAGTTCTGGAAGGCATTCTGCACACTTATTGGGTCGTCGGCCAGCCTGTCATCCGGATTCCATCCCCAAACTAACGGTCAGTCGGAGCGAGCCAACCAAGCCCTGGAGACCACCTTAAGGTGCCTGGTCTCAACCAACCCCACTACCTGGAGCCGTCAACTGGTCTGGGAGGAGTATGCCAGGAACATTCTTCCCAGTTCTACCACGGGACTCTCCCCTTTCGAGTGCTCCATGGGATATCCACCTCCACTCTTCCCTGAAAAAGAGCAGGAGGTCAGTGTACACTCGGCCCAGATGTTAGTCCGCCGCTATCGATGTAGCTGGAGAAGAGCCAGGGCGGGCGGCTATTCTCAAGGCCAACTCCAGGTATCGTCAACAAGTGGACCGTCGCCGGACCCCAGCTCCCTGCTACCGCATTGGGCAGAGGGTATGGCTGTCCACACGGGACCTGCCCCTTCGGGTAGGACTTCCGGGTTGGAGCGAGTAGTCGCATTTCGCATTCGCTCCACAGGTAGTATTACATTTCATTTCATTTCATTACAGTACAACGGTTTGATTTGTCTGCTCTTAGCTAGCTACATAGCCGTCTTTGTATCAAAGATAATTGTGTAGTTTAGAGTAATTATCTAGGTTAGCTAGCCAGCTATTTTCGCACTTCTAACGTAGTCAACACTGCTAGCTAGCCAGCTAGCCAACTTCTACCGAAGTTGCTATTCTACTGAATAGCAGCACTGTAGAAACTATTACATTACAACGGAACGACTTGATTAGTGTAGTGTTAGCTAGCTACATAGTTGTCTTTGCTGTCTTTCTATCTAAGATAATTGTGTAGTTTAGAGTAACT
Source organism: Salvelinus fontinalis (assembly GCF_029448725.1). Classification (NCBI taxonomy): domain Eukaryota; kingdom Metazoa; phylum Chordata; class Actinopteri; order Salmoniformes; family Salmonidae; genus Salvelinus; species Salvelinus fontinalis. The sequence goes on from NC_074686.1 coordinate 17,368,314, forward strand.
ATCGAGGTTAGCTAGCCAGCTATTTTCGTCCGCCATGCCACCGTTCTCCTACCTAGTCAACACTGCTAGCTAGCCAGCTAGCCAACTTCTACCGAATAGCAGCACTGTAGAAACTATTACATTATAACGGAACAACTTGATTAGTGTAGTGTTAGCTAACTACATAGTTGTCTTTGCTGTCTTTGTATCTAAGATAATTGTGTAGTTTAGAGTAACTATCGAGGTTAGCTAGCCAGCTACTCTCGTCCGCCGCGCCACCGTTCTCCTACCTAGTCAACACTGCTAGCTAGCTAGCTAGCCAACTTCTACCGAATAGCAGCACTGTAGAAACTATTACATTACAACGGAACGACTTGATTAGTGTAGTGTTAGCTAGCTACATAGTTGTCTTTGCTGTCTTTGTTTCTAAGATAATTGTGTAGTTTAGAGTAATTGTCGAGGTTACCTAGCCAGCTACACTTTCAAACAAAGTCAACAACGCAGCCACTGCTAGCTAGCCTACTTCACCAGTCAGCAGTACTGTATCATTTTAATCATTTTAGTCAATAATATTTTTGCAACGTAAGCTTAACTTAACTTTCTGAACATTCGAGACGTGTAGTCCACTTGTCATTCCAATCTCCTTTGCATTAGCGTAGCCTCTTCTGTAGCCTGTCAACTATGTGTCTGTCTATCCCTGTTCTCTCCTCTCTGCACAGACCATACAAACGCTTCACACCGCGTGGCCGCGGCCACCCTAACCTGGTGGTCCCAGCGCGCACGACCCACTTGGAGTTCCAGGTCTCCGGCATCCTCTGGACCTGCCGATCTGCGGCCAACAAGGCAGAGTTCATCTCAGCCTATGCTTCCCTCCAGTCCCTCGACTTCTTGGCACTGACGGAAACATGGATCACCACAGATAACACTGCTACTCCTACTGCTCTATCTTCGTCTGCCCACGTGTTCTCGCACACCCCGAGAGCTTCTGGTCAGCGGGGTGGTGGCACCGGGATCCTCATCTCTCCCAAGTGGTCATTCTCTTTTTCTCCCCTTACCCATCTGTCTATCGCCTCCTTTGAATTCCATGCTGTCACAGTTACCAGCCCTTTCAAGCTTAACATCCTTATCATTTATCGCCCTCCAGGTTCCCTTGGAGAGTTCATCAATGAGCTTGATGCCTTGATAAGCTCCTTTCCTGAGGACGGCTCACCTCTCACAGTTCTGGGTGACTTTAACCTCCCCACGTCTACCTTTGACTCATTCCTCTCTGCCTCCTTCTTTCCACTCCTCTCCTCTTTTGACCTCACCCTCTCACCTTCCCCCCCTACTCACAAGGCAGGCAATACGCTTGACCTCATCTTTACTAGATGCTGTTCTTCCACTAACCTCATTGCAACTCCCCTCCTAGTCTCCGACCACTACCTTGTATCCTTTTCCCTCTCGCTCTCATCCAACACTTCCCACACTGCCCCTACTCGGATGGTATCGCGCCGTCCCAACCTTCGCTCTCTCTCCTCTTCCATCCTATCATCTCTTCCCTCTGCTCAAAGCTTCTCCAACCTATCTCCTGATTCTGCCTCCTCAACCCTCCTCTCCTCCCTTTCTGCATCCTTTGACTCTCTATGTCCCCTATCCTCCAGGCCGGCTCGGTCCTCCCCTCCTGCTCCGTGGCTCGACGACTCATTGCGAGCTCACAGAACAGGGCTCCGGGCAGCCGAGCGGAAATGGAGGAAAACTCGCCTCCCTGCGGACCTGGGATCCTTTCACTCCCTCCTCTCTACATTTTCCTTTTCTGTCTCTGCTGCTAAAGCCACTTTCTACCACTCTAAATTTCAAGCATCTGCCTCTAACCCTAGGAAGCTCTTTGCCACCTTCTCCTCCCTCCTGAATCCTCCTCCCCCCCCCTCCTCCCTCTCTGCAGATGACTTCGTCAACCATTTTGAAAAGAAGGTCGACGACATCCGATCCTCGTTTGCTAAGTCAAACGACACCGCTGGTTCTGCTCACACTGCCCTACTCTGTGCTCTGACCTCTTTCTCCCCTCTCTCTCCAGATGAAATCTCGCGTCTTGTGACGGCCGGCCGCCCAACAACCTGCCCGCTTGACCCTATCCCCTCCTCTCTTCTCCAGACCATTTCCAGAGACCGTCTCCCTTACCTCACATCGCTCATCAACTCATCCTTGACCGCTGGCTACGTCCCTTCCGTCTTCAAGAGAGCGAGAGTTGCACCCCTTCTGAAAAAACCTACACTCGATCCCTCCGATGTCAACAACTACAGACCAGTATCCCTTCTTTCTTTTCTATCCAAAACTCTTGAACGTGCCGTCCTTGGCCAGCTTTCCTGCTATCTCTCTCAGAATGACCTTCTTGATCCAAATCAGTCAGGTTTCAAGACTAGTCATTCAACTGAGACTGCTTTTCTCTGTGTCACGGAGGCGCTCCCCACTACTAAAGCTAACTCTCTCTCCTCTGCTCTCATCCTTCTAGACCTATCGGCTGCCTTTGATACTGTGAACCATCAGATCCTCCTCTCCACCCTCTCCGAGTTGGGCATCTCCGGCGCGACGCTTGGATTGCGTCCTACCTGACAGGTCGCTCCTACCAGGTGGCATGGCGAGAATCTGTCTCCTCACCACGTGCTCTCACCACTGGTGTCCCCCAGGGCTCTGTTCCTCTCCTATTCTCGCTATACACCAAGTCTATAACCTCACATGGTCTCTCCTATGCAGACGACACACAATTAATCTTCTCCTTTCCCCCTTCTGATAACCAGGTGGCGAATCGCATCTCTGCATGTCTGGCTGACATATCAGTGTGGATGACGGATCACCACCTCAAGCTGAACCTCGGCAAGATGGAGCTGCTCTTCCTCCCGGGGAAGGACTGCCCGTTCCATGATCTCGCCATCACGGTTGACAACTCCATTGTGTCCTCCTCCCAGAGCGCTAAGAACCTTGGCGTGATCCTGGACAACACCCTGTCGTTCTCAACTAACATCAAGGCGGTGGCCCGTTCCTGTAGGTTCAAGCTCTACAACATCCGCAGAGTACGACCCTGCCTCACACAGGAAGCGGCGCAGGTCCTAATCCAGGCACTTGTCATCTCCCGTCTGGATTACTGCAACTCGCTGTTGGCTGGGCTCCCTGCCTGTGCCATTAAACCCCTACAACTCATCCAGAATGCCGCAGCCCGTCTGGTGTTCAACCTTCCCAAGTTCTCTCACGTCACCCCGCTCCTCCGCTCTCTCCACTGGCTTCCAGTTGAAGCTCGCATCCGCTACAAGACCATGGTGCTTGCCTACGGAGCTGTGAGGGGAACGGCACCTCCGTACCTTCAGGCTCTGATCAGGCCCTACACCCAAACAAGGGCACTGCGTTCATCCACCTCTGGCCTGCTTGCCTCCCTACCTCTGAGGAAGTACAGTTCCCGCTCAGCCCAGTCAAAACTGTTCGCTGCTCTGGCACCCCAATGGTGGAACAAACTCCCTCACGACGCCAGGACAGCGGAGTCAATCACCACCTTCCGGAGACACCTGAAACCCCACCTCATTAAGGAACACCTAGGATAGGATAAAGTAATCCTTCTGATCCCCCCCCCCCCCCCTTAAAAGATTTAGATGCACTATTGTAAAGTGGCTGTTACACTGGATATCTTAAGTTGAATGCACCAATTTGTAAGTCGCTCTGGATAAGAGCGTCTGCTAAATGACTTAAATGTAAATGGGTAGAGTCCCGCAAACTGTCCCCTCGTCTCATTGGTCCTTTTCCCATCTCCAGAGTCCTGATTTCCACTGCTGTCCATGTTGTGTTACTCCGTACCCTCCGTATTCACCCTACCTTCCATGTGTCTAAGATTAAGCCCATGTCTCACTGTTTTTTGTCTTCTGTTTCTAGTCCTCCCGGCTTTGACCCTTGCCTGATTCTGGACTTTGGTCAGGCAGGCAGGGACATTCTGCCTGTCTGCCACTCTGTACCTCCTGGACTTTGACCTTTTGCCTGTCCTTGACCATTCTCTTGTCTAGCCCTTTGGATTTATAAACACTGTAAGACTTCAACCATCTGCCTCCTTTGTCTGTATTTGGGTCTCGCCTTGATATAAAGCTGATCTTTTTCATTTGTAGGTCATGATTTTATGTATTGTGATCGCTGTTCCTACTTTTTAAAAGAATGCTAATTTTTTTCCTACATTATGTACACTGACTGTGGGACATGCGCTCTACAAATTAAATATTATCATTATATTAACCCAGGTGTAATAATGGAGTAGTAGCTTTTAAAGATAGTGCCCAGCTAAAGGGCACAATGCCCAAAAGTGATCAATACCATAGTTGATCTGAAAACAAATGACTTAGTGCTACTTTTTTATAACAAGCAACATGTATCACTTCTGAACTTATACAAGCTCCCTGAGATTGATGGCTGACTCAACTTGTCTAATTGTTCAAATCAGAGCCGCCTTTACTAATATGAAATGTTGTTATACCTGCTATGCAAAGAGCATGTTTGTTTGTTTGTTTAGGGTGTGACAGTTTTAGTTTGGAAGGCTTATATTACCCAACCTAATCAGAGAGTGCGGCGAAAGAATACCATTGTTGTAATATGAAATTTCACATTAAACACAACCTGAGATGACAGTCTCGGATATCCCAAACCTTGGAGCATCTTAAGCAATTGCCTGACTACATCACTCCGGCCAATTGATCTTCTCTGCGTCATCTCCCTAATGATTTCTAGAACGCAAACACATTCTGACTATTCTGATTGGTCCCCAAAACCGTGGCCTACATGATGACGTTATCCACTTTGATACTCTGGTTGGTTAGATTTGTTAGAGGCAATCCAATCGCTAATGAATTTTTGTACAATGCCGCTCATTTTGAAGTCACAAACGACTTCTAGGATAGCTGTTTCAGACAATGTATGTAGCAATCGATAGAGCAGCGGAATAAAATTCAGGGGGAATTGTTAGGCAACGTAAGCTAGGCAACGGAAGAAGGTCCGGGGAGGATGTCGGCTGCTCTCTGACTTTTCAAAAGGGGAAATGTGTTGAGGGGAAGCTCATCTTCAGACAACTCTCTCAACAAGTTTGGATAGGCAGGGTTTAAAATACAGGCAGGAATTGTGCGCATGTTTAGAAGCAGATCCTGCAGTGACGTTACCTGTGACGGGCATCCCATTTCTGACTCATCCTCTCTGTCTCTATTGACGCCAGAACATTTACACACGTGTTAAACTGAGGCATTGGTACATTGTCGGAAGCAACCAGTCTGTATAGGGAGAGATGACAGTCTCAAGCCAAAGTCATCCTGTATGTGACAATGGGTTTTGGTGATTGATCATCCTGCATATTCATTATGATTAATTGCTATTTCTTTTTGAAAGTTGTAATGGAACCAAAAGTAAGACATGTAGCCACAGATTCTCAAAGTTTGTCTAAATTGTTTGTCTTCAAATAAAATGGTTATTATGTAATATTTGTTGGCACTAACCATTGAAATATATTGAGAAAGCTATCATATCTAGCTTCAAATTGAACAATCTTAACACTTGTGATGTTGATGTCTAATTTAATACTTGACATATTATTATCAGTGAATGAGGACATCACCTGAACAGCCATGCACGTCAACCCAGTGTTACTTCAGGAAGTTTTAGACATCTTAAAAATATTCAATGACTCTCAATCTGTTTTTGAAAACAGGTTTCCATTGATGAGTTTAATACACAGAGATAACAACCATTAGGAATTCATGATGTAAAACAGTGTAATTGTACCTCTCACAGAGAAAATATTCCCCTATGAAGAGAAACACATCACTTGCATTGAAAATGTCCCAAATCGTTTTAGATTGATAGCTGTATACAGATTGGATGTGTTTAATATGTCTGAGAGAAACAAACAACTTAGGTCATGACATTTAAAGCCAACAATCTCACAAACCCACTGCTTTTTTCAACGTTTGTCCAAAATGTTTAAAAATAAATAAATACAGACATCAATCCAGAATTACTAAAGGCATTTTAGCCATCTTATAATGATGAGGCGGTGAGTCAGAAGCATGTAAAGGTGAACTGTTTTAATTAAACCAAGAACACGACACTAACATAAGGCAACGCTGATACACAAGAACAATACCAAATGGTGAGTGAACATGGCAGTGACATATAAAGGGGAGGAAATGATGAAGGTAACGGAGTCCGGGTGTGAATCATAATGATTAACAGGTGTGCGTAATGATGAATCCCAGGACTGGTGGTTAGTATTCTGGCGATGTTGTACACCGGAGTGGAGGAGAAGGAGCAGTTGTGACACATCTTAAATATACCGAACAAAAATATAAACGCAACTACTGAAGTGTTGGTTCCATGTTTCATGAGCTGAGATAAACGAGAACAAAAAGCTTATCTCAAATTTTGCGCGCAAATTTGTCTACATCCCTGTTATTATTTGTCCTTTGCCAAGAGAATCCATCCACCTGACAAGTGTGGCATGATCAAGGAGCTAATTAAACAGCATGATCATTTCACAGGTAAACAAACCTTGTGCTGGGGGAAAAAAAGGCTACTCTAAAATGTGCATTTTTGCCACACATCACAATGCCACAGATGTCTCACGTTTTGAGGGCGCGTGCAATTTGAATGCTGACTGCAAGAATGTCCACCAGAGTTGTTGCCAGAGAATTTAATGTTATTTTCTCTACCATAAGCGGCCCGCAACATTGTTTTATTGAATTTGGCAGTACGTTCAACTGGCCTCACAACCGTAGGCCATGTGTATCCACGCCAGCCCAGGACCTCCAAGTCTGGCTTCTTTACCTGCGGGATCATCTGAGACCAGCCATTCGGACAGCTGATGAAACAGGACTATTTCTGTCTGTAATAAAGCTTTTTTGTGGGCTTTTCTGGCTCCACAGTTGGTGCTCCTATACCCTCCCAGCCCCACCCATTGATGCTCCCCTGCCCAGCAATTGGTGGGCCTAATGGATTTATTTCAATTGACTGGTTTCCTTATATGAACTGTATGAAATGTAACTCAGTAAAATCATTGAAATTGTTGTGTTTATTTTTGTTCAATATTGATTCATTGACTCATGAGTCTATTTTTGAACACTGGTTTCCATTGATTTGTTTAATACCCCGAGATAACAACCCTTCGGCGTGAATGTTGTAAAACAGTGTAATTGTACCTCTCACAGAGAAAAAAAATCCCCTCTGAAGAGAAACACATCACTTGCGTTGAAAATGTCACCATGTGTGAAAGAATGCATTGTTGAGTCCAATCCAAAAAGTTTTGTTAAAAGTTAATTTGGGGAATTGCTTTCCGTCTGAAAGACTTTGAGTCAATAAGTTCTGTTGTGACAAAGTAAGGGTGGTATAAGGAAGACAGCCCTATTTGGTAAAAGACCAAGTCCATATTATGGCAAGAACAGCTCAAATAAGGATGGTCAGTCAATGCGGAAAATGTCAAGAATTTTTTAAGTTTCTTCAAGTGCAGTCGCAAAAACCATCATGCGCTATGATGAAACTGGCTTTCGTGATTACCGCCACAGGAAAAGATAGACCCAGAGTTACATCTGCTGCAGAGTTCATTACAGTTAACTGTACCTCAGATGTAGCCCAAATAACTGCTTCACAGAGTTCAAGTAACAGACACATCTCAACATCTACTGTTCAGAGGAGACTGGGTGAATCAGGCCTTCATGGTCGAATTCCTAAAGGACCCCAATATAATTCCTAAAGGACACCAATAATAAGAAGAAACTTGCTTGGGCCAAGAAACAAGAACAATGGACATTAGAGAGGTGGAAATCTGTCTTTTGGTCTGATGAGTCCAAATTTGCGACTCTTTGGTTCCAACCGCATTGTCTTTGTGAGACGCAGAGAAGGTGAACGGATGATCTCCGCATGTGTGGTTCCCACTGTGAAGCATGGAGGAGGAGGAGTGACGGTGCTGCTTTCCTGGTGACACTGTCAATGATTTATTTAGAATTCAAGGCACACTTAACCAGCATGTCTACTACTGCATTCTGCAGTGATACACAATCCTATCTGGATTGTGCTTAGTGGGACTTTCATTTGTTTTCAACAGGACAATGACCCAACACACCTCCAGGTTTTGTAAGGGCTATTTGACCAAGGAGAGTGATGGAGTGCTGCATCAGATGACCTGGCCTCCACAATCACCCGACCTCAACCCAATTGAGAAGGTTTGGGATGAATTGGACTGCAAAGTGAAGGAAAAGCAGCCAACTAGTGCTCAATATATGTGGGACCTCCTTCTAGACTGTTGGAAAAGCATTCCTCATGTAGCTGGCTGAGAGATGACGAGAGTGTGCAAAGCTGTCATCAAGGCAAACGGTGGCGACTTTGAAGAACCTCCAATATAAAACATATTTTGATTTGTTTAACACTTTGGTTACCACATGATTCCATATCTGTATTTCATGGGTTTGATGTCTTCGTTATTATTCTACAATGTAGAAAATAGTAAAAATAAAGAAAAACACTTGAATGAGTAGGCATGTTCGAACTTTTGACTGGTACTATATATACATATACAGATATGACTATTTTAGATATAAATACACAGTTCAAGTCGGAAGTTTACATACACCTTAGCCAAATACATTTAAACTCAGTTTTACATAATTCCTGACATTTAATCCTAGTAAAAATCCCTGTCTTAGGTCAGTCAGGATCACCGCTTTATTTTAAGAATGTGCATGTCAGAATAATAGTAGAGAGAATTATTTATTTCAGCTTTAATTTCTTTCATCACATTCCCATTGGGTCAGAAGTTTACATACACTCAATTAGTATTTGGTAGCATTGCCTTTAAAATGTTTAACTTGGGTCAAACGTTATATACAGTATATATGTATATATACCCAGTATTGTAATTCACGTTGGACACATTTTGACGGGTATTATATATATACACACATTACCGTGAAATGCTTACTTACAAGCCCTTAAGCAGTTCTAGAAATTGAGTTTTGAAAATATTTACTAAATATACTAAAGTAAAACAAACTGAAAAGTAACACAATAAAATGACATGACAATAACAAGGCTATATACAAGGGACACCGGTACGAAGTCAATGTGTGGGGGTACAGGTTGGTCGAGGTAATGTGTAGATGTAGGTAGGGTAAAATGACTATGCATAGATAACAAACAGCGAGAAGCAGCAGTGTAAAAAAGGGGGGGTGGGGTAAATGTAAATAGTCCGGGTGGCCATTTGAATAATTGTTCGGCAGTCTCATAGCTTGGGGGTGGAAGCTGTTAAGGAACCTTTTGGACCTGGACTTGGCGCTCCGGTACAGCTTGCCGTGTGATAGCAGAGAGAACACTCTATGACTTGGGTGACTGGAGTCTTTGACAATTTTTTGGGCCATCCTCTGACACCGCCTAGTATATGGGTCCTGGATGGCAGGAAGCTTGGTCCCAGGGATGTATTGTGCCGTACACACTACCCTCCATAGCGCCTTACGGTCGGATGACGAGCAGTTGCCATACCAGGCGGTGATGCAACCAGTCAGGATGCTCTCGACAGTGCAGCTGCAGAACTTTTTGAGGATCTGGGGACCCATGTCAAATCTTTTCAGTCTCCTGATGGGAAAAATGTGTTGTCGTGCCCTCTTCACGACTGTCTTGGTGTGTTTTGGACAATGATAGTTTGTTGGTGATGTGGACAGGAAGAATATGAAACTCTCGACCCGCTCCACTACAGCCCTGTCAAAGTTAATAGGGTTCTGTTCAGCCCTCCCTTTCCTGTAGTCCACGATCATCTCATTTGTCTAGCCCACATTGAGGGAGAGGTTGTAGTCCTGGCACCACACTGCCAGGTCTCTGACCTCCCCATAGGCTGTCTCATCGTTGTCGGTGATCAGGCCTTCCACTGTCGTCGGCAAACTTATTGATTGTGTTGATGAGCTTTGTGTGAACTATGGTCTTGGACACTGAGCTGTAGTCATTGAACAACATTCTCACATATGTGTTCCTTTTGTCTAGTTGGGAACGGTCAGTGTGGAGTGCGATTGAGATTGCGTTATCTGTGGATCTGTTGATGTGAGCCGAAGGTTGTCAGTCCTGATCCGCACCCAGTCCTGGACCTTCAGGCTTGGTTGTTTCACACTGTTTGATGTGTCATAACGTTGTTTCGTCCGTTGCTGTGCCACTCCAACATAGGCTTGCCTTGCTTCAAGCTTGTTCTTTTGTTTTGGGCAGAGGCATTCCAAAGGGAGTTTCTGTTCCCTGCCAATCATCATGGAGGCAGGAGACACCCCAGTTGAGGAGTGCTTGGTAGCCCTGATGTCGAGTAGTGTAAGGCACAGAGCCACATCAAAAGGTTGTCCCTCAGCCAAGTTGGCCCGCGTTCCTTCCTTCAGGGAACTATTCAAGCGTTCCACCCCCGTCCGGATGTGCTTGATGGATTGCTTTTCAAGGTACACATGCAGATCATTCCAGACAAACTGGGGACCATTGTCTGTTGTAATGGTGCTGAGCAACCCCCACTGACAGAACAGCTTATCCAGTGTTTGGATGATCATCTGTGAGGTGGTAAATGACAACGGCACGGCTTCTGCCCATTTCGAATGTAAATCATGAAATACCAGTAGGTATCTTGCGTGTGCTGGGGCCCCGTGCAACTCTCCACAGATATACACCTCCAGGTGGTCCCAGGGAGCCTTTGGCCATTCCACTGGTGTCAGGGGTGCAGGAGTGGGTCTGCCCAATTTACCACTCATCAGGCATGCTGTGTAGTCGTTCACAAGGGACTCAATGTCTCTGTCAATATTGTGGCATCCCGGGGAAAACTCAAGATTGAAATTGTACTGGTTCAGACGGTCTGCCCATCTGAAAAGCTGTAGAGGCTTTTGTCCGGAAGCCTGTGTGGCCAGAAGTGCTGTGAGGGGAGCCAGGGCCTCCCGCTCTCCCACAGAGTACTTTTGCTGAGGCATCACAGGTGACAATTGTTTGCCCTGGCTGGAGAGCCTGTATCCAAGGAACTGAACGTCTGACACCCCAAACACACATTTTTCAGTTATGAGTCTGGCCCCGTTCTCGAAGAGCTGACGAATCACCTGCTGCAAGCGAGAATCGTGCTCTGTATGTGATGCACCGTGCACCACAATGTCATCCAGATAGATTGACACTCCAGGGATGCCTGCCAGGAGAAGAGTCATAATCTTCTGGAAACAGCTGTGCGCGGAGCTGAGTCTTAATGGCATGCGTTTGTGCCTGAAAATCCCCCTGTGTGTTATGAATGCAGTGAGATCTCGACTCTCATGTGCCAGGGAAACCTGGAGGTATCCCTGCCTCAGGTCAAGTTTGCTGAATACCGTAGACCCATTAAAATGGGTTGTGAGCTCCTCAGCGGTTGGTAGGGGATACTTGTCAAGAATAATCTCTTTGTTCACGGCCCTGAGGTCCATGCAGATCTGAAGATTGCCATTTTCTTGGGGGCAACGACCAGGTTGGAGACCCATGGCGAGGCGTCAGTGGGCTCGATGATGTCATCCTCCAGGAGATTGTCAAGTCCCTTGTCAATGGGCTCCCGAAGGGTCAGCGGAACCCTCCGCAATGGCTGGATTACTGGCTTGACATCTCTTTGTCAACTGTAGGCCGATGGACGAAATCTCTGAGGTGACCTAGCCCCTCACACCAGTGCCTATGGAGTACTCACAACTGTTTAAGTGGCTTTGTTCAAAAGGGATAATTTTGCTCCAGTGTCAATCACCAGTGAGGGTTTAACACCCTTAATGTAGCAGTCACAACTGAGTCATCATGTACAGAGTTAATGGAGACTGGTGAACTTTGACCTGTATCTATTCGATGCTGCCCTGCCGCTGCTAAACGACAACAACGGGCAAATTATTGTATTTGTTGCAGTTCTTGCATCATTGCCCCTTTGCTGGACATGTTTCCTGCCGAGTGGTTTCCTGCACATTTTGCACTGGTGCCTCAGCCAATTTATGTAGGTAGTTGTAGTTTATGTAGGTCAGCGAGAGCAACTTCCATTTGTTTTCCAATATTAAGTGCTTTTTCAAATGTCAGATCATTGGTCTCTAACAACAATTTCTCCCTCAGTGGAGCACATTATGTTTTTTCAATGAACTGATCACGTACAAATTTGTTTTCGAGTGGTACGAATCTGCATGGTCCCAATAGCTCTCTCAAGGAGGAGACAAACTGTGCTACGGACTCACCCGGCAGTTGAGCTCATTCTCTGAAGAGAAAATGATGCATGATCAGACTGCTTGAGCCTTTGTAGTGTTCCTCAATAACTTGTTATCCACTGGCTCTAGAGTGGAGAAGACACGTTGTCATGCAGCGCCGAGACAGTGGAGTAGAATCACCTGTTTACATGCGTCGGCAGCTCCATGCAAATTGATAGCTACCATATATAACTAAAAGGATTGAAACCATCGATTCAATGGAACAGGGAGAAATGGAGATGGTGGAGGTAAGCGAAACTCGGCCATCCTCATCGCCATATGTTACAAATACAAGGAGGCTTGTTGTGCAATTAAACTGAGCGTCTTTACTTCAGATGTTAACCACTCGTACCAAACTCAGTCATCCAATCCTCATAACTCCGTTTACGCACACCGTGTCTGATACATTCCTAAAGCAACAGTAGTCCTTACTCAACTGAGCTACGACACTATAGTACTGAACACAACAGTATGCAATGAAGCCATTTTGTGGGAAAAAGCTAATTGTGACTGGCTGGACCTGGCTCCACAGTAGATGGGCCTATGCCCAATGATTGCTGCGCCCTTGCCAAGCAATGGGTGGGCCTAATGAATGTATTTCAAAAACTGATTTCCATATATGAACTGTAACTAAAAATTTGCTGTATATGAACTGTAACTCTGAAAATGTTGCGTTTGTTTTTGTTCAATATTGATTCATTGACTAATGAATCCATGTTTGAACACTGGTTCCCATTGATGAGTTGAATACACAGAGATAACAACCCTTAGACATTAATGTTGTAAAACAGTGTAATTGTTCCTCTCACAGAGACAAATATTCCCCTCTGAAGGCAACACATCACTTGCGTTGAAAATGTCACAATGTGTGAAATAATCCATTGTAGAGTCCAGTCCAAAAAGTTTGGGATTGATAACTGTATACAGAATATATATACAGAAAATATATACGGAAAATATTTCCTCTATCTCAGAGAAAGAAACAATTTAGGTCATGACATTTAAAGCCAACGTAATCTCACAAATTCACTGCTTTTTTCAACGTTTCGCCAAAATATTTTTAGAAATATAAAATTGTTTCTTTCTCTGTTTTTAGTTTTGCATCAATTGTTATAAAAATTCTGCTGTACTCACACTTGTCTTCCTTACATGACAATGTAAGGAATGTCATCAATAATCTTCACATACTCTAGGGCCTACATTCTTGGGCTACGCCTTGATATGATTATCACTTAGAATATGTGAAGATTGATGACACATCCTCTGTTACGTAAATAAAAACAATTAGAAAAACATTTGCATAGGAAAATCAAGAGCTTTCATTTATCCAAAAGAGGAATCAGATGAATCTCACAATGAATGTTTAATATTTTGTAACAAGATGAAGTAAGTTGCTGTGAAAACTCACTGGGAACAGTATAGCCGTTGATTATTGAAGGTTATCACTTATAAATTCTACATGAACTTAGTACAACTGTCTTGCATGGGGGGAATCCAAAATACAAGCTGGTTTTACAACATTTTTGTAAATAACGAATAGCTTAAAACAGTTAAAACTATAATTTTCATCTTAAAGCAGATGAAAGTACTTGGACTAGAGGGAATACATTTGCCTAGCCTCATCCCTCAGCTATTTACCAAGTGGCGGAGCCACCGTTATTTGGCTTTAAAGACATTCTTCAGTACTTTTGTATAATTTTTTGCCAGCAGTTCTGAAAGTATAGCTCACAAACCAAAAGTTGTGTGCTACTTCACATAGTGCCTGTGCCCAAGAATGCCAAGTTAACCCGTCTAAATAACTATTGCCCCGTAGCACTCACATCTGAAGCCATGAAATGCTTTGAACGGCTGGTGATGACTCACATCAACACCATCATCCCAAACAGCCTTGACCCACTCCAACTCGCATACCGCCCCAATAGATCCATTGACGACACAATCTCTATTGCACTCCATACTGCCCTCTCCCACCTGGACAAGAGGAACACCTACGTGAGAATGCTGTTCCTTGACTACAGCTCAGCATTCAACACCATAGTGCCCTCAAAGCTCATCACTAACTCAGGTCCCTGGGACTGAACACCTCCCTCTGCAACTGGATCCTGGATGTCCTGACGGGCCGCTGCCAGGTGGACAAGGTTAGGCAACAACACATCTGCCACACTGACCCTCAAAACGGGAGCCCCTCAGAGCCGCATGATTAGTCCCCTCCTGTACTCCCTGTTCTCCCACGACTGCGTGGCCACTGATGATTACAACACTATTAAGTTGGCTGTCGATCCAACAGTGGTAGGCCTGATCATCGATGATGATTAAACCTCCTGTAAAGAGGTCAGTAACCTGGCAGTGGTGCCAGAACAACAATCTTTCCCTCAACGTCAGCAAGACAAAGGTTCTGATTGTGAATTACTGGACGGGGCTGTAGTGGAGCAGGTCGAGAGCTTCAAGTTCCTCTGTGTCCACATGGTCCACACACACAAACACAGTCGTGAAGATGGCACGACAATGCCTTTTCCCCTTCAAGAGGCTGAAAAGATTTGGTATGGGCACTCAGATCCTGAAAAAGTTATACAGCTGCACCATTGAGAGCATTTTAACTCGCTGCATCACCCCTTGGTATGGCAACTGTTTACATGCGACCGCAAGGCGCTGCTGATGGTAGTGCATACAGCCCAGTACATCACTGTGGCTGAGTTCCGTGCCATCCAGGAACTCTATTTATTTGTTTTCACCTTTATTTAACCAGGTAGATTAGTTGAGAACAAGTTCTCATTTAAAACTGCGACCTGGCCAAGATAAAGCAAAGCAGTTCGACACACACAACAACACAGAGTTACACATGGAATAAACAAACCTACAGTCAATAATACAGTAGAAAAAAAACAAGTATATATACAGTGTGTGCAGATGAGGTACGATAAGGGAGGTAAGGAATATAATAGGCCATAGTGGCGAGGTAATTACGATATAGCAATTAAACACTGGAGTGATAGATGTTCAGAAGATGGATGTGCAGGTAGAGATACTGGGGTGCAAAGGAGCAAAATAAATAAATAAATACAGTATGGGGATGAGGTACTTGGATGGGCTATTTACAGGTGCAATGATCTGTGAGCCGCTCTGACAGATTCAGCGATTTTTGCAGTTCGTTCCAGTCATTGGCAGCACAGAACTGGAAGGAAAGGCGGCCAAATGAGGAATTGGCTTTGGGGGTGACCAGTGAAATATACCTGCTGGAGCGCGTGCTACGGGTGGGTGCTGCTATGGCTACAGTGAACTGAGATAAGGCGGGGTTTTACCTAGCAAAGACTTGTAGATGACCTGGAGCCAGTGGGTTTGGCGGCGAGTATGAAGCGAGTGCCAGCCAACGAGGCATACAGGTCGCAGCGGTGGGTAGTACATGGGGCTTTGGTTACAAAACGGATGGCACTGTGATAGACTGCATCCAATTTGTTGAGTAGAGTGTTGGAGGCTATTTTGTAAATGACATCGCCGAAGTCGAGGATCGGTAAGATGGTCAGTTTTACGAGGGTATGTTTGGCAGCATGAGTGAAGGATGCTGTGTTGTGAAATAGGAAGACAATTCTAGATTTAATTTCAGATTGGAGATGCTTAATGTGGATCTGGAAGGAGAGGTTACAGTCTAACCAGACACCTAGGTATTTGTAGTTGTCCACATATCCTAGGTCGGAACCGTCCAGAGTAGTGATGCTGGATGGACGGGCAGGTGCGGGCAGCAATCGGTTGAAGAGCATGCATTTAGTTTTACTTGCATTTAAGAGCAGTTGGGCGCCTGGCCAAACTGAGCAATCGGGAGAGAAGGGACTTGGTCAGGGGGGTGACCAAGAACCCGATGGTCACTCTGACAGAGCTCCAGAGTTCCTCTATGGAGATGGGAGAACATTCCCGAAGGAAATAAAACTGTTGCTACATTTTGAATGCTTTCCGACCGAATCAAGGAGGTCGTTCACATTTGTGCAAAAATATGTAGAAAAATAAGCTTTTTGTGCTTATGGAACATTTCTAGGATATTTTTTTATTTCAGCTCATGAAATATGGGACCAACACTTTACATGTTGTGTTTATATTATTGTTCAGTGTATATACACCAGCCATGTGCATCAATGCCTAATTTATCATAACCATGACAGATAACAAATCCTAACTGCTAAATTGCCTCATATATTCAGTTAAAAAAAACAAGTGCCATTGGAGATTAATTTATTGAAACTGTATTATCAACTGGTTATATCCTGGAACAAAAAGGTACTAAACTCAGCAGTGTGGCGCTTGCTTGCTATGGCTGTGCAAACTCATTGCCTTGTTTTGTTAGTTTAGCAGACAAGACACACTTATTTCTGGAGCCCTTATAACAGTCAAGACATTGATTTTATAGTGAAAATATAATGTAATATAAGGGAATAAAATAGAACAGAACAGTGTGAAGTGATTCGCATCTTGCTTCTTAAACAGTTATTCTCAGAGTAAATTTTTCAGGGTTACAAACCAAAATCTCCTTTCGATATACATATCGTAGATTTAGTTTATTATTCCTGTTCCTTGGAAAATGGATTAACAATTCTACATTCTACACTCACGAGGATGAATTAGGGCCACGACTTCTGTTTTGTGAGTAGGCCTAGACCAAATGATTCTGATGAAAATATGCTCTTTGTCATATTTTCCGTGTGGATCCTGTCTATCTTTAGGGGGGGTAATAACCTAGGCTTACTTTAAATGCCACAAGCAGTTCGCAGAGTATGGTCATCAGTAACGCTAGTTGCAACAGCCACAAAGTTATAAACACTGCCTGTTTCTACAATTTTACTTTTTAAAATCTTTATTTTTATTTAAGCTTCATTTAACCAGGAAAAGCCAATTGAGACCCAGTCTCTTTTTCAAGGGAGACCTGGCCAAGAAGGCAGCAACAATCAATTCATTACATAATTAAAACATACAACAATACAATACAACATGATCCAGCCTAAAAAAAGGCATTTACACTCCTCTGTAACAGAGTCTCCCATCAATATTTTAAATTAATTCAGTGGCACTAACATATCTAGATGAAGCATGGATTGCAGATTATTCCATGCGTCTGGTGCAGAGGAAGAGAAGGCAGTCTAGCCTAGTACTGTGAATGTCCTTGGGACTTTAAAGTAGCAACCACCTAGCAGACCGGGTATGGTAACTGCTGCTGGTGAAGGAGACCAGACTACAGAGGTAAAAGGGGAGTTTACCCACAAGGGCTTTGTAGATGAACACATACAAATGTATCTTTCTGCGCATATAAAGTGAGGTCCAACCTACCATTTGGTACAATGTGCAATGGTGGGTGAAAATCTGATTATAAACCGAACACTTAACCCTAACCCGGTGATTAGCATGAGAAAGAGATGGAGGTATCGGGAACGTAGGTCGGGATGCCTTGTAAGGATCCGCGACTGCGAGTGGGTCATCTGCTTCTACCATCTACCAGCTGTCAGTTCTATTAGCCAACATACAATCATTGGATAACAAAATAGACAAACTACGTTCATGAATATCCTACCAACGGGACTGTAATAAAAACTGTAATTACTTATGTTTCACCGAGTCATGGCTGAACGACAACATGAATAACATACAGCTGGCTAGGTTTACGCTGTATCGGCAAGATAGAACATCCATCTATGGTAAGACCAGGGGTGGCGGTCTGTGTATATTTGTAAACAAAAGCTGGTGCATGAAATTTAGTAGCAAGGAAGTCTCAAGGTTTTGCTCGCCTGAGGTAGAGTATCTCATGATAAGCTTTAGACCACACTATTTACCAAGAGACTTTTCATCTATATTCTTCATAGCTGTCTATTTATCACCACAAACCGATGCTGTCACTAAGACGGCACTCAATGAACGGTATACAGCCGTGAGCAAAAAGGAAAATGCTCATTAAGAGGCGCCGCTCCTAGTGGCCGGGGACTTTAATGAAGGGTACCTTAAATCCGTTTTACCTCATTTCTACCAGCATGTTAAATGTGCAACCAGAGGGAAAAAATTACTCCACACAGAGATGCGTACAAAGCTCTCTTTCGCCCTCCATTTGGCAAATCTGACCATAATTATATCCTCCTGATTCCTTAAAAGCAAAAACTAAAGCAGGAAGTAACAGTGACTCTGACAATAAAGAAATGGTCACTTGACAGGAATCCTGGCAACACTCCTGCCTCAACTCCAGATTATCCAGAATGCAGCTGTCAGAATAATATCACACACCACACAAAATAAAACACATCACCCCTGTTTTATTCAACCTCCAATGGCTGCCTGTTCAATATAGGATCAAATTCAAGATCCTTCTGCTCACCTTTAAAGGTCCAAAGGTGATTCACCTAAATGCATATGCCAATTTCTGGAGAACTATTCCCCAGCATGCACCCTACGATCATTAGGCTCAAACATCCTGGTCATACCAGCCACAACCCTTCACAGCATGAGTGACAGGAGCTCCTCACATGTGGCCCCCTCAGCACTGGAACACTCTAGCTTAGGGGCTACCAACCGGTCGATCGGTATGGACTGGTCTATCTCCAAAGCATTTCTATTTGATCTCCAAACATTTCTGTAAAAAACCCAATGATAAAGCCTCGCAGTCCTTTTTTTGTGTTCGTTTCGCACTAGGTGGTAGGTGCACTTGATTCAGCAGCCCCAGCGCCTGGAAGTCAAAGTGTTTCCATTTAATGTGTCTGAAGGTAGAACTCCACATACCCAGCGAGCCCAGAGAGCAAATCAATTGCAGCTATACACTTTTAGAAAAAAGGGTTCCAAAAGGGTTCTTTGGCTGTCCCCATAGGAGAAACCTTTTTGGTTCCAGGTAGGACACTTTTTGGTTCCAGGTAGAACCCTCTGTGGAAAGGGTTCTACATTGAAACAAAAAGATTTCTACCTGGAACCAAAAGGTTTCTTCAAAGGGTTCTCCTATGGGGACAGCCAAATAACCCTTTTAGGTTTTAGATAACACATTTTCTAAGCGTGCAGGCCTACAGCTGGCCAATTCAATAGCTCAGATCACTGTGTCTGCACAGTTTCCTCGAGTCGTAGACTGGAAAAAGAAGTATTGAATGCACAGCAAAGTTCATACTGAGATTTTAATACTTTTAAAACATGACTAGAAAGAGACTCAACAAATAGCAGCTGTTTTCACGTGTAAGTTCATGTTCACGTTCTTATTCAGCACTGTCAACACTTTGTTCATGTAATGGCTATCGTCATATTCTTCCTCCTCGGACGAGGAGAGGCGAGACGGATCGGACCAATACGCAGAGTGGTTAGGGTTCATAATGATTTATTATAATGAAACTGAAACTGACTTACAAAACAAATAAACGAAGTGCATAAACCGATACAGTACCGTGTGGTGCAACAAACACAGACACGGAAACAAACACCCACCAAACACACATGAAACCCAGGCTGCCTAAGTATGATTCTCAATCAGGGACAACGATTGACAGCTGTCTCTGATTGAGAATCATACCCGGCCTAACACAAACATCCCAACATAGAAAATCAAACAGACAAACCCACCCAACTCACGCCCTGACCAACTAAATAAATACAAGAAAAAGGAAAAACAGGTCAGGAACGTGACATAACCCCCCCCTTAAGGTGCGAACTCCGGGCGCACCAGCATAAACTCTAGGGGAGGGTCTGGGTGGACGTCTGTCCACGGTGGCGGCTCTGGCGCTGGTCGTGGTCCCCACCCCACCATAGTCAAACCCCGCTTCCGTGGCCTCCTCCCAATGGCCAACCTCCATGTCAATCCCACTATAGCAAAGGGCAGCTCTGGACTGAGGGGCGAATCCTGGCTGGCTGGCTCTGGCGGATCCTGGCTGGCTGGCTCTGGCGGATCCTGGCTGGACGGCTCTGGCGGATCCTGGCTGGACGGCTCTGGCTGGTCCTGGCTGGACGGCTCTGGCGGCTCGGGACAGACGGACAGCGCTGGGCAGGCAGACAGCACTGGGAAGGCAGGCAGTTCAGACTCAGGCTGCGCTGGAGAGGAGGAAGGCTCTGACAGCGCTGGACAGGTGGGAGCAGCTGGAGAGAGAACCCGGAGAGACAGCCTGGTGCGGGGGGCTGCCACCGGAGGACTGGTACGTGGAGGTGACACCGGGTACACCGGACCGTGAAGGAGGACACGCGCTCTTTAGCACCGAGCCTCCCCAACCCTACCAGGTTGAATGGTCCCCGTAGCCCTGCCAATGCGGCGAGGTGGAATAGCCCGCAATGGGCTATGCTGGCGAACCGGGGACACCATCTGTAAGGCTGGTGCCATGTACGCCGGCCCGAGGAGACGTACTGGAGGCCAGATATGTTGGGCCGGCTTCATGGCACCCGGCTCGATGCCCAACCTAGCCCTACCAGTGCGGCGAGGTGGAAAAGCCCGCACTGGGCTAAGCATGCGTACTGGGGACACCGTGCGCTTTACCGCATAACACGGTGTCTGACCAGTACGACGCCCTCTCACTCCACCGTAAGCACGGGGATTTGGCTCAGGTATCCTACCCGGCTTTGGGTCTGACTCTCGGGCTCCCAACCGCGTCGCCGCGCTGCCTCCTCATACCAGCGCCTCTCTGCCTTCGCTGCCTCCAACTCCGCCTTGGGACGGCGATATTCCCCTGGCTGAGCCCAGGGTCCTTTGCCGTCCAGTATCTCCTCCCAAGTCCACGAATCCTGTGTCCTCGGTCTCTGCTGCTGCTGCTGTCTGTTCCCACTCTGCTTGATCCTTTTGGGGTGGGTGTTTCTGTAATGGCTATCGTCATATTCTTCCTCCTCCTCGGACGAGAAGAGGCGAGACGGATCGGACCAATACGCAGAGTGGTTAGGGTTCATAATGATTTATTATAACGAAACTGACTTACAAAAAAAATAAACGAAGTGCATAAACCGATACAGTACCGTGTGGTGCAACAAATACAGACACGGAAACAAACACCCACCAAACACACATGAAACCCAGGCTGCCTAAGTATGATTCTCAATCAGGGACAACGATTGACAGCTGTCTCTGATTGAGAATCATACCCGGCTGAACACAAACATCCAAACATAGAAAATCAAACATAGACAAACCCACCCAACTCACGCCCTGACCAACTAAATAAATACAAGAAAAAGGAAAACAGGTCAGGAACGTGACAGTTCAACACCTTTATAATCCATAAAATGCACATTCTCCCTACTTCCACATGCTACAACCCTCACTGCAACTGCAATGAATGAGTATAGCAAAGTGTTCCGATAAGCTTGTGTTTGTCTTTTTTAATATCGGGGAATATTTCACTTTCTTCAATTTCTCTGGTCATAGGAGTAACATGAATTGGTGCATGATGCAGAAATTATGCTGGAAGACTGTCCCCTTTACTCAGCAGAGGGAAGGAGGGCGGAGGGACGATGAGTCAAGTGAGATGCAGCCTCACCGCTGTTCCCTCCCTCCACTTAGACAGGCCATCAATCATGTAAAAACAATAGAAATAAACGATTATGTGCCTCAAGTGATACAGCAAATTATCCATGTGTGATCATAGACATATATATTATATATATATAACTTCAAAATAGTCTGAGAAGATGCATTTCAAGCACAGCAAATATGTATTGATAATGTTTTGGGCCTATAGGCTACTCCACAAACACAAACTGTTTTTAATTGGTTAATGCTGAGTAGGCGTACATTTTTACGTCCTGTTATTAAAAAATCTGATTGGTAGATCTCGGATGGCATATTGACTCAAAGTGATCTTGACCACTGCTCGAGCTGTACATGTCAAGGAGGCAGCTTCAATTTACTCATTTCAAAAACAACTAAAGAAATAACCTTCTTTTGATTCATTTGATTAAAGTCTATATTTTTCATTAGTAGGTAATTCTTTTGATGTATTGTGATCTTTGTTTCTACTTTTTGATGTTTTTAGTTGTTTTTCTGCTACATTATGTGCATTGAGTGTGAGAAATGCGCTCTACAAATGAAATGTTATTATTATCAGTATAATAACACAGGTTTAATAATGGAGCAGTAGCTTTTAAAGACTGTGCCCTTTAGCTGGGCACCATGCTCAAAAGTGATCAATACCATAGTTGTCCTGAAAACAAATGATTTAGTGCTACTTGTTTCTAACTAGCAACATGTGTCACTTCTGAACTTATACAAGCTCCCTGAGATTGATGGCTGACTCAACTTGTCTAATTGTTCAAATGAGAGCCGCCTTTACTAATTACTAATGGAATGTTGTTATACTTGCTAGGCAAAGACAGCGTGTTTGTTTGTTTAGGGCGTGACAGTTTTAGTGTGAAAGGCTCATATTGCCCAGCCTATTCACAGAAACAGTGCAGGGAAAGAGTATCATTGTTGTAATATGAAATTTCACATTCAACAAAACCTGAGATGACATAGTCTCGGATATCCCAAACCTTGGAGCATCTTAAGCAATTGCCTGACTACCCATCTACATCACTCCGGCCAACTGATGTTTCTTCTCCTCTATGAGTCTGGATTTGCCTCCCTCCCTGATGATTTATAGAACGCAAACATACTCTGACCGTTCTGATTGGTTCCCAAAACCGTGGCCTACATAACGTTACCTGTGACGGGCTTCCCATTTCCGACTCATCCTCTCTGTCCCAACTGACGCCGGAACATCTACACACATGTTAAACTGGAGTATTGGTACATTGCCGGAGCAACCAGTCTGTATAGAGCGAGATGACACAGTCTCAAGCCCAAGCCGAAGTCGTCCTGTATGTGACAATGGGTTTTGGTGTTGATCAATAAATCATCCTGCATCTTCATTATGATTTTTATGCATAATTGATATTTATTTCTGAACGTTGTAATGGAACCAACATTAAGACATGGAGTCACAGATTCTCATCAAATTTTGTCTAAATTGTTTTTCTTCAAATAAAACAACACCTTTCATGTAATATGTATCATAATAAATTCTATAATACTATCGAATATCTAGCTATAAATTAATAATATTTGACCATAAAAACACTTGTAATGTTGATGTCTAATTTAATACTTGACATATTTTTATCAGTGAATGAGGACATCACCTGAGCAGCCATGCACGTCAACCCAGTGTTACTTCAGGAATTTTAGCCATCTTATAATGATGAGGCGGTGAGTTGGAAGCATGTGCAGGTAAAACCTTTTAGTTAAACAAAACCAAGAACATTCCACTAACAAAAGGCAGTACGCTGATACACAAGAACAATGAGTGACATGTCTTGGGTAGGAAATTATGAAGGTAACGGAGTCCAGGTGTGAATCAAATCAAATCAACGTTTATTTGTTACGTGCGCCGAATACAACAGGTGTAGACCTTACAGTGAAATGCTTACTTACAGGCTCCTACCAATGGTGCGGGGGAAAAAAGGTATATGTGTGTGTGTGTGTGTGTAGGTAAGTAAAGAAATAAAACAACAGTAAAAAGACATTTGAAAAAAGAGTAGCAAGGCTATATACAGACACCTGTTAGTCAGGCTTATTGAGGTAGTATGTACATGTAGGTATCGTTAAAGTGACTATGCATATAAGATAAACAGAGAGTAGCAGCAGCGTAAAAAGAGGGGTTGGCGGGTGGTGGGACACAATGCAGATAGCCCGGTTAGCCAATGCGCGGGAGCACTGGTTGGTCGGGCCAATTTAGGTAGTATGTACATGAATGTATAGTTAAAGTGACTATGCATATAAGATAAACAGAGAGTAGCAGCAGCGTAAAATCATAATGATTAACAGGTGAGCGTAATGATGAATCCCAGGACTGGTGGTTAGTATTCTGGCGATGTTGTACGCCGGAGGGGAGGAGCAGGAGCAGGCGTGACACATCTTAAATATACCGAACAAAAATATAAACGCAACTACTGAAGTGTTGGTTCCATGTTTCATGAGCTGAAATAAACGAGAACAAAAAGCTTATCTCTCAAATTTTGTGCACAAATTTGTCTACATCTCTGTTAGTATTTGTCCTTTGCCAAGAGAATCCATCCACCTGACAAGTGTGGCATGATCATCTGACAAGTGTGGCATGAACAGCATGATCATTTCACAGGTAAACCTTGTGCTGTTGAAAAAATAGGCCACTCTAAAATGGGAGCGTGCAATTTGAATGCTGACTGCAAGAATGTCCACCAGAGCTGTTGCCAGAGAATTTAATGTTATTTTCTCTACCATAAGCGGCCTGCAACATTGTTTTATTGAATTTGGCAGTACGTCCAACTGGCCTCACAACCGTAGGCCATGTGTATCCACGCCAGCCCAGGACCTCCAAGTCTGGCTTCTTTACCTGCGGGATCATCTGAGACCAGCCATTCGGACAGCTGATGAAACAGGAGTATTTCTGTCTGTAATAAAGCCGTTTTGTGGGCTTTTCTGACTGGTTGGACCTGGCTCCACAGTTGGTGGTCCTATACCCTCCCAGCCCGACCCATTGATGCTCCCCTGCCCAGCAATTGGTGGGCCTAATGAATTTATTTCAATTGACTGATTTCCTTTTATGAACTGTATGAAATGTAAAATCATTGAAAATGTTGCGTTTATTTTTGTTCAATATTGATTCATTGATTTGTTTAATACCCCGAGATAACAACCCTTCGGCGTGAATGTTGTAAAACAGTGTAATTGTACCTCTCACAGAGACAAATATTCCCCTATGAAGAGAAACACATCACTTGCGTTGAAAATGTCACCATGTGTGAAAGAATGCATTGTTGAGTCCAATCCAAAAAGTTTTGTTAACCTGTTTGGGCTGCAGGGGCAGTATTGAGTAGCCAGATAAAAGGTGCCCATTTCAAACGGCCTCGTACTCAATTTTTGCTCGTACAATATGCATATTATTATTACTATTGGATAGAAAACACTCTCTAGTTTCTAAAACCGTTTGAATTATATCTGTGAGTAAAACAGAACTTGTTTGGCACAAACTTCCTGACCAGGAAGTGGAAAGTCTGAAATCGAGGCTCTGTTCTAGGTCCTTCCTATAAATGGGCATGATACGTATTAGTATACATGCACGTCATACACCTTCCTCTAGATGTCAAGAGGCAGTGAGAGAAGAAATTGAGTGTTTATCTTGGTCTGAAGTGGAATAAATCCTCTTGGAATGACGTGTCACCCATATCCTGTTTTCAGGAAGGCGCGAGAAGGAACCGGGGATTGCCTTATGAAAAGCTGTCGTTATAGGCGACTACTATCTCCGGCTTTGATTTTATCTGATACATGTGACCATATCATCGTAAAGTATGTTTTTTCAATATAGTTTCATCAGATTATTGAAATTTTTTCGGGAGATTTGCCATGTTCCGTTCTCTTCCGTTTGTTGACATGGAGAGATTCGTGCCACTTGGCAAGTGTGTTTGCTAAATCGAGAGGGAAAAAGGCTGTTCGAAATCCAAACAACGATTGTTCCCGACAAAGGACCCCTTGTACAACATTCTGATGAAAGATCAGCAAAAGTAGGACCCATTTTATGATGCTTTTTCATATATCTGTCGTACATGTGAACTAGTCGTTGGCGCCCAGCTTTTGGGTACTCTCTCGCTATACCTAAGCTGGATGTCGTAATGTTATTTTTAGAATTCTAACACGGCGATTGCATTAAGAACTAGTGTATCTATCATTTCCTATACAACATGTATTTTTTAGTTATGTTTATGAATAGCTATTTGGTCAGAATATGTGTGTCAGAAAAAGTGTCAGAAAAATATCCGGAGAAGGCGACCCAATTACCACCTCATCGACGAGGGGATTGTGCGATAAACCTCCTGGTAAACGCTGCACTTCCCAGGAGTCACGTGTACCTGTTGTTCCAGGAGGAGACCGTGGCTATGGGGACAAACGTTACTGAATCTCTGGGACAGGGGTACATTCGGCCCTCCACGTCACCCGTCTCCTCGAGCTTCTTTTTTGTGAAGGAGGGAGGTCTGCGTCCGTGCATTGATTATAGAGGTCTAAATTCCATCACAGTGGGGTTTAGTTACCCGCTACCTCTGATCGCCACGGCGGTGGAATCATTTCACGGGGCGCGTTTCTTCACAAAACTGGACCTTAGGAGTGCGTATAATCTGGTGCTTATCCGGGAGGGAGATGAGTGGAAGACCGTGTTAAGTACCACATTTGGCCATTATGAGTACCTCGTCATGCCGTATGGGTTGAAGAATGCTCCAGTCGTTTTCCAATCTTTCGTAGACGAGATTCTCAGAGACCTGCACGGGCAGGGTTGGTAGTGTATATCGATGACATCCTGATCTATTCTGCCACCCGCGCCGTGGACATGTTTCTGGTACGTAAGGTACTTGGGTGACTGCTGGAGCATGACCTGTATGTCAAGGCTGAGAAATGTGTGTTCTCCAAACAAGCCGTTTCCTTCCTGGGTTATCACATTTCCACCTCTGGGGTGGTGATGGAGTGTGACCGTGTTACAGTCATGTGTTATTGGCCGACTCCGACCACGGTAAAGGAGGTGCAGCGGTTTTTAGGGTTTGCCAATTACTACCGGAGGTTTATCCGGGGTTTTGCTCAAGTGGCTGCTCCCATTACCTCACTGCCGAAGGGAGGGCCAGCGCGCTTGCGCTGGTCAGCAGAGGCAGGCAGAGCTTTCAGTCGCCTGAAGGAGCTGTTCACCGATGCTCCCGTGCTGGCTCATCCGGACCCCTCTTTGGCGTTCATAGTGGAGGTGGACGCGTCCAAGGCTGGGGTGGGAGACGTGCTATCACAGCGCTCGGGCACGCCAACAAAGCTCCGCCCCGGCGCTTTTTTTCCCAAAGAAGCTTGGTCCGGCAGAGCGGAACTATGACGTGGGAGACCGGGAGTTGTTAGCTGTAGTCAAGGCTCTGAAGGTGTGGAGACATGGGCTCGAGGGGACCAAGCACCCTTTCCTCATCTGGACTGACCATCGTAATCTCGAGTATATCCAGGCAGCGAGGAGATTGAATCCTAGCTGCCCAGGCCATGTTCTTTAACCCATTTTCGTTTTACGATTTCATATCGGCCAGGCTCCCAAAATACGAAGGCCGACGCATTGTCCCGCCTCTATGACACAGAGGAGCGTCCAATCGAGCCGACTCCCATCCTCCCAGCTTCATGTCTGATGGAACCGGTGGTATGGGAGGTGGACGCGGAGATCAAGCGGGCGTTACGGTTGGAACCTGCACCCCCTCAGTGTCCAGTGGGTGTTCAGTACGTGCCGCTTGGTGTCCGTGATAAGTTGATTCGATGGGCCCATACACTACCATCTTCGGGTCATCCTGGGATCGAGAGGACAGTGCGGAGTCTTAGGGGGCGGTACTGGTGGCCCACGTTGGTAAAGGACGTGAGGTTTTATGTCTCCTCCTGCTTGGTGTGCGCTCTGAGCAAGGCTCCTCGACACCTGCCTGGAGGGAAGTTACAGCCCCTCCCCGTTCCACAACGGCCCTGGTCGCACTTGTCGGTGGACTTTCTCACTGACCTTCCCCCGTCTCAGGGTAACACCACGATCCTGGTCATTGTGTTTCGGTTTTCTAAGTCCTGCCGTCTCATCCCGTTGCCCGGTCTCCCTACGGCCCTACAGACTGCGGAGGCTCTGTTTACCCATGTCTTCCAGCACTACGGGGTGCCATCGGACATTGTTTCTGATCGGGGGCCCCAGTTCATGTCCAGAGTTTGGAAGGCGTTTATGGAACGGCTGGGGGTCTCGGTCAGCCTGACCTAGGGTTTCCAACCCGAGAGTAATGGGCAGGTGGAAAGAGTAAACCAGGATGTGGGTAGGTTTCTGCGGTCGTTTTGCCGGGACCGGCCTGGTGAGTGGGCGAGGTACGTCCCATGGGCGGAGCTAGCCCAGACCTCCCTCCGCCACTCCTCTACTAACATGTCTCCATTCCAGTGCGTGTTGGGCTATCAGCCGGTCCTGGCTCCATGGCATCAGAGCCAGACCGAGGCTCCTGCGGTGGAGGAATGGGTGCAGCTCTCGAGGGACACCTGGAGAGCCGTCCAGGAATCATTAAAACAGGCTAGTGGACGGCAGAAGAGGAGCGCTGACCAGCACCGCAGTGAGGCCCCCGTGTTCGCACCAGGGGACCGGGTCTGGCTCTCGAACCGAAACCTGCCCCTCTGCCTGCCCTGCCGGAAGCTGAGGCCGCAGTGTGTGGGGCCATTTAAAGTTCTGAGGAGGATAAACGAGGTGTGTTATAGGTTACAGCTTCCTACTTACTATCGTATTAACCCCTCGTTTCATGTGTCTCTCCTCAGGCCGGTGGTGGCTGGTCCCCTGCAGGAAGGTGAGGTGCCGGAGGTCCCTCCGCCCCCTCTGAACATTGAGGGGTCCCCGGCGTACACAGTGCGTGCTATTCTGGACTCGAGACGCCGGGTGAGGGGCCTACAGTATCTCGTGGACTGCCAGGGGTACGGTCCGGAGGAGAGGTGCTGGGTACCGGTGGGGGACATTTTGGACCCTTCACTACTGAGGGACTTCCACCGCCTCCATCCGTATCGCCCAGTGCCTCGCCCCCCGGGTCGCCCTCGAGGCCGGTGGCGGCACGCTGCGGGAGCCGCGCGTCAGGGGGGGGGGTACTGTCACGACTCCCACCGAAGGTGGCTCCCCTGCCTGTTCGGGCGGTGCTCGGCAGTCGTCGTCGCCGGTCTACTAGCCGCCACCGATCCCTTTTTCCTTTTCTGTTCGTTTGGTCTTATTAGTTGCACCTGTTCCTTATTGTGTTTCTTGATTTGTCTATTCAAGCCTGTTAGGCCCGCCTAGGTTGTGCAGGATTGTTATTCTGTTAGTTTGTGGATGTTCGATGGTATTTCGTTTTTCCGGTTGTTTTTGGGTCCGTTGTATGGGCCGGTCAGTTTATGCGCCTTGTGTTTTTTGCGTGCCGTTTTTCCCGGGAATAAAAATACATTTATTCAAACCCTCTGCTCTCTGCGCCTGACTGTTCTTTAAGGACTCTGACAATAGCTAATCATGAGATACTCAACATCAGGCAAGCAAAACCTAGAGACTTTCTTAATATTAGATTTCGTGCACCAGCTGTTATTTACAAATATACACAAACCGCCACTCCTTGTCTTACCGGAGGCAGCTGTTCTATCTTGACAATGGACAAAAAACAACACCAGCTGTACGTTATCCATGTCGTTGTTCAGCCACAACTTGGTGAAACATAAGATATTACAGTTTTTAATGTCCAATTGGTAGGATGGTCTTGATCGGAGCTCATCCCTTTTATTATCCAATGATTGCACGTTGGTTCATATGACTGATGGTAGAGGTGGATAACTCACTCGCCATCGGATCCTTACAAGGCATCCCGACCTACACTACCGTTCAAAAGTTTGGGTCACCTAGAAATGTCCTTGTTTTTTTTAATGGACAATGGACAAAAGAAATAACTTTTGTTTCAAAAACAAGGACATTTCTAGGTGACCCCAAACTTTTGAACGGTATTGTATGTCCCCGTTATCTCCGTCTCTTCATCATGCGAATGACGGGGATTTGGGACTTGTCGGGTGTCTGTAAATATTTTGTGTCCGACTCATTAAAGTAGACATTTTCATCCAGTACGAGGTGAGTAATCGCTGTCCTGATATCCAGAAGCTCTTTTCGGTCATAAGAAACAGTGGCAGAAAAATAAGTTATAAACAACACAAAAAACACACACGCAGTAGCACAATTGGTTAGGAGCAGTAAAACAGCAGCCATTCTTGGATCGACTAGACTCATAACCAGGTGTTTCTTTTACGTCTGGTACGTTAGGTTAATAATGGTCCTTTTTACACATAACCTGTCCAGACTATTCATGGGGAACACTCAACCATATGTGACTTGTTTCAGTAAACTCGGCATATGTTACGCGTCACTATTTCACAGGAGAGACATTTGAACGTAAACATTTATTTGTCATCAAAATTCATTTTTGGGCAGAAATGCCTTCTGGAACATGTGAACTTTCTTTTGCCTTATTAAACTTTTATGCCATCTGTAAAACCAAATACACATTTTTAATTACGAGACTAGTTGGTTTAGCCATAGAAAAGAACAGAGGCCTTTCCACTAGCCATGATTGGCATGTTTCTGTCTATAACAAAGGCTGCTCATTAAGTATAGGTCATCTTTTCTTTTTGGAAAGATATCACGAATAACTGCAAACGTGTTGCTCTCCACTTTCTGGAGGACAGAGTTTTGGAATCAGTGAAAGGTAGTCGTGGTGGAGGTAGTCGTGTCCAACAGTTTTGAGAATGACACAAATATTACTTTTCACAAAGTCTGTTACCTCAGTTTGTATGATGGCAATTTGCATATACTCCAGAATGTTATGAAGACTGATCAAATGAATTGCAATTAATTGCAAAGTCCCTCTTTGCCATGCAAATGAACTGAATCCCCCAAAAACATTTCCACTGCATTTCAGCCCTGCCACAAAAGGACCAGCTGACATCATGTCAGTGATTCTCTCGTTAACACAGGTGTGAGTGTTGACAAGGACAAGGCTGGAGATCACTCTGTCATGCTAATTGAGTTCGAATAACAGACTGGAAGCTTCAAAAGGAGGGTGGTGCTTGGAATCATTGTTCTTCCTCTGTCAACCATGGATTCCTGCAAGGAAACACGTGTCATCATCATTGCTTTGTACAAAAATGGCTTTACAGGCAAGGATATTGCTGCCAGTAAGATTGCACCTAAATCAACCATTTATCGGATCATCAAGATCTTCAAGGAGAGCGGTTCAATTGTTGGGAAGAAGGCATCAGGGTGCCCAAGAAAGTCTAGCAAGCGCCAGGACCGTCTCCAAAAGTTGATTCAGCTGCGGGATCGGGGCACCACCAGTACAGAGCTTGCTCAGGAATGGCAGCAGGCAGGTGTGAGAGCATCTGCATGCACAGAGAGGCAAATACTTTTGGAGGATGGCCTGGTGTCAAGAAGGGCAGCAAAGAAGCCACTTCTCTCCAGGAAAAACATCAGGGGCAGACTGATATTCTGCAAAAGGTACAGGGATTGGACTGCTGAGGACTGGGGTAAAGTCATTTTCTCTGATGAATCACCTTTCCGATTGTTTTTGGCATCCGGAAAAAAGCTTGACAAGATGAGCTCTACCATCAGTCCTGTGTCATGCCAACAGTAAAGCATCCTGAGACCATTCATGTGTGGGGTTGCTTCTGAGCCAAGGGAGTGGGCTCACTCACAATTTTGCCTAAGAACACAGCCATGAATAAAGAATGGTAGCAACACATCCTCCGAGAGCAACTTCTCCAACCATCCAGGAACAGTTTGTTGGCGAACAATGCCTTTTCCAGCATGATGGAGCACCTTGACATAAGGCAAATGTGATAACTAAGTGGCTCGGGGAACAAAACATTGATATTTTGGGTCCATGGCCAGGAAACTCCCCAGACCTTAATCCCGTTGAGAACTTGTGGTCAATCCTCAAGAGGCGGGTGGACAAACAAAAACCCACAAATTCGGAAAAACTCCAAGCATTCATTATGCAAGAATGGGCTGCCATCAGTCAGGATGTGGCCCAGAAGTTAATTGACAGCATGCCAGGGCGGATTGCAGAGGTCTTGAAAAAGAAGGGTCAACACTGAAAATATTGACTCTTTTTATCAACTTCATGTAATTGTCAATAAAAGCCTTTGACACCTATGAAATGCTTGTAATTATACTTCAGTATTCCATAGTAACATCTGACAAAAATATCTAAAGACACTGAGGCAGCAAACTTTGTGAAAATTTATATTTGTGTCATTCTCAAAACTTTTGGCCACAACTGTAGACTATAGCTACTTTTGTGTCCAAAAAACAGCTGTCTCCAGATTGCATCTTCAAAATAAAAGCAACCGAGGCCTCCGTGACAGAGAGGGAGAAGCGCTCATCCATGTATTTGGTAAGAGAGTCTAGCTCGCAACATTTTCAGATATTGTACATTTCTAATTTTGTCAGAAATTTGTTTTCTTTATGAGTTGGGATTATGGTTCATTGTTTTAGCTACATGTCTAAACAAAAGACCCCACTATGCAAGTAACCATTTCACTGTACCATTTACACCTTCTGTATCCTGTACATGTGACAAATAAACATTGATTTTATTTGATATAGTGTGTGTTTACCAGAGACGGTAATGTGAAGAACAACATGACCTGCACCAAAGTCAAATCAGGATATAATGTTAGGCCAAAGAGACAGTGTCCAAGTTCTAAAATGATTTGGTAGAATGCCATGCTTTATTACGTCACACTGACAACCGTAAGCTATTTTCTGTAATTAGCTTGCCGTTATCTCGTGAATAATTATCTTGTTGTGAGTTTATTTTTCTGTAATAATGAATACAAAGAGTTAAGACGTTGTCAGCTATATGATGTGGTCATTATTTCAATTGGTTAGCCAGCTAACTTAACGTTAGCTAACAAGCTATAAATGAACCAAAACATTATTTAGAAAGTTGATTTTAGTTAACTGGTTTTCTAGATTGACATATACTAAATTCATTTTTAAATGGATGGGTTAATTTGTGTTAAAATACACCAGATATGCTATTTTGGACCACCAGGCTGCTGATGTCATGCATGTGAATCCTTAAAGAGATGGGTGGACCTAAGACTTACGAGGGTGTAAACGATGCTGACAGGGTGTAGACAAAGAAGAGCTTGCCAGTACGTGTACCAAAACATCAAAGGCCATTTCCTCAAAAGTGGGGTTACAAGTTCATCAACTTTCAAAGCAGAATTACTTTTCCATTGTTCCTCAACTGTTGTCCATGATAATTATAAAAATCTCTCTCTGAGTCTCTACTTTTTTTCAATGTAAAAAAAAAAAAAATCTAATTTTGCTACATAAGACCTAATCAAGCCGGTCGGTCACATATGGGCTTTCTTTACATTTGGGATTTATATTCACTATCCATAATATTTACTATTTACAGTTTAACAAGCAATGTTGTCTTGTGTCATAAACTTTATTTTCCAGAGAGCGTACAGAGTTATTTCCAAATATAACTATCCACTGCAGGGACAAAGGCACAAATAGGCTACTGGCAGTGGCTCACAAGTAATTCATGATTTGCCAATATTTACCTGACGATATTAATTTGTTACCCATTGTCACTTCATTCTTAAGTTTTACACACAATGCATAGGCATAATTATTATTATATAGCCTTCAATGTTTTTCTAGCGCAGTACTAGTTCACATTTTCAGTCAAGGCTTTACAGTTCATTCCAAAAGTATTCAGACCCCTTGACTTTTTATACATTTTGTTAGGTTACAGCCTTATTCTAAAATGGATTAAATTGTTTCCCTCATCAATCGACAGACAATACCCCATAATGAAAAAGCAAAAACAGGTTTTTAAATTTTTTCAAATGTATTAAAAATAAAAAACTGATCACATTTACATAAGAATTCCGTAATTCTCAGTACTCAGTACTTTGGCAGCAGAAACAGCCTCGAGTCTTCTTGGGTATGACGCTACAAGATTGGCACACCTGTGGGGAGTTTCTCCCAATCTTCTCTGCAGATCCTCTCAAGCTCTGACAGGTTGGATGGGTCACTACACAGCTATTTTCAAGTCTCTCCAGAGATGTTAGATCGGGTTCAATCCCGGGCTCTGGCTGAGCCACTCAACGACATTCAGAGACGTGGCCCGAAGCCACATTGTCTTAGCTGTGTGTGTAACAGTACTATTCTTGCGTTGTGTACAAACAATCATCGACACAAACTCCAATTTGTAGCACCAGTCATGGAGCTTTATACTGATAGAAACAGCACAAAATTGCACGTCATGCAATGCACGGCTCACCATCCAACTCTACACTCACACACGCTGGTTTGGTGCTTGTTCACTGGGCAATGTAGTTACCAAAATAATACAACTACAATATAATATTTTGAACAATGTACCTAATAGAAACAGCACAAAATTGCACATCATGCAATGCATGGCTCACCAGCCAACTCTGCACTCACGCACTGTACAAAATATACGAACCCCCCCACCAGACACAGTAAGTTGCTAGCTAGTATTAGCGTGAATTCTCTACAACAAAACGCACAACAAATATTCACCAAAAAACGCTGCATCTTATGTGTGATGTTCGAACAACATTTACAAACAAATTGATATAAATTGTACATTTAAATCATCACTTGGGAGTATAAAAATCACTTTTGACGTACATTGCTTTGCAACCAACAACTTCCCGCTGGTTTGGTGCTTGTTCACTGAGACGATTCTAACTGAAACATCGTCCCTCGTAAGCAAGCTACGCAAACCAGCCAATAAGATGCCATGTTGAGTAGGTGAAGGCAAGACAAAACTAAAACCAAAAACCCATTGGCTTAACAATGAAGTGGCAAGGGGAATCACCAACATGTTACATGTGCTTAAGGTCGTTGTCCTGTTGGAAGGTGAACCTTCACCCCAGTCTGAGGTCCTGAGTGTTCTGGAGCAGGTTTTCATTAAGGATCTGACTTGTACTTTTCTCCGTTCATCTTTAACGCGATCCTGATGAGTCTCCCAGTCCCTTCTGTTAAAAAACATCTCACAGCATGATGCTGCCACCACCATGCTTCTCCATAGGGATGGTGCCAGGTTTCCTCCAGACATGACCAGTACCGACCCATCATTCAGGGCAACCCCCCCGACCAATTTTTTTGTTAATAAAGTTGCATAAAAACATGGTCTCTTTTTTCCTTTCTTGAGTAAGGCAGCTCCAAAATGCAGGTGTTTCAGCCTAGCTCAGTGCTTTGTGGTGGTGGGGCAGGGCGTGGAAAATCTTCGATTGCTCAGGTTGGCCGGGCGTTCCAACCTTCTTCCATTTAGGAATGATGGAGGCCACTGTATTCATGGGGACTTTCAATGCTGCAGAAATGATTTGGTACCCTTCCCCATATCTGTGGCTCGACACAATCCTGTCTCGGCACTCTACTGACAATTCCTTTGATTTAATGTTTTTTTTTAATCTAACATGCACTGTCAACTGTGGGACCTTATATAGACAGGTGTGTGCCTTTCCAAATCATGTCCAATTAATTAAATTTGCCACAGGTGTACTACCAATCAATTTTGAGTCTCATAGCAAAGGGTCTGAACACTTATGTACGTAAATAAGGTATCTGTTTTTTAATTTGTAATACATTTGCAAAAATGTATCACAATTGGTACCCTTCCCCAATATTCTAAACCTGTTTTTGCTTTGACATTATGGGGTATTGTATGTAGATTAATGAGGGGAAAAAACAATTTAATCAATTTTAGAATAATACTCTGAATACTTTTCAAATACACTGTATAACAATGTGCACCTTTCATTGTCATTCCCAGCCGATACAGATACTGTGCCTATTTCCATTTTGTCAATGGGTAATGGAAGAGGGCTACCTTGGAAACATGTCAGAGTTGTCATGTCTTCCTATGTGGTGTCCCATATACAACAAGAGTTATCTGATCCTAGTGCAGAATATACAGGGTTTCTCCCTCCCCATAGTGACTGAAACCATTTAATAATACAAAAAGAAGTACAGTAAAAGTTGTCTGGTAAAATGTTAATGCCAAGTGCCAGGTCTCTCTCCCTTCAGAGACATCAGTACCAAGCCCGTCTGTCAGTCTGGACTTCATCACATCGTCTTGCAAGTCTCCATGTGCTGGCTCTATATGTTTCTATGAACACATATACACATCGCCAATGTTCTATTACCAATGGCAATTTGGATAGGTAATATCTGGATAGGTCATTTCTGACACAATTTGAACAGGTCAGATAAAACCTACCCAATTATCCTCTCCCCTGCTGTTGGTGAGCAAGCAAGAGTTGAGGCTGGAGTTGGCCAAAAGGCACGTAAAGGACTCTCAAAGATACTGGTCGGTAACACACACACAACATGCTGATGAGGGACCAATTGCTGGTCTTCTCCATGCTGCATGTTTGGCTGCAGACTGGACATCTCTCGAACAACTGCAGCATGCATCTTATGAGGTGTTGTTGACTGGGAGGGCCTGTGAGAGGGTGATATAATAGACAGCCAAGTGGTAAATTACATTTTGTTCTAAAGAAAGGACAAAGCTTTTTGCTAATGCACTGTGTGTCTGCATGGCTATGGAATTAGCCTAATAGTTTATCAAGACATTTATTTTTTTATAGAACTTTTCAAATATACATAACGAGATGCATAACCAGCAGTCTATGGTCTAGCTACCGGTATACTCACCAACACTGCACTGGGGATCAATGAACTCCAACCACCTATTCTGCATGATAGGGTCCTTCAGCAGGGCATGCAAACCATAATTGGTCAATACGTATAGGGCTTTTCAGTCTCAGATGGCCGTGATGTTTCGAATGCGTTCGGTGTGATAAAACAACAGAACCCCATTCATTGAAGGGAAGCGAAGTGGGTGTAGGGGCACAATAAGAGCTAGGACGCTAATATTTATGTGAACTCTACACAGTTGTGTTATGTGAGTCTCACATAAGCTGATACCAGCGGATACTGCTGAGGGGAGGACAGCTCATAATAATGGCTGGAATGGAGTCAATGGAAATGATATCAAACACGTGGTTTCCATGCCATTACTATGAGCCAACCTTTCCTCAGCAGCCTCTACTGGCTGATACCCCATTTCATGGGTGGACAATCCATAGGTAAGTCTGTAGAGTATTAGTATGTACCCAATGCAATTGTAGAGTCTATTACATTCACATTGTGATTTCAACAAATACATTTTTTTTTGTGTCAAATGAACTAATTATTGTCTTTTGTTGAATTTATATAACAATATCCCGACCTTCTTTAGCATTTGTCCAGATATGACGATTCCACTATTTGTATCCGTCTGAATCACTTTCAATGGTCACATTTTTATATTGAAGGCAAACCGCAAATTCCATGATTGTGGCTAGTCTTTATTGTAGCTAGCTTCACACAAGTGTGCACTGCAGAGTGGTTGACATATCTCAAATCAAACTTTATTTGTCTCACGCGCCGAATACAACAAGTGTAGACCTTACCGTGAAATGCTTACTTACAAGCCCTTAACCAACAGCGCAGTTCAAGAAGAGTTAAGAAAATATTTAACAAATAAACTAAAGTTACATTTTTTTTTTTTTAAGTAACACAATAACGAGCCTATATACAGGATAACGAGGCTAACGCTTCGATCACACCGACAGTGTCTTGCATTTTGGTACAACAGAATTACATTAATTTCCAATTAAACGTTGCATGTGCCTTGCAGCATTGCGTTGCAGAGGCAGTTGCAGTGGGTTCGGTGTGGTGCACACCTTGGATTTATCCAACATATGAGTCAAACTGTATGTGTAGACGGCTTGACAGAAATGGTAGCAGAAGGTGAACGTTGAACTATTGTTGCATACATATCCAGATGCTGGGAACTATTTTGGTGTGTTAGAAGCGTAACACATGGCAGGGTTGTTAGATCGGCACCGTTGATCTGCACACATTTGGATGAAAATGTCAAGAAGACAGGAGAAGGAGCGTACTGGAATGTACTATGAATGTTAGAAACTGGCGAGTTTTTCCTGATAGCAATCATGCATTTGCACACTGCAGTCAGTGCACAACAAAGCCAGAAGCGCTGTTTGTTTAACCAGATGCATGGCAGCAAAGCCACTATACAACACAACACTAAACAATACATTCATTTCACTATAAAGGTGACAAACCGTGCCCACAATCTGTTAGGGCCTAAATGAAGCTGTCCCAACAGCAGAGCTTTCTTTTCAGCACCATGGAGTGAATCCTTACCACTGCTACACCTGGCTATCAGCGAAGCAAACATTCTAAAAAACAGTTTTTGCTTCGTCATTATGGGGTATTGTGTGTAGATTGATTAGGAAAATAAACAATTTAATACATTTTAGAATAAGGCTGTACCATAACAAAATGTGGAAAAAGTCAAGGGGTCTGAATACTTTCTATCAATATTCAGTTGGTTTATACTTACTCGTTGAAGATCCTTGACTTCATCTTACTCTACATTGACAAAATATATCATGTATTTATGAGTCCTCCTCTGCCATCTCTGCCTAGCACCTGCACCAATGTTCCCTCAAAACATTTTCGGCACTGAGCAAATTTTAGGTCTGCTGAGCGCAAACTTGAGCATTGTGTAAATTCTGTGCAACTTCCAGCACACGTTTACTGTAAACACTGAGGCTGTACCGGATTTAAGTCACAGTTTCAGATAGTGGTCAAGTAAATATAATGGCTAATGTGGCTGTTTGATCATAATGTAGACCTACCAGTGTGGCCTATCATCATAAACAATATAGAAATGTATCCCATAACATTTTACCATGGAAATAGATGTTCTATCATTCAGTCAACAGTGGTGTCCAATGTTGGCCTTTGAAAAAAACATGCAGGGCTTCACATTAACGTGTTCATACACTTGTCCTTCAGACATGGAGATGACTGAACATGTGGTGGTGTTTGATGCAATAAACCACTTCACAAAAAAATGCATTGCTATTCCCATACTATTATTATAGAGAATCAGACAAATGATGCTACCATCTGCCTATTGGCTCCTTCGTTTATTCAAGCCTGTCTCAAAATGTAAAAACGTTGTGCTCTTGTAGAATCATATCACTCTCCCATTGCTGACTACAAATGATCTGGGTAGGCAGACCATGGAATGGTCTGCCTACCCATATGAGAGACGCAGACTTGGTCTCAACCTTTAAGTCTTTACTGAAGACTTATCTCTTCAGTAGGTCATATGATTGAGTGTAGTCTGGCCCAGGAGTGTGAAGGTGAACGGAAAGGCTCTGGAGCAACGAACCGCCCTTGCTGTCTCTGCCTGGCCGGTTCCCCTCCACTGGGATTCTCTACCTCTAACCCTATTACAGGGTCTGAGTCACTGGCTTACTGGTGCTCTTTCATGCCGTCCCTAGGAGGGGTGCGTCACTTGAGTGGGTTGAGTGGGTTGAGTTACTGACATGATCTTCCTGTCTGGGTTGGCGCCCCCCCTTGGTTTGTACTGTGGTGGAGATCTTTGTGGGCTATACTCGGCCTTGTCTCAGGATTGTAAGTTGGTGGCTGAAGATATCCCTCTAGTGGTGCGGGGGCTGTGCTTTGGCAAAGTGGGTGGGGTTATATCCTTCCTGTTTGGCCCTGTCTGGGGGTATCATCGGATGGGGCCACAGTGTCTCCTGACCCCTCCTGTCTCAGCCTCCAGTATTTATGCTGCAGTAGTTTGTGTCGGGGGGCTAGGGCCAGTTGGTTATATCTGGAGTACTTCTCCTGTCTTATCCAGTGTCCTGTGTGAATTTAAGTATGCTCTCTCAAATTCTCTCCTCTCTTTCTTTCTCTCTCTCGGAGGAACTGAGCCCTAGGACCATACGTCAGGACTACCGGGCATGATGACTCCTTGCTGTCCCCAGTCCACCTGGCCTTGCTGCTGTCACAGTTTCAACTGTTCTGCCTGCGGTTATGGAACCCCTACCTGTCCCAGACCTGCTGTTTTCAACTCTTAATTATCGGCTATGAAAAGCCAACTGACATTTATTCCTGATTTATTATTTGACCATGCTTGTCATTTATGAACATTTTGAACATCTTGGCCATGTTCTGTTATAATCTCCACCCGGCAAAGCCAGAAGAGGACTGGCCACCCCTCATAGCCTGGTTCCTCTCTAGGTTTCTTCCTAGGTTTTGGCCTTTCTAGGGAGTTTTTCCTAGCCACCGTGCTTCTACACCTGCATTGCTTTCTGTTTGGGGTTTTAGGCTGGGTTTCTGTACAGCACTTCGAGATATTAGCTGATGTACGAAGGGCTATATAAAATAAACTTGATTGATTGATTGATCTATAACTGGGCTAATAACTCACTAACTAGCAAAGGATATGAACAAATGTGCACACGTGGCTAGATGTACTTTATTTCTCATTTTGATCTCAAAACGGGCTGAGTCGTGCATGTCAATGTAATAGAATCTTCTTTCGATGCTTTCTGCCTAAATCAAAATCTCTTGCCTATTTAAAAAGAAAAGAACATTCTAACTCTACCACCCCTTCCCTATTTGGAGTAAACTAATGGACAACAACACTTAGGCTTCTACTGCCAGTTTATACATACTATATACATTTTATGGACACAGTGTATTTAACAATAGTTATCTTTTGTTTGTTTTTAATCCCATTCAGTTAACCTCAACCCCTCCAATCTATCCCTGAAGACCATCCAGTTTGATTTCTATTTGCCATATATATTTAACTATGCTGTTTCACAAAAGTTCTGAACCTATGTACATTTTACGAACACAGTATATTTTACAATAGTCTTTTTGTTGTTTTTAGTCCTACCCTTCAGCTCCTCTCCTCATCTATCTCAACACCATCCATTTTCTTTCTTCTAATTACCATAACTGACATTATATAGACAGGTGTGTGCTTTTACAAATCACGTACAATGAATTGAACTTTAAACTACAAAAATAAAGAGTAGCACACTCCATATTTAAATTCCAAGTAATGTATTCACCAAAGTTTTGGCGTCACTGTGCTTTTGTCAAGGTAATGTCATGAATACTTGAACCAGGTTGTGTAGACAAACAGTGCAATTAGTGCAACCAATGACAATAGTGAGGGGTGTGTCATAATGATTAAGTTAATTAGAATGAATTAGTGAAACTATTATTTTTTTATGGCATATAAAATGTATTAGGATATTGTCATCATATAGAAACATAATTGAATATTGTACATATGTCACGCGGGACTAGGTGGGTGAAGGAATCAGACGCAGAGAGTTCCACTTGGGAAAAATGCTCTTTTACTATTGCACACAAAAAATGATAAGCCCAAACATACAGGGCGCAGAAAACAACTTGACAACCCAAAACACAGGGTGCCAAGTAAATAGCAAAATAATTCACCTCTACCTAAACCACACACACGTAACATAAAGACAATCCCGCACAAAACAAGGGCGGGTCCACCTACTAAAAATAGGAAAGCTCGTTAGACCAAACAACACAGGTGAAACTAATTAGACAAAACAGACAAACGAAAAAGGGATCGGTGGCGGCTAGTAGGACGGTGACGACGACCGCCGAGCACCGCCCGAACAGGCAGGGGAGCCAACTTCGGCGGAAGTCGTGACAACATAATATCAGCATTAACATACATTATTGTTTAATTCAATTTCCCATATTTAATTGTTTCGTATTTCATTTCATATTTGTTGCACATAATCTTTTGGTTCAACCTTAATGCATAATAAGCATCATCAACAAGGGGAACATTATTAGGTGTTCGCTAATAAGCTGTAGAATGAATATATCAAATTATAAGACTTATTCATAAAAGAAAGAATTGTTCATAAGAAGGGTAAAAAACATTGACCCTTAGTGGTCTGAATTTTGACTTTGATCTCAAATCAAATCAAATTGTATTGGTCACATACACGTGTATTGGTCACATACACAGATGTTATTGTGGGTGTAGAAAAATCATTGTGCTTCTAGCTCCGTCGGTGCAGTAATATCTAACAAGTAATATCTAACAGTTTCACAACATATACCCAAACTACACATAAATCTAAGTATGGAATGGATTAAGAATGTATATACATATATGTCAGAGCGCCATTGGACTAAGATACAATGGTATAGTATAGTGTACAGTATATACATATGAGATGGTTGATGCAATATTTACAAACAATTAAAGTGACTAAGATACAGTAGAATAGTATAGAGTACAGTTTACACATACACTACCATTCAAAAGTTTGGGGTCACTTAGAAATGTCCTTGTTTTTGAAAGAAAAGCGCATTTTTTGTCCATTAAAATATAAAATTGATCAAAAATACAGTGTAGACTTTGTTAATGTTGCAAATGACTTGTAGCTGGAAACGGCAGATTTTTTATGGAATATCTATATAGGCGTACAGAGGCCCATCATCAGCAACCATCACTCCTGTGTTCCGTTGGCATGTTACATTAGCTAATCCAAGTTGATCATTTTAAAAGGCTAATTGATCATCAGAAAACCCTTTTGCAAGTATGTTAGCTGTCACAACTTCTACCGAAGGTGGCTCCCCTTCCTGTTCGGGTGGTGCTCGGCTGTCGT
The DNA here is from genome assembly GCF_029448725.1 of Salvelinus fontinalis. Taxonomy (NCBI): domain Eukaryota; kingdom Metazoa; phylum Chordata; class Actinopteri; order Salmoniformes; family Salmonidae; genus Salvelinus; species Salvelinus fontinalis. The sequence goes on from NC_074686.1 coordinate 17,410,617, forward strand.
TGTCACCGGCCTACTAGCTGCCACTGATCCTTTTTTCCCTTTTCTGTTTATTGGTTTCACCTGTGTTTGTTTTAGGCTGATTGGTTGGGCTTTATTTGTGGGAGTGTTTCGATGTACAGTGATCCCTCGCCACTTCGCGGTTCACTTATCGCGGATTCGCTATTTCGCGGATTTTCATAATGCATTTTTTTTTTTTGGTGCATTGTGCTCTGCATTCTGATTCGCTAAAAACTCACTCCCGCTTCTTGTATCAAAACATGCTACGAATTGTGCTATCATTTTGTCGTCTCGTGCAGTTATGTGTACGTACATAAAACAGCTTGGCAAATTTACATTAAGTTGGCCAAATTATCTTGTAATTTCGAACATCTCCTAAACCCATAATGTCGACGAAACATGGATAGAGGCTGGTTATATGGATAGGGATAAAAAAGTTATATGGATATAAAAAGTTATATGGATAAAAAAGTTTTCTATTTCGCGGATTTCACTTATCGCGGGTCATTTTCGGAACGTAACCCCCGCGATAAACGAGGGATTACTGTACATGTGTACACGCCTGTGTGTCATGGTTTTCCCATGTGTTTTTTTTTTGCTGGACTGTTTAAGTCCCCCGTGTTTGGGGCATTTATTTTGGGTTGGCGTATGTTCACCGTTGTGGTGCATTAAAATATTAGCACTACCCTGAACTCTCTGCTTCCTGCGCCTGACTTTTCATCCACTACACCCCGGGCGTTACAGAATCCCGCACCTTCAAATATGGAGTCAGCAGGAGCAGCAGCCAACCCCCTCCCATCGATGGAGGAACGTATCCTCCATCATACCACCGTCCTCCATCGGATAGGATCGGCGATGGACCAGATGATGGAGAGAATGGACCGATGGGAGAGGAGTGGTCTCCTCTCTGCCCCTCCGGTTCCTCCATCGATGGATCCACCTTCTCCTTCCTCCCCCTCCTGCTCCGGCGCTCTCCATCTTGCGCTCCCGAGGGATTATAATGGAGCGGCGGCTGGGTGTCAGGGGTTCATGCTCCAACTTGAACTGTACCTGGCGACCGTGATGCCCACTCCCACGGGAGCGGAGAGGGTGAGTGTCCTCGTCTCCTGCCTGACGGGTCGTGCTCTGGAGTGGGCAAACGCGGTCTGGAATGGCCCAGACTCTGCGAAGGCGCACTACCCAGAATTCACCCGCCGTTTTCGTGCCGTGTTTGATCACCCTCCAGAGGGCCGAGCGGCGGGTGAGCGACTGGTCCACCTTAGGCAGGAGAAGAGGAGCGGACAGGATTACTCGTTGGAGTTCCGTACCTTGGCCGCTGGGGCTGGGTGGAACGACAGGGCCCTGATAGAGCACTACCGGTGTAGTCTCCGGGAGGACGTCCACAGGGAGCTAGCGTGTCGGGACACTGCTCTCTCCTTTGATGAACTCATAGACATGTCTATCCGGCTGGACAATCTGCTGGCTGCCCATTGGGCGTTCGGAGAGGGTCCTGTTCGTTCCATCACCTAGCACTCCTGCTCCCATTCCTATGGAGTTAGGGGGGGGGGGGGGGTTGTGCCGAGGGTTACCGGAGGAGGAGGCTCCCCTTGCACCAGCTGTGGTGGTAGAGGACACACGGCCGATCGGTGCTGGGGTGGCCCGTCTGGGAGTCGAGAGGGTAGGCGGAACACTTCTCGGTCACCCCAGGTGAGTCAGCACCAAACTCACCCAGAACCCCCTGTTGGTCACATGTTTGTCTTGATTTTGTTTCTTGAATTTTTCCCCTCTTCCCAGCATAAGGCGCTAGTCGATTCAGGCGCAGCTGGGAACTTTATGGATCGCGGACTCGCCATCAAACTGGGTGATCCGTTAGTGCGATAGATTCTCCCTTCCCCGTGCACTCCCTAGATAGCCGGCCATTAGGGTCTGGATTGGTCAGGGAAGCCACGGTTCCACTGGACATGGTGACGCAGGGGATGATTAAGGAGCGGATAAGTCTCTTCATTATTGATTCGCCTGCGTTTCCAGTGGTGCTGGGGATTCCCTGGCTGGCTAGTCACAATCCTAAGATTTCGTGGAGACAGGGGGTTCTCCAGGGGTGGTCAGAGGAGTGTTCAGGAAGGTGTATGGGAGTTTCCATTGGTGCCACTTCGGTGGAGAGTCCAGACCAGGGTTCCACTGTGCGCATCCCCCCTGAATATGCCGATTTGGCAATCGCTTTCAGTAATAAGAGAGCGACTAAATTACCACCTCATCGACAGGGGGATTGTGCAATAAATCTCCAGGTAAACACCACCTCACCCGCTCTTAAGATAACCTTCGGGCCAATTGGGGGCCCAGGGCTGGTTAGGAGACACTGCAATTGTGATGAACTGAGAGAATATTAGGGTAGCACTGTAATTCATGAACCATATGCTGTCTGCTGCTGTTCTTACCTTTTTCCCTTTCTGTCTTCTACACCTCTCTCCCCACCTCGTCTTTCTTCCTCGTTTTATAATGCACACCATATGTGCATTGAAGTACAGATTGAACTTGTATTCATAATATAATATTACAATTATAATGCATTTATAACACCTGGTTAATGAACTTCTTTCAATAAAGCGTTTCACATTCTCCACTGGTTGAAATTAAGTATCTCATTGAAATACTATCCTTTGTCCTCAGATTAATTTCAGATTAGTTTTTTTCTGTATATATGAATTACAAATCAATCTGTAACGCTTGTCGTGGTTGGAAGAAGAGGGGGACCAATGCGCAGCGTGGTAAGTGTCCATATTGTTTTAATACGAAATACTGAACACTGAACAAAAACAATATAATGACAAACGAACACTCCTGTACGTTGAAACAAAAACACAGAACAGAAAATAATCACCCACAAAACACAATGAAAATCAGGCTACCTAAATATGGCTCCCAATCAGAGACAACGACTGACACCTGCCTCTGATTGAGATCCATACTAGGCCAAACACTTAGAAATAGAACAATAGAACAAAACATAGAAAAAACAACATAGAATGCCCACCCTAACTCACGCCCTGACCAAACTAAAATAAAGACATAACAAAGGAACTAAGGTCAGAACGTGACCCAATCATGTTTCTAGTCTATTGTATAGTTACAATGTGTAATCATTGATGGCCCAGGAGCAGGAGTGGTAAACACTATTGAAGTGTATAGTGTAATACATATATGCAGACACAGCCTCATTCAAATAATGGAGTTTGATATGACTGAAAAATAATGTCTCAGATTCATACCTGAACCGCACCTTTATTTGCCAAGGAAGAGTACATGATCAGTGAATATATTCAATGTACAGGCTACAATGTTGGAATCTCATGCATGGTAATAACTACAGTACATATGTATATAGGACTTGCATCCTTGGCAAAATAAAGTTATTATATTCTACTCTATCCATATGTAACAGTTTTGCTTTTGTCCCTTTCCTCGCCCCTACCTGGGCTCAAACCAGGGACCCTTTGCACACATAGACAACAGTCACCCTCGAAGCATCGTTACCCATCGCTCCACAAAAACCGCAGCTTTTGCAGAGCAAGCGGAACAACTACTTCAAGGTCTCAGAGCGAGTGACGTCACCGATTAAAACCCCTCTAACTAGCTAGCCATTTCACACCGGTTACACATAGGCTTCATTAATGCCATTAAGACTTGAAGTTGATACAACAACTATGATAGCTGAGGTTCTTAGATTGGTATGAATATTAGTTCAGAACCTAATGTTTTAGGGTCCATACACAGATCGGCTACATACTGTATCTAGCTACACATCCATAGAGGCTTACAGTTATTTTTATCCTCCACTACACAATAAGCAAGTAAATAGTTAGCTATGTTACTTGAGCTGCATTGCAAGGCAAGCTTACACAATTGTACATTCAATTTGCAGGAAATGCTTTAGCAAGCTAGATTCTTTACATCCACTGTTTCACAAGACGACAGCCTGGTTTTCTCAGGAGTCCCTATAACATTAAACAACACAAATTCCAAATGCATTCTCCTAACACTAGCTAGCTGGCTAATGTTAGCTAGTCAGATAACTTGTTAAATAGCGATTTTCATCAAATATCCTTGACAACCCCAAAAAATTCTACATTACCTAACATATTCCTCTCAATTGTACATTTTTTCCTTGACTCGTTATATCATTATAACAAGTTACATTTGGTTCCACCGTAATGTTTTGTCAGCCATCTTTGTTGAAGAACGCCACCAGCTCGCATCAAAATTTGTCACTGGAGCCACTCAATATGATTGGTCATTCAAAAACATTGGGACGCAAAAGCATAATGGGAATTCTAACTTCCCCTTGTGGTGGTCTGGAGCAATGAAGCCGTGACGCAGGGTACCTCTATGTCCCGCCGGTGCAAGCTCACAACATTTAAAGGAGGAGCCACTGTTATTAAAGTAGCTAGTGTTACATTTCCTTAAAGTGGCCAGTGAATCCTAATCTAAGCCTATAGGCAGCAGCCTCTGATGTGCTGGAGATGACAGTCGTGTCCAAAAGTTTTGAGAATGACACAAATATTAATTTTCACAAAGTCTGCTGCCTCAGTTTGTATGATGGCAATTTGCATATACTCCAGAATGTTATGAGGAGTGATCAGATGAATTGCAATTAATTGCAAAGTCCCTCTTTGCCATGCAAATGAACTGAGTCCCCAAAAAAACATTTCCACTGCATTTCAGCCCTGCCACAAAAGGACCAGCTGATGTCATGTCAGTGATTCTCTCGTTAACACAGGTGTGACTGTTGACAAGGACAAGGCTGGGGATCACTCTGTCATGCTGCTTGAGTTCGAATAACAGACTGGAAGCTTCAAAGGGAGGGTGGTGCTTGGAATCATTGTTCTTCCTCTGTCAACCATGCTTACCTGCAAGAAAACACGTGCCGTCATCATTGCTTTGTACAAAAAGGTGCTTCACAGACAAGGATATTACTGCCAGTAAGACTGCGCCTAAATCAACCATTTATCGGATCATCAAGAACTTCAAGGAAACCGGTTCAATTGTTGTGAAGAAGGCTTCAGGGCGCCCAAGAAAGTCCAGCAAGCGCCAGGACAGTCTCCTAAAGTTGATTCAGCTGCGGGATCGGGGCACCACCAGTACAGAGCTTGCTCCGGAATGGCAGCAGGTAGGTGTGAGTGCATCTGCATGTACAGAGAGGTGAAGACTTTTGGAGGATGGCCTGGTGTCAAGAAGGGCAGCAAAGAAGCCACTTCTCTCCAGGAAAAACATCAGGGACAGACTGATATTCTGCAAAAGGTACAGCGATTGGACTGCTGAGGACTTGGGTAAAGTCATTTTCTCTGATGAATCCCCTTTTGATTGTTTGGAACATCCGGAAAAAAGCTTGTCCGGAGAAGACAAGGTGAGCGCTACCATCAGTCCTGTGTCATGCCAACAGTAAAGCATCCTGAGACCATTCATGTGTGTGGTTGCTTCTCAGCCAAGGGAGTAGGCTCACTCACAATTTTGCCTAAGAACACAGCCATGAATGAAGAATCGTACCAACACATCCTCCGAGAGCAACTTCTCTCAACCATCCAGGAACAATTTGGTGACGAACAATGCCTTTTCTAGCATGATGGAGCACCTTGCCATAAGGCAAAAGTGATAACTAAGTGGCTCGGGGAACAAAACATTGATATTTTGGGTCCATGGCCAGGAAACTCCCCAGACCTTAATCCCATTGAGAACTTGTGGTCAATCCTCAAGAGGCGGGTGGACAAACAAAAACCCACAAATTCTCACAAACTCCAAGCATTCATTATGCAAGAATGGGCTGCCATCAGTGTCACGTCCTGACCATATAAAGCTTTTATTTTCTATGTTAGAGTAGGTCAGGGCGTGACTGGGGGATTGTTCTAGTTTATATTTTCTAAGTGGTCGAGGTTTATTTTCTATGTTGGTGTTTTGTATGATTCCCAATTAGAGGCAGCTGGTTATCATTGTCTCTAATTGGGGATCATACTTAAGTAACATTTTTTCCACCTGTGGGTTATGGGATATTGTTTTGAGTAAGTGCATGTAGCACCTCTGTTGCCACGGTTTGTTTTTTCATTTGTTTGTTTATTGTTTGTTTTGCTAAGTTTCACTATTAAATATTATGTGGAACTCAACATACCCTGCGCCTTGGTCCATCTCTACAAACGAACGTGACAATCAGTCAGGATGTGGCCGAGAAGTTAATTGACAGCATGCCAGGCGGATTGCAGAGGTCTTGAAAAAGAAGGGTCAACACTGAAAATATTGACTCTTTGCATCAACTTCATGTAATTGTCAATAAAGCCTTTGACACTTATGAAATGCTTGTAATTATACTTCAGTATTCCATAGTAACATCTGACAAAAATATCTAAAGACACTGAAGCAGCAAACTTTGTGGAAATTAATATTTGTGTCATTCTCAAAACTTTTGGCCATGACTGTATATACATATTAAATGAGTGATGCAATATGTAAACACAATTTAAAAGTGACTAAGATACTGTAGAATAGTGTGGAGTACAGTTTAAACATGTGAGATGAGTAATGCTAGATACAGAACATTATTCAAGTGGCTAGTGATCCATTTCTAAAAGTGGCTAGTGATTCCTAATCTATGTCTATAGGTAGTGATGGCTGTTTAACAGTCTGATGGCCTTGAGATAGAAGCGTTTTTTCAGTCTCTCGGTCCCAGCTTTGATGCACCTGTACTGACCTTGCCTTCTGGATGATGGCGGGGTGAACAGGCAGTGGCTTGGGTGGTTGATGTCCTTGATAATCATTTTGGCCTTCCTATGGCATCGGGTGCTGTATTTGTTCAGGAGGACGGGAAGTTTGCCACCGGGAAAGGCATTGGCAGACTGCACCAACCTCTGGAGAGCTTTGTGATTGCGGGCGGTGCAGTTGATACAGCCTGACAGGATGCTCTCAATTGTGCATTTGTAAAGGTTTGTGAGGGTTTTAGGCGTTAAGCCACATTTCTTTAGCCTCCTGAAGTTGAAGAGGCGCTGTTGCGCCTTTTTCACCACACTGTCTGTGTGGCTGGACCATTTCAGTTTGTGAGTGATGTGTACGCCGAGGAACTTGAAGCTTTCCACCTTCTCCACTGCGGTCCCACCGATGTGTATAGGGAGGGTGCTCCCTCCCTGAGCATGCACCCTTGTGGGGCCCCAGTGTTGTCTGATAGCAAAGTCTGATAGCAAAGGGTCTGAATACTTATGTTAATAAGGTATTAAAACAAATAACAGTTTTTGCTTTGTCATTGTGGGGTATTGTGTGTAGATTGAGGATAATCAATAAAACACTAAATTAGAATAAGGCTGTAAGGTAACAAAATTCTTTCCGAATACACTGTATATCTCACTAGGTCAGGATGTTTAAGCCTCCATATATCCACTAATTTCAATATAAACATGAAATTCATAATTTCTTTAAGTGCATGAGGGTGATAGTAATAGTAGTGCGATTTCCTTTACAGTCCATTAATAGAGTCTTGTATTACTTGGTTTTGATAAATGATTATATACATTACCAGTCAAATTTGGACACACCTACTCATTGCAGGGATTCTTTATTTTTACTATTTTCTACATTGTAGAATAATAAGAATACAAAATTCTTCAAAGTTCCCACTCGTTGCCTCGATGACAGCTTTGCACACTCTTGGCATTCTCTCAACCAACTTCATGGAATGCATTTCAATTATCAGATGTGCCTTGTTAAAAGTTAATTTGTGGAATTTCTTTCTTTCTTAATGTGTTTAATAAGTCAATCAGTTGTATTGTGACAAGATAGGGCCTACTTCTGTATAACAACCCTATTTGGTAAAAGACCAAGTCCATATTATGGCAAGAACAACTCAAATAAGCAAAGAGAAATGACAGTCTATCATTACATTAAGGCATGAAGGTCAGTCAAGAAATTTGAAAGTATCTTCAAGTGAAGTCGAAAAAACCATCAAGCGCTATGATAAGGACCACCACAGGAAAGGAAGACCCAGAGTTACCTCTGCTGCAGAGGATACGTTCATTGGAGTTACCAGCCTCAGAAATTGCAGCCCGAATAAATGCTTCACACATAAATGCTTCACAGAGTTCAAGTAACAGACACATCTCAACATCAACTGTTCAGAGGAGACTGAGTGAATCAGGCCTTCATGGTCAAATTGCTGCAAATAAACAACTACTAAAGGACACCAATAAGAAGAAGAGACTTGCTTGGGCCAAGAAGCACGAGCAATGAACATTAGACCAGTGGAAATCCAAATGTGAGATTTCTGGTTCCAACCGCTGCGTCTTTGTGATACACAGAGTAGGTGAACGGATGATCTCTGCATGTGTGGTTCCCACCGTGAAGCATGGAGGAGGTGGTGTGATGGTGCGTTGCTGGTGACATTGTCAGTGATTTATTTAGAATTCAAGGCACACTTAACCAGTATGGCTACCACAGCATTCTGCAGCGATACGGCATCCCATCTGGTTTGCGCTTAGTGTGATTATCATTTGTTTTTCAACAGGACAATGACCCAAATCACACCTCCAGGCTGTGTAAGGTCTATTTGACCAAGAAGGAGAGTGATGGTGCTGCTTCAGATGAGCTGGCCTCCACAATCACTCGACCTCCACCCAATTGAGATGGTTTGGGACGACTTGGACCAGCAGAGCGTATAAGGGCAGGGCGAGACCCAGATGCAGACATGGGAGGCAGATGGTTAGAGTCTCTGATATTTATTAGTATCCAAGGGGGAGGCAAGAGAATGGTCGTGGACAGGCAAAAGATCATAACAAGGTCAGAGTCCAGGAGGTACAAAGTGGCAGGCAGTATGGTCAGGCAGGCAGCTTCAGAGTCAAGTCAGGCAAGGGTCAAAACTGTGAGGACTAGCAAAAAACAGAGTGAAGGAAACAGCAGGCGCACAAAGTAACATGCTCGTTGACTTGACAAAACAAGACGAACTGGCACAGACAGAAAACACAGTTATAAAAACCCAGGGGAAGATGGGTGACACCTGGAGGGGGTGGAGACAAGCACAAGGACAGGTGAAACAGATCAGGGTGTGACAGAGTGAAGGAAAAGCAGCCAACAAGTGCTCAGCACATGTGGGAACTCCTTCAATACTGTTGGATAAGCATTCCTCATGAAGTTGGTTGAGAGAATGCCAAGAGTGTGCAAAGCTGTCATCAAGCCAAAGGGTGGCTACTTTGAATAATCTAATATATAAAATCTGTTTTGATTTGATTAACACTTTGCTTACTACATATGTGTTATTTCATAGTTTGATGTCTTCACATTTATTGTACAATGTAGAAAAAAGTAAAAATGTATTAAAACCCTTGAATGAGTATGTGTGTCCAAACTTTTGACTGGTTCTGTATATGTAAGGACAAATGGGGACACTGAAACTGTAACAACTAAATGCAATCAAGAGATTGCAGTTGATTGCAGAGATTGCAGTTGAACTTCCTGAAACTTAAATGCAGCAAAACAGAGCTTGTCTTATTGGCTCTTGCATGGAGCAAGTTGAGCACATTATCCCTTTCTCTGGATGATGACATCATCGCAGCTTCCCGCACCACCAGAATTTAAAAAACAATTACTGTAACCTCTCATTTGAAGCACACATCCGCATCACCAAGAAAGTGTCATTTTTTCAACTATGTAACATTGATTGAGTTTATTTACATTTTTACAGGGACAGTGCACATTAATCAACATTTCAGTAAAAGTGCTGGTTTTAGCCAGCCAGCTAATTTTCAACCGCAGTCTCTGGGCAGGTCATTAAAAACAATTACAATAACAATACTGTCACGTTCCTGACCTTATTTCCTTTGTTTAGTCTTGTTTAGTTGGTCAGGATGTGAGCTGGGTGGGCATTCTATGTTATGTGTTTCTATGTTGGGTTCATTGTATTAGCCTGATATGGTTCTCAATCAGGGGCAGGTGTTTTACGTTTCCTCTGATTGAGAACCATATTAAGGTAGGCTGTTCTCACTGTTTGTTTGTGGGTGATTGTTGCTGTGTCTGTGTTTGTTCACCACACGGTACTGTTTAGTTTCGTTCGTTTGTTCCTGTGTTCATGTTTTATGTTCTCATGTTCAGGTCTGTTCACGTCGTTTTGTTGTTTTGTAGTTTATCAAGTGTTTTTTCGTCTTCGTTGCTTTAATTAAAAAGTATGTATTCAAACCACGCTGCATTTTTGTCCGATCCTTGCTCATCCTCAGACGAGGAGGAAGACGAGCGTGACAAATACAGAAAATCAATGAGCAGAGAGCACATGCAGGTTAACATAGGACAAGCAACACGTAGCACGCAAACAGAGCAATATCACAAAAAGAAAAAAAAATAGACAAATGCAACAAAGTGTTTCCACACCTCACAAGCTACAGACAAAATGAAAAGTGGCAATACACAGGTAGGGATTATGCTCACAAGTTTGATTGGCCTTTAGCCATGTCTTCATGTTTTTTGTGAAAGTGTGAGAGGTGGTGCAGTTGTGTGTGTCTGATGGCATTGTGTTCCAGACATGGGAAGCTATCACAGAGAAAGCATATTGACTAAAGGTGCTTGGGACCTGTACAGCCACCGATACAGACACAAGTAATTCCAGCCCCACACACACTGACTGAGTATCACCCTCTCAGATTCATGTTTGGACATATAAATACTGTAAATATACCAAAGAAAGGTTTGTTAATTGCTCACATATGCAGTTTAAGGAACAAAATTCATGAAGTATGCTGTCTAGTGCAGTCAAACAATATTCATCTATTGGCAATATCAGACTCACTTGGACTCTTAGCTGGAGAAGGTTGTGAGATCTGGTACGCCCTGACCTTAGAGAGCCTTTTTATTTCTCTTTTTGGTTAAGGTTAGGGGGTGATTTGGGGTGGGCATTCTAGTTTGTATATTTCTTTGTTGGCCGGGTATGGTTCCCAATCAGAGGCAGCTGTCTATCATTGTCTCTTATTGGGGATCATACTTAGGCAGCCTTTTTTCCCACCTTCAGTTGAAAAGTTGAACTTGGACAGTTTTGTGATGAGCACCTCATGGTTAACAGTATCAAAAGCTTTTCTTAGGTCTAGAAATACAGCTGCAACAACGCCCCCTTTGTCCATCTTGGACTTCACATTTTCCTGAAGAAAGCAATTGTCCATTTCTGTGGAGTGTTTTGCTCTGAAGCCAAACTGCATGGAGTGTAATGTGAAGGGGCTGTTGTTGAGGTGGGCAAACAGTTGCTCAGCTACACACTTTTCAGTAACCTTCGACACCACAGGTAGTATACTAAATGGGCCTGTAGTTACTAAAGATGGCCATTATTATGGCCGACTTCTAGACCCTTGGAAACATCCCCTGACCAATAGATGTGTTTGTGACCTTAATAATAGGGTCAATGAGTGACTCTTGTAGAGTCCAGCCCAAATACATCTTTGGCTTTAGACGTCTTTAGTGAGCCAATCACCTTGTTCTCCTCTGACTCAGAAACGTCCCTTGTGATGAAGACAGGTTGAGTGTCATTCACTAGCGCTGAGTCCAAGAAACCAGTGGAGGGGTTCTGTGTCAGTACCTTGAGAAAGTCAACAAAGTAGGAATTGAAGGCTGGTGCTATTTCTACTGCATCCTGTGATAGACTGTCATTCACATTGATTTCTAGTGTTTTTGCAGTGTAACTATGGTCTTTCCTTGTTAACTTTTTTAAATTCTCCCAGCTCAATTTAGAATTTCCCTTTGCTTCACCAATTATGTTGATAAAATAGTTTGCCTTGGCCTGTCTGATTTATTTCATCACCTAATCTCTCAACATGGTAAACCTACGTCTGTCATGTTCTAATTTGGACTTGAGGGCTGTTTTTAGAGCATGATCTCATTCTTTCATCAGTATTTAGATTTCTCCATTTAGCCATGGAAGAGTGCTCTTTTTGCCAGGTTTGGATTTGATTTTCTTTAGGAAGGCATTTATTGTAGTCTGGATTGTGGATAGAAAAACCTGACCATCAGTTTCCACATCTGTGTAGGACAAGAGATCATTCCAGTTAATTCCCTTAATTGCGTTTCCAAAATCATTTAATTCACTCTTAGGTATTCTGAGCTGATCAGGCTTTCTAACAGTAGAGGTTAAACCTTTTCTTGGAAAGCTTTCTGGCTGTATGTGTCAGATTATGATCAGACAGCCCAGTAACCATATTGAATGAGTTAGTCACTCTCTGTCACGTTCCTGACCTGTTTTCTGTTAGTTTGTGTATGTGTTAGCTGGTCAGGACGTGAGTTTGGGTGGGCAGTCTATGTTTTCTGTTTCTATGTTGGTTTAAGGGTGACCTGATATGGCTCTCAATTAGAGGCAGGTGGTTTTCATTTCCTCTGATTGAGAGCCATATTAAGGTAGGTGTTTTCACACTGTTTGTTTGTGGGTGGTTGTCTCCTGTGTCAGTATGTATGTTCGTACCACACGGGACTGTTTCGGTGTGTTTGTAGTCGTGTACCTGTTCGTGCGTTCTTCACGTTATATGTAAGTTCGTGTGTTCTTCACGTTATATGTAAGTTCGTGTCCAGGTCTGTTTTCATCGTTTATTTGTTTTGTAGTTGATTCAAGTATAGTTCGTTTTCTGTCTACGTCGTGTTTGTTGTTTTGTCGTGTCTTAAATAAATCATGTCATCATACCTCGCTGCACATTGGTCTTCAGATCCCTCTCTCCTCTCCTCGTCGGAGGAGGAGGAGGAGGATTTAGAGTATCGTTACACTCTCTCTGGTTTATTACTGAAATGGGACCATAGAACTCCTGTTGTGGCGATTGATTAGAGGACGAGGCCATCCACTGTTTTCCACTTCAGTGAGTATCGCTAGCTCGGTGATTTTAGGCCCAGGGTTAAGTTGCACACCCCCGGAGAGCAGGAGGGTAGTGAACAGATAGTTCACTGCTGTACTGCTGACAGGAATCCCAATAAGGCTCCTGTCTCAACTCCAGCTGCCAGAATAATCTCACACACAACAAAAAAAGAACACATCACCCCTGTTTTATTCAACCTCCAAAGGCTGTCTGTTCAGTATAGAATCAAATGTAAGAATATTCTAGTCAACTTTAAGGCCCTCCGGGCTGATGCACCTAAATACATATGCCAACTTCTAGAGAACTATTCACCAGCACGCACCCTACGATCATCAGGCTCAAACAACCTGGTAATACCAGCCACAACCCTGCACAGTATGACTAACAGGAACTCCTTCCATGTGGCCCATCAGCTCCAGAACATTCTAGCTGTACATGTCAAGGGGGCAGCTTACATTTCCTAATTTAAAAAATAACAAAAGTCATATCCATTCAAGCTAGTTTTTTACTTTTTTAATTTTTTAAAATAAATTTTATCCCCTTTTCTCCCCAATTTTCGTGGTATCCAATCGCTAGTAATTACTATCTTGTCTCATCGCTACAACTCCCGTACGGGCTAGGGAGAGACGAAGGTCGAAAGCCATGCGTCCTCCGAAGCACAACCCAAACAAGCCGCACTGCTTCTTTAACACAGCGCGCCTCCAACCCGGAAGCCAGCCGCACCAATGTGTCGGAGGAAACACCGTGCACCTGGCCCCCTTGGTTAACACGCACTGCGCCCAGCCTGCCACAGGAGTCGCTGGAGCGCGATGAGACAAGGAAATCCCTACCGGCCAAACCCTCCCTAACCCGGACGACGCTAGCCCAATTGTGCGTCGCCCCACGGACCTCCCGGTCGAGCCTGGGGGCGAACCCAGAGACTCTGGTGGCGCAGTTAGCACTGTGATGCAGTGCCCTAGACCACTGCGTCACCCGGGAGGCCCATTCAAGCTAGCTTTTAATGTTTGATTGTTTATTTTGCTTAAAGTCTATATTTTGCATTAGTAGGTCATGTTTTTATGTATTGTGATTGTAGAAAAGGACCATGGATTTGGTGGAAGAATCCTTTAATTCATGGCCACTTGCTCAGCTGGGCCTGGGGCGCTTCATTTGGTCAGGTGAAAATGTCAGACAGATCTCAACTCATTAAAAGGAGGAAATCGCCATCGCCTGATCTTGTTGCTTTCTCTTCCTTAACACCGTCTAATCCAGACGTTCTGTGCGTCCGTGAATCCACCGAATCTGTTACCTTTCATCTGAACTATCTGTTGCGCTTGGGAGAGCGGGGCATCAGTTTTTGTTTATAATTATTACCGCTGAGCGTGGCTTGGAGCGCGGCTTGGAGCGCGGCTTGGAGCGCGGCTTGGAGCGCGGCTTGGAGCGCGGCTTGGAGCGCACGCTTCAAACCTGTTGTGTAATGTAAATGGTCAACGATCACGGCCCTACAGATCATCACAGGCCAATTATGCCGTCGATATATGGTTAATATGTAATGAAATGACATGTACATATGAAGACAAGCTTGAAAGTGTGAAATATGAAACGTCATTGTTTGCTGAACTGATCAATTCTGACATCAAACTGATGGGGATTATAGATTGAATAACCGATCACTGATTGAATTATTTGTATTATTCTTCTCGTGATTATGATGAATAGTTATGAGCATAAATGACTCAAGCATGATTCCTATTGACTTCTTATTGAACTGAATTGCTGAATTACCTAATTATGTTAATAATGAATGATTGTTATGATTTGATCTTTGTTATCATGAATTTGACTGGATACATGTTATTTTGTTTCCTTTGTTATGCAGCACAGACTACTACCCAGTAAATATACCACTTCATGGTGAAAGGAATTCTTGCCTCAGTCTCATCCATTCCTCTGTCACCTGACCTGTGAACACCTGTTCACCTTCACTGTCATGCATCCTACCTGTCCAGCTACCCACACAGATTCCACTAATCTTTCAGTGATAGTTTTTTACTTTTTGATGCATTAATGCCTGTTTTTAGTTTAGCTTATGTTGTCTACCAAATGTACATCGAGCTTGGAAAATGTGTCTCTACGAATACAAGTTATTTTTAGTTACAACAACCCAGCTGTAATAATGGGTGGCAAAAATGGAGCAGTAGATTTTCATGATTGTGCCCCTTAGCTGGGCACTATGCCAAAAAGTGATCAACACAATAGTTGATCTAAAACAAATGATTTAGTGCAACTTTTTTCTAACCAGCAACATGTATCACTTCTGAACTTTTACATGCTTCCTGACAGGGATTGCTGACTCAACTTGTCTAATTGTTCAAATCAGAGCCTTCTTGGCTAATAAGGAACGTTGCCATGGATGCAATGTGTGTGCAATTCAGTTATACTTGCTAGGGAAGATAATGTTTTTTTGGGGGGGGTGTAATTTTTTAGGGTGTGACAGCTTCAGTTTGTAAGGCTCATATTGCCCAACCTATTCACAGAGACAGTGCAGGGAAAGAATGCCATTGTGGTAATATGGAATTTCACATTCAACAAAACCTGAGATGACATGGTCTCAGATATCCCAGACCTTGGAGCCTCGTAAGCTATTGCCTGACTACCCATCTACATCACTCCGGCCAACTGACATTTCTTCTCCTCTATGAGTCTGGATTTTCCTCCCTCTCCGATAATTTCTAGAATGCAAACACATTCTGACTGTTCTGATTGGTCCCAGAAACAGCTGTGTTGGGCCAGAGCCGGCCTACATGATGACGTTGTCAACTTTGATACTCTGATTTGTTAGAGACCATCCAATCATTGATGAGTTTGTTTTGTACAATGCTGCTAATTTTGAAGTCACACAAACAACTTCTAGCATAGCAGTTTCAGACTGAATGTACGTAGCAATCAATAGAGCAGCAGAAATAAATTCAAGGTGAGTCTTCAGGCAACGTAAGCTAGGTAACGGCACAAGTTATGGGGGGGATGCCTGCTGCTCTCTGACAATTTGAAAAGGGAAAAAATGTGTTTAGGCTTGAATCCTTTTAAGACAGAAAACTCTCAACAAATCAGGAGTTTGGGTAGGTATGGTTTAAAATGCAGGCAGGAATTCTGCTCATGTTTAGCTAAGGCAAGAAGAAGATCTGGCAGTGACGTTACCGGTGACACGTTTCCCATTTCCGACTCGTCCTGTCTGTCCCAACTGACACCGAAACATCTACACACATATTAAACTGGAGCGTTGGTACTTTGCCGGCAGCAACTGAGAAAGATGACACATTCTCAAGCCCAAGCCAAAATCATCCTGTGTGTGACAATGGATTTGGGTGATTGATCATTAAATCATCCTGCACCTTCATTATGACTTTTATGCATAATTGTTGATCATTTCTGAAAGTTGTAATGGAACCATCATTAAGACATGGAGCAACAAATTCTCATCAAATGTCTACATTATTTCTCTTTAAAAAATGTCTGTCAGAGCAAACCCTTCAGATATAATGAGAAAGCTATGAAATGCCTATCTCTGTAAAATTATTTGTAACTATAAATTAATAGTATTTGGTCATAAAAATACAGTTGAAGTTGGAAGTTTACATACACTTAGGTTGGAGTCATTAAAACTTGTTTTTCAACCAATCCACAAATTTCTTGTTAACAAACTATAGTTTTGGCAAGTCTGTTAGGACATCTACTTTGTGCATGACACAAGTACTTTTTCCCAAAAATTGTTTACAGACAGATTATTTCACTTATAATTCACTGTATCACAATTCCAGTGGGTCAGATGTTTCAACACAGTCTCACAATCAATTCGCGCATAAATGTACAAAATGTATTTCAGCAGATTTCGTGCGTTTTTGTGCGTTTTCGTCTGGCTTAATTCGTGAGAAAAGACACGAATTTATGTGCTTCTTAATTCGTGCGAAAAGACATAAATTTAACCAATAGGCTACACAAGCCTTTGCAACAACCATATAGACGCGACAATTTGTATTTCATTTTTGTTCTTCTTAATGGCTAATTCAACATCATGAATATACAGAAATGTTGTCTTTGTTTAACCATGTTTTAAACAGTGAAAAACCACCAAAATAGCATTCTGAAATCACCACTAAACATGACATCACCATAGTCTCCAGAACGACAGTGACAAGCAGATGACCCTTGACCTACATTTCAAGTCTTTTGCTTTTGGGAGACAGAGGGAGAGCCGTTAAGGTTTAGAAGCACAATTTGACCTCAGGAACGTTCCTAAGGTCTCTGTGCAAGCCTAACCTTGACAGTGTGGCATTAACCCTTAACAGTTAAAAGAAGGTGTTTACATCAAACAGTTTACAATGACATCTCACCCCATAGGAACACATTGCCTGCACCCCTAAATTCAACCTGAAGCCAATGTGGGTTATGAATGTCTTATGAACCTGTCTTCAATGACAATCCATCAAGCCACTATGAGGTCAACCTGTGTTGATTCTAAGCTTCCTGGAGCAACCGGAAGTGATAAAATCACCCTAAAAGTGTTTGCCATACCCAACCAGCAGTTTGTGATATATAGTGCATTCAACCCTGTGTAAATCAGTCAGTTCTTAACGTATAGACTTAAAACTCAGGATTCTGTAAAAGCATACCCCGGTCAGGATATGTATTTACTTATAACTTCCTGTGCCAACCGGAAGTGCCCTAAAATGGGGTCATAGGTGCTGTTTCGAAGGTTTAAAAAAGTCAGATCTTTTCAAAACTTTAAATGTGTGAATCGGTCAACCCTCATGAACTGTAAATCAGTCATTTCTCTAAACAGATGTCAAAGAAAAGCTCTCACACACACACACACACACAGCAAGGATGGAGTGAAAAAGTATGGTGCTTAAAGACACAGAGCCTTAAATGCTTTTAGGGGGGATCCAGACTTCCATACCCGCTCTGGGAGCACTATACTACCGCCCCAAATCAATGGGTGCTGGCCTGGGTGATTTATGGAGGTTTTCAAAAAATATTCTAAGTCCAAACTTTTCGTGCACCTGGTATTTTTTGGGGGTTACCAGGCGTCATTTTTCAAAACGGTTGAAATTGCTTTTAGGGGGCACTCAGAGTGTCACATGACCGGATGAGGTAACTATTCTTGTTCTTCTTGTAACTTTCCGGTAGGCTAGAAGCTTTCCGGTGTTTTGCTGGTCAACACAGGTCGACGCAGGTATTGCACTTGATTTATCGTTATCGTAACCGTAGGTGTAGCCAAGTGGAAATACGAAAGCTTTCTAGCTATTTCGCACTGACGGTAATTTGAACACAAGAACGTTTCTAGTGAAAAGGTGCTTACACTCAGAGCCATATATTTACACTCAGCCACCCTAGCCTTATTACGGGTTAACTATTTGGTAATTTTGGTTGGCCAACAAAATGTAAGACTACAATGACTGCATACGTTTTCCCAAATGTTATACGGGAAAAAAATGTTTTGTTATTGATGGACAATGGCAAGGCTGCCATTGTATTTTCAGTTACATTCTGGTCAATAAAAATTGTTTACATGTTTGTTTTTTAAGAAATACATGGAACTACAACCGAATAAAACACCATTAGCCATCATGCATTGCTTACATTCATTCTATACTGAAAAGTCTGTTCACAAAAGTCAAAAACAGTACATATAGGCATAAAACCACAATGTTTTAATAGGGATTAAATAAAGACAATATATATATAACCTCTTATGGTTATATGGCTAAAAAAAGACAAAATATCTATATATTCATAACGTAAAATAAATAAATACAGGCGAATCGCGTCTCTGGTTGTTGCAACGGCTTGTGTGTTGCCTACTGGTTAAATTCGTGTCTTTTCGAACGAATTAAGTAGCACAGAAATTCGTGTATTTTCAAACGAATTGAACCACCCCAAAAATGCACAAAAACGCACGAAATCTGCTGAAATACATTTTGTACATATATGCGCAAATTGAATTTGAGGCTGGGCTGGATGTTTACATACACTAAGTTCCCCCTCCACCAAGTACTTTTGTTAAAGAGGTAATTTTGTAATTTTTATTAGGATCCCCATTAGCTAACGCCGTACCACTAGCTAATCTTCCTGGGGTCCAACACCAATTAACAAGACATTACAAACAACCACAATAAAGACTTCACAAACATTCAAAATGTAGACAATACAGATAATTAAAATACCTGACAGGAAACACATTTAACATTCAGTTGATGCTTTCTATTTGATGTCCAGTCATATGGTCTGTCGCATTAGATGTTATTTTATTTTTTTCTTGAAGGTGGATTTACTTTTTACCTGAGAAATATGGATTGGTAAAATTCCATTCAGCTATATGGCTCTATACAAAACTGTAGATTTCAGGCAATTTGTCCTTGGCATGGGTTGTTTTAGCTGCACTGAATTTGCCTGTCTGGTTTGGTGGGTATGCGTGTTGCTAGTACAGTTGAAGTCGGAAGTTTACATACACTTAGGTTGGAGTCATTAAAACAAATTTTTCAACCACTCCACAAATTTCTTGTTAACCGTCTATAGTTTTGGCAAGTCGGTTAAGACATCTACTTTGTGCATGACACAAGTCATTTTTCCAACAACTATTTCACTTATAATTCACTGTATCACAATTCCAGTGGGTCAGAAGTTTACATACACTAAGTTGACTGTGCCTTTTAAACAGCTTGGAAAATTCCAGAAAAGTATGTCATGGCTTTAGAAGCTTCTGATCGGCTAATTGACATCATTTGAGTCAATTTGAGGTGTACCTGTGGATGTATTTCAAGGCCTACCTTCAAACTCAGAGCCTTTCTGCCTGACATCATTGGGAAATCAAAAGAAATCAGCCAAGAACTCAGAAAAAAAATTGTAGACCCTCACATGTCTGGTTCATCCTTGGGAGCAATTTCCAAACGCCTGAAGGTACCACGTTCATCTGTACAAACAATAGTACGCAAGTATAAACACCATGGGACCACACAGCCGTCACACCACTCAGGAAGGAGACACGTTCTGTCTCCTAGAGATGAACGTGCTTTGGTGCGAAAAGTGCAAATCAATCCCAGAACAACAGCAAAGGACCTTGTGGAGATGCTGGAGGAAACAGGTACAAAAGTATCTATATCCACAGTAAAACGAGTCCTATATCAACATAACCTGAAAGGCAGCTAAGCAAGGAAGAAGCCACTGCTCCAAAACCGCCATAAAAAAGCCAGACTATGGTTTGCAACTGCACATGGGGACAAAGATCGTACTTTTTGGAGAAATGTCCTTTGCGTCTGATGAAACAAAAATGGAACTGTTTGGCCATAATGACCATCGTTATGTTTGGAGGAAAAAGGGGGAGGCTTGCAAGCGGAAGAACACCATCCCAGCCGTGAAGCATGGGGGAGGCAGTATCATGTTGTGGGGGTGCTTTGCTGCAGGAGAGACTGGTGCACTTCACAAAATAGAAGGCATCATGAGGGAGGAAAATTATGTGGATATATTGAAGCAACATCTCAAGACATCAGTCAGGAAGTTAAAGCTTGGTCGCAAATGGGTCTTCCAAATGGACATTGACCCCAAGCATACTTCCAAAGTTGTGGCAAAATGGCTTAAGAACAACAAAGTCAAGGTATTGGAGTGGCCATTACAAATCCTTCTCTCTACTATTATTCTGACATTTCACATTCTTAAAATAAAGTGGTGATCCTATCTGACCTAAGACAGGGAATTTTTACTAGGATTAAATGTCAAGAATTGTGAAAAACTGAGATTAAATGTATTTGGCTAAGGTATATGTAACTTCCGTCTTTCTTCACATATTTTTGCCAGTGAATTAGAATTGCCAGTGAATCACCTGAACAGCCACGCACATCAGTCCAGAATTACTTCAGGCATTTTATTACATTTGAAACATATTTAATGACTCTCATAAATCTTTTTTTGAACACTGGTTCCCATTGATGAGTTGAATACACCGAGATAACAACCCTTAGGCATTCATGATGTAGAACAGTTTAATTGTACCTCTCACAGAGAAAGATCTCCCCATCTGAAGACAAATACATGACTTACATTGAATATGTCACCATCATGTGTGAAAGAATGCATTATTTTGGATCGATAGCTATATACATATTTAAATTATATTTAATTTCAATTTTCTCATGTCTTAGAGAAAGAAACAACTTAGGTCATGCCATTTAAATCCAACATTATCTCACAAACTCACTGCTTTTTCCAAGGTTTGTCCAAAACAAATATTTTTTTATATTAAAATAAATGCCCATATTTACATACATTCATTTTGATGTAGTTTTGCTTAAAACGTTATTAAGATACTGCCAAACTCACTATTGCCTTCATTACACGTTATCAAATGTTTCTTACACAACAGAAAATGTCACTAACACTATTCACATACTCTAGGCCCAGGCCTATATTCTAGGGATAGGCTCTAGCGCCATGCCCATATTCTTGGGCTAGGCCTTGGTGTGATTATCATTTAGAATATTTGAACATTGATGACACATCCTCTGTTCTGTAAGAAATATTTGTGAAAGACATTCCCATAGGAAAATCAAGAGCTCTCATTTATGCAAAAGATTACTCAGATGAATCTCACAGGGATTGTTTAATGTTTTGTAACAAGATGGTGAAGTGAGTTATTGTGAAGACTCACTTGGAATTGTATAACCATTGATTCGTGAAGAACATAACTTATAAATTCCTCAAGCACTTAGTACAACTGTCTTGCATGGTGGAACCGAAAATACAAGCTGGGTTTACTCCATTGTTTGTAAATAACTCACTTCACATTACCCAACAACGCCAATATAACCTGTCTAAATGACTCCCGCCCCGTAGCACTCACATCTGTAGCCATAAAATGCTTTTAACAGCTGGTGATGGCACACATCAACAGCATAATACAAGACAGCCTGGACCCTCTCGAACCGTCTTACCTCCCCAAAGGATCGACCGGCAACACAATTTCTATTGCATTCCACACTGCCCTCTCCCACCTGGAAAACAGGAATACCTATGTGAGAATGCTGTTCATTGACTAAAGGTCGACGCTTAACACCATAGTGCCTTCCAAGCTCATCACTAAGCTCAGGTCCATGGGAATCAACACCTCTCTCTGCAACTGGATCCTGGATTTCCTGATGGACCACCTCCAGGTAGTGAGGGTATGTAACAACACATCTGCCACACTGACCCTCAACAAGGGGGCCCCTCAGGGGTGCGTGCTTAATACCCCTCCTGTACTCCCTGTTCACCCACGACTGCGTGGCCTACTGACGATATGATATTGGTAGGCCTGATCACCAAAAACTTTGAGACCGCCTATAAAGAGGAGGTCAGTTACCTGGAAGTGTGGTGCCACTACAGTGTGGTGCTGTAGTGGAGCAGGCCGAGAGCTTCAAGTTCCTCGGTGTCCACATCACTAACGAATTAACATGGTCCAGACACACAAACACAATCGTGAAGATGGCACGACAATGCCTATTCCCCCTCAGCTTGCCGAAAATATTTATAATGGGCCCTCAGATCCTAGTTCTACAGCTGCACCATTGAGAGCATTTTGACTGGCTGCATCACATCTTGGTATGGCAACTGCTTGGTATCTGACCGCAAGACACTACAGAAGGTACTGTGTATGGCCCAGTACATCACTGGGACTGATCTTCCTGCCATCCAGGAACTCGATAACAGGTGCTGTCAGAGCATTGGAGGCCCTAAATATTGTCAACGACTACAGCCACCCAAGTCATACTGTTCTGTTTGCTCAAGTATGGCAAGAATTACTGATACACCAAGTCTGGAACCAACTGGACCCTGAAAAGCTTCTACCCTCAAGCTGTAGACTGCTAAATCGTTAACTCCATAGTGTCGCTTGACGCACCAATGTGTCAATCTATATTACGTAACAAAAAAATCGGAATCAAAATTTGTCAATTAAGCTCGCGATATGTTTTTTTTTTTTATTGACAATGTCTCAATCCACCATCTCTGTCGCAATTCCGCATCTGCGGTGAATGATGGCAGAACTAGAGCAGTGTTTGTCAGACCATGAGACATCTTCTCACATAAACGTCTGTAGCGTCCAAACAATTTGACACACAAACTACTAGGAAGGTTTGTAGGTCTCTCTACAGAAAGGGGAAACTCTCACGAACATGATGGTGTTCTCCGCTTTGCTCTACAACCCCCAAAAGTGTCACAGGACTCGTCTGAAGGTAACCGGTACAGATTTTTTTAAACGATGTTGCGTTTATATTTTGGTTCTGTATATTTTTTATATATACATAATGTGGTCCAAAAATGGAAAATCCCCCAATGGCTTAGACTCTAAAGAATTAACCAAATAGCTACCTGCATTGATCAGCTTTTGCACTAACTCTTTCGACTCATCACATGCGCTGCTTTTACTACTACTACTTTACTACTTATTATCTATCCTATAGATTTGTTTTTGTCATATAAAGATATACATGGTTTAAAAAAAGTTAGTGGTAATATTTCATTCAGTACAGAAATCGATGTGGCTTAACTTACCCCATACCTGGGTTAAGTTGTGTCAAGAGACCTCTTTTTTTGGACTAGCCATGTTTTCTAAACAGTAATGTTTACATAAAATATATATATATTTTTTTTTTTACCCCTTTTTTGTGATCTTCAATTGGTAGTTACAGTCTTGTCCCATCGCTGCAACTCCCGTACGGCCTCGGGAAAGGCAAAGGTCGAGACCCATGCGTCCTCCAAAACGCGACCCTGCCAAGCCACACTGCTTCTTGACACAATGCTCGCTTAACCCGGAAGCCAGGCACACCAATGTAATGTAATTGTAATTTTTTGTAAATTATCTAACGACGTACTCTGAGGTGAAAGTGGAAGAAAAATGATAACATTTGTAAAATAATTATGAAAAATAAAACACTAATATCTTGATTACATAAGTATTGAACCCCCTGAGTCAATACATTATTATCACTTTTGGCAGCAGTGATTACAGCTGTGAGTCTTGGGTAAGTCTAAGAGCTTTCCACACCTGGATTGTGCAACATTTGCCCATTATAAGGTATTATAGGTAATATTACTAACAATCAAGGGAATTATTTCAGTATATAATTTATGTACAATAAATAATTATATAAATTATAATTGTTTATTGTATATAAAAATGTCAAAAACTGCATCATGCTGATGAAAGGTAATCTAGAAATCTTGATATTGTGCACAATAAACATGCTAACCAATCATCTCATAAACCACAGTGTTTTTATGCTGGAATAACCATGGAGTTCTGACCACAACTGCAGTTTACACAACTAAAGCTCCTACTACAAGGACCACAACTGAAGCTGTAGCTACTATGACAACAACTGTAGCAACCAATGCAGCACTTCCTACAACTTTTGGTCCTACGACTACTACACCAGCAGCACATACTACAAGAACCACAACTACAGCTCCTACAACATTAACTATAGCTTCTACTTCAACAACTACAGCTCTTATGACAACCACAACAGCACCTCCTACTACAACAACTGTAGCTTCAATGACCACTATGCATGCAGTACCTATTACGAAAACTACAACTGCAGCTCCTATGACAACAACAACTGCAGGACCTACAATGATACCTACCAGTCCTACCACAACTGCAGCTCTAACAACAACTGTAGCTCCCTCAACCACTACGACTGCAACACCTATTACCACAACTACAAGTGAAGCTCTTACAACCACTTCAACTGCAGCACCTTCAACAACACCTGAAGCTCCTTTGACAACAACTGTAGCTTCAATGACCACTACAACTGCAAAACCTACTTTGACAACCACTGCAGCTTCTACTACCATAACTGTAGCTCCTACGACTTCTACAGCTGAAGCACCAATTACGACAACTACAAATGCAGCTCCTATGACAACCACAACTGCAGCTCCTTCTACAACAACTTTAGATCTTACGACCACTACAACAGAAGAACCTACAATGACAACTAAAGCTCCTACGACAACTGCAACACCTACTATGACATTTACAACAAAAGCACCAATAACAACGACTGTAGCTTCTACGACAACAACTGTAGCTCTTACGACCACTATAAATGCAGTGCCTTCTACCACAACTGATACTCCTATGACAACCACAACTACAGCACCTGCCACGACAACTAGATCTGAAGCTCCTAAGACAAACACAATTGCAGCACCTACTACTACAATGCAACGGTAGCTCTTACGACTTCAACAACTGAATCACCTGTTACGACAACTGCAACTTCAGCTCCTACGACAACAACTTTAGATCCTACGGCCACTACAAAATAAGCACCTACAACAACCACTGCAGCTCCTACTACAACAACTGTAGCTCGTACGACCACTACAACTGCAGCACCTATTTCGACAACCACTGCAGCTCATAATCAAAGTTACAGCTGAGCTGAACAAAGTATGTTTACATTTTTATTAGCTAAATATTAGCTATTATATTATATTTATATATTATATTTATTAGCTGAATACAACACATTACTGAGCACCACACTCCATATTTTCAAGCATAGTGGTGGCTGCATCCTGTTTTGGGTATCCTCGTAATCATTAAGGACCAGGGAGTTTTTCAGGATAAAACATAAACGGAATTGAGTTTAGCACAGGTAAACTCCTCGAGGAAAACCTGGTTCAGTCTGCTTTCCACTAGACATTAGGAGATTAATTCACCTATCAGCAGGACAATAACCTAAAACACAATGCCAAATCTCCAGTGTCCCTTTTCTATATATACATCTTATTATAAATGTTTTATTAAATGTAAAATCTCATGTTGTTCTTCTTTATTACTGTTCTATATTTTGTCATGTATTTGTATGTTTTGTGTGGACCCCAGGAAGAGTAGCTTCTGCATGTGCATTAGCTAATGGGGATCCTTATAAACTAAAATAAGAACACAGTGAATGTTACTGAGTGGCTGAGTTGCAGTTTGGACTTAAATCTGCATGAAAATCTATTGCAAAACAATGTGCATTTCATAAGTATTCCAATAATTCTAATGAGTGTGTACATAAAATGTATTAAACAAGACTGTGAAACCACAATGAGGACATCGACATATCAACTAAGTTTTCATAAATCATTGGGTACTGTACAAGAAAAACCGTCAGAGTGATCTGAAGTGGCAGCGTTAACTCATGTTCACATTTACATAACATGCATGGGCATTTCATCATGTCTGGAGGGTGAAAATCCCAAAACATTCTCTTTTGCTCATAGTATTATTTATATCAACTCCCTGGTCTGATATCTTGACTTTCTCTGTGCCACAAAATCGAAGCTAAAAATGTCATGTTTTTGGTCATTAAAATGTACTGCGACTGGATAATCCCTGTCGTTTTTCCTGATTTAACTTTTATTTTCACTAATTCTCTATTTGAGAATGTTGTAAAATCTCAACTTAATCAATTTTGAATTCAGGCTGTAACACATCAAAATGTGGAGTAAATATTGCACATTTTCTAGATGCTCAAAGAATTTAACATTGATTACTTACACTGAAGAATGACACCTAAACATTTATGTGTGCCTGCTGAAAAGCAAGAAATAAATGTATGAAAAAAACAAAAAAATTATTTCAGAAAGAATTGTGTGCAAAATACCCTACATTTTATTTATTTCACAGTTGATATATTTGGAGAAATTAATCCAAATCTGTATCTAATGGATGAATAAAAAAACGAGTTCAAGTTATTTTTAAATCTGTTCTATTGATCATTAACATGACACTTACACAATAGTGTTTCAGTATTTTGAAGAGTGCCTTGGTCCTCATCATTTTGATATCATGGATGGTCAGATCTTGCATCCATAGCTACATCTATGAATTTGAGAGTGGTTACGTTTACTAAAGTGGCTGGGGTGGCCGTTATGTTGTTGTTTGAATCCAAGATTGCCCCTTTCAGGACTCAGGGTCTAAGGATTCAAATCTTTATTAAAGCTATCAAAAAGTAAATGCACCTATTTCTGGATGCATATTTTACCTCTGCAAGGATCACGGCAACACTAATGAGCTTCTGGTTTTCCCTCTCCAGCTGATCGTCAGTATCACTTTATTTAGGGTTAAACCTTGATGCACAGTTTTCCTGTCTTCCTCAGGGAGTTCCTCTTTTTATTCAGGACTCTCGACCAAGGGGAATCTTCTGCATGCCAGTGTTGCATTAGTTGATCTGAAACAAAGGTGGGTATACATAACACCTTGATGACTGTTCCAGTAACAACTGTTAGAACACATTTATTTGTCACGTTCCTGACCTGTTTTCCCTTGTTTTGTATTTATTTAGAATGGTCAGGGCGTGAGTTGGGTGGGTTGTCTATGTGTGATTTTCTATGTTGGGATTTTGTGTTCAGCCTGGTATGATTCTCAATCAGAGGCAGCTGTCAATCGTTGTCTCTGATTGAGAATCATACTTAGGCAGCCTGGGTTTCACATGTGTTTTGTGGGTGTTTGTCTACCGTGTTAGTGTTTTCACCACACGGTACTGTTTTGGTTTTCTGTGTCAGTGTTTGTGCCACACGGGACTGTGACGGTTAGTTTGTTTTGTTATTTTGTAATTGTATATTGTTTTCATGTTATTAAATCATGGAAACTTACCACGCTGTACATTGGTCCTCCGATCCTTCTCGCCTCTCCTCGTTCGATGAGGAGGACGAAATAGACTGCCGTTACATTATTCAACATCATTCATGAGGAATTTGTTAAACATAAGTCCCCTCGAAAAGTTCTTTATACATCAGTAAAAATATAATCAGTAAAAATATAATCTCTTCTGTCACAGTACCCAATTCTCTGACATACAGTTGAAGTCAGAAGTTCACATACACTTAGGTTGGAGTCATTAAAACTAATTTTTCAACCACTCCACAAATTTCTTGTTAACCATCTATAGTTTTGGCAAGTCGGTTGGGACATCTACCTTGTGCATGACATAAGTAATTTTTCCAACAATTGTTTATAGGCAGATTATTTCACTTATAATTCACTGTATCACAATTCCAGTGGGTCAGACGTTTACATACACTAAGTTGACTGTGCCTTTAAACAGCTTGGAAAATTCCAGAAAATGACGTCATGGCTTTAGAAGCTTCTGATAGGCTAATTGACATCATTTAAGTCAACTGGACATGTACCTGTAGATGTATTTCAAGGCCTACCTTCAAACTCAGTGCCTCTTTGCTTGACATCATGGGAAAATCAAAAGAAATCAGCCAAGACCTCAGAAAGAAAATTGTATACCTCCACAAGTCTGGTTCATCCTTGGGAGCAATTTCCAAACGCTTGAACATACCACGTTCATCTGTACAAACAATAGTACGCAAGTTTAAACACCATGGGACCATGCAGCCGTCATACCGCTCAGGAAGGAGACGCGTTCTGTCTCCTAGAGATGAACGTACTTTGGTGCCAAAAGTGCACATCAATTCCAGAACAACAGAAAAGGACCTTGTGAAGATGCTGGAGGAAACAGGTACAAAAGTGTCTATATCCACAGTAAAACAAGTCCTGTATCGACATATCCTGAAAGGCAGCTCAGCAAGGAAGAAGCCACTGCTCCAAAACCGGCATAAAAAAACCTGACTACGGTTTGCAACTGCACATGGGGACAAAGACCATATTTTTTTGAGAAATGTCCTTTGGTCTGATGGAATAAAAATAGAACTGTTTGGCCATAATGACCATCGTTATGTTTGGATTAAAAAGGGGGAGGCTTGCAAGCTGAAAAACACCATCCCAAACGTGAAGCACGGGGGTGGCAGCATCATGTTGTGGGGGTGCTCTGCTGCAGGAGGGACTGGTGCACATCACAAAATAGATGGCATGATGAGGGAGGAAAATTATCAAATCAAATCAAGTTTATTTTATATAGCCCTTCGTACATCAGCTAATATCTCGAAGTGCTGTACAGAAACCCAGCCTAAAACCGCAAACAGCAAGCAATGCAGGTGTAGAAGCACGGCGGCTAGGAAAAACTCCCTAGAAAGGCCAAAACCTAGGAGAAACCTAGAGAGGAACCAGGCTATGAGGGGTGGCCAGTCCTCTTCTGGCTGTGCCGGGTGGAGATTATAACAGAACATGTCCAAGATGTTCAAAATGTTCATAAATGACCAGCATGGTCAAATAATAATCAGGAATAATTGTCAGTTGGCTTTTCATAGCCTATCATTAAGAGTTGAAAACAGCAGGTCTGGGACAGGTAACACGTCCGGTGGACGTTATGTGGATATATTGAAGCAACATCTCAAGACATCAGTCAGGAAGTTAAAGCTTGTTCGCGAATGGGTCTTCCAAATGGACATTGACCCCAAGCATACTTCCAAAGTTATGGCAAAATGGCTTAAGGATGACAAAGTCAAGGTATAAGAGTGGCCATCACAAAGCCCTGACTTCAATCCCATAGAAAGTTTGTGGGCAGAACTGCAAAGGCATGTGCGAGCAAGGAGACCTACAAACCTGACTCAGTTACACCAGCTCTGTCAGGAGGAATGGGACAAAATTCAACCAACTTATTGTGGGAAGCTTGTGGAAGGCTACCCAAAACATTTGACCCAAGTTAAACAATTTAAAGGCAATGCTACCAAATACTAATTGAGTGTGTGTAAACTTCTGACCCAATGGGAATGTGATGAAATAAATAAAAGCTGAAATAAATTATTCTCTCTACTATTATTCTGACATTTCACATTCTTAAAATAAAGTGGTGATCCTAACTAACCTAAGACAGGGAATTTTTACTAGGAGTAAATGTCAAGAATTGTGAAAAACTGAGTTTAAATGTATTTGGCTAAGGTGTATGTAAACTTCCGACTTCAACTGTACTATTCCCACAGTAACACCAGGTAAGCCTCAGAGCAGTACCCAGGTAGCAGTTTAGAGGTTATTGTGACTTGCTCAAAGCCACAAGGGCAGAAGGGTTGGAACCAGACCTGTCTGTAAATAATATATTTCAAATATTCTAACTGTGGTTGATGATTTAGCTTGCCTGGCACAATGGAACCATTGTAGTAGCCCTAAAAGAGCAAACCCCATCTTTCTGCCACTCACTCCAGACAGGCTCAATCCTATTTGAACCCAGGTCAGAGCAATTGATGGCATTGTAACGTGTTGGGTAACTTTGCCTGATATCTGAAAACATATATTAGATCAAATCAATCAATCACATTTCATTTATAAAGCCCTTTTTACGTCAGCGGTGGTCAGGAATTGCTTTACTGATACCGACCTAAACCCCATCGAGCCAGAAGCTTATGCCTTGGCTTTAGCTCAGCAAAGACTAATACAGCCTTGAAGTGCGCAGGACTAATCCAGTCAGTGACACCAGCAACAATATTGTTCACTCAGAACAGACTTTAAATAATTTGACTTAATAATAATTTACAGTAATGAAAAAATAACTTATTTTGAAGTTTTTGGGGGAATGATGTTAAAATATGAAGGTTGTTATGCATGATACCTTAAACATTCACAAAGTTTTACCCAAACTATTTATGTACGCAAATTGGGGGAGGAGCTTTTTTCTAACCAGCAACATGTGGGTATCACTTGTGAACATGTACATTCCTGAGTGTGATGCCTGACTCAACATGTCTAATTGTTACTATCTCACGCCTTCTTGACTAATAAGGACTGTTGCCCTGGATGTATCAGTTATACTTGCCAGGTGTAAACACATCACAGGTTTTAGAGAGTATGTTAATCTTCAAAATTGTGATTTTCTTTTTTAGTGTGTGACTAGCTTTAAGACTCATTTTCCACCAGCCTATTCACGGAGACAGTGCTGTGAGTGCGGCTCTGTTCAGCTCAGCAATGTGAAAAGCCCTTTATAGGTTTTACAACTTTAGCCTGTCCAGAATTGGAATCAGAATCAAATACAAACATAGGATATATACAGGATATACAAGATTTTTCCTAAAACTTAACCAGTCAGGTGCATTTATAACCTTTATTTATACTATTCAACTAACATTATTGTTCTGATGCATTCCGTTACACCTCTGTGAAGTGGATTATTTCCATAGAACTCCATCCTGTTAATACAGTGGCTACTTGCTATAGTAAACTAAACTAACACATGTACTGGTAGAAATCTATTCAGTTTAGAGAAAATGTATTGTTATCTTGCAGAGGGCAAAATCCCCAATCAGAGCGTGTTGGCAAGTTGCCTCACACGTTTCAGTGTTTTGACCAGTGATTTTTTTAGGCACACATTCCAACTGTCACGTCTACACCCACTTGTATTGAACCAATTGTAAAAATGTATATCCATCAGATGTGAATTTTACAACTTAATCTTACACTTAACACAATTTGGATATTTGAACTGTAATTTCATGTTTTCTAATGATTTATTGTTGTCTTAGGTGTTGCCGTCCACCAATAACTACACCGTTCTGTGACTTGCCACACCCTAAACAATCATGGTTGATTAAACACTGGTTTGGTTTGTCATTAGATCACATCATAAAATGGAATGTTTTTTCATGAGTTGTATCACTCCCTGATGTCTCCCTGACGTCTCCTATGACGTTGAAATGTGTTTGAGTTTCTTTTAGAATCTGTTCTATTGAACATACCTCTACATCCATAACAAGGAACATCCTACTTGTTTTATGTTTGAATGCCATGGTATGACATGGAAGATGGTATTAGTATTTACTTGATGCTTTTTCAAAAGCAACATACAGTAGAGCATGCATACATTTTTGTGTGGCTCACTCCAGTAGGAACCAAACCCACGGCCCTGGCATTGCAGGTGCTAACTCTACATAATGGTTCATAACGGCCCTTTGAAACTTTGCTAGCTCTCATCAATTCAGACATGTTAGAATGCACTTTCAAAATATTTGGACCGGGCCTTTATGGTGAGCTCAAAAGTATTGGGACAGTGACAATTTTGTTGTTTTGGCGCTGTACTTCAGCACTTTGGATTTGAAATGATACAATGACTAAGAGGTTAGTGCAGATTGTCTGCTTTAATTTGAGGGTATTATTATCCTTATCGGGTGAACCGATTAGAAATTCAAGCACTTTTTATACATATTCCCCCCATTTTAAGGAACCAAAAGTTTTGGGACAAATGTACTTAAATGTATTGAAGTAGTAAAAAGTTAAGTATTTGCTTCCATATTCATAGCACGCAATGACTACATCAAGCTTGTTACTCAACACATTTGTTGGAAGCATTTGCTGTTTGTTTTGGTTTTGTTTCAGATTATTTTGTGCCCAATAGAAATGAATGGTGTAACCTATTAATTGAGCACAAACTATAATCTCTCAGACACACAGCGAATCACAAGCTATCCAAACCTTTGTCACAGCTCTTAATGAATCGGATGCAGAGAAAAAGCAAAGCGCTAAGTTGGTGAATTTAGTGGAAAACTGCCCATTTGTAGCAAGCATGGTAACAAGCATTCTTTGCTACACTTCTGTAATTACAGACCACAACTACCAGGTACATGTTGTTATTACATTGTAACTATGAGTCGCTACAACGCTTGTTAGTGTAATTACACATGTAGATACTCTGTAATAAGGACCCCTTAAATGGAAGTGTTACTGTGAATTTGTCCCAATACTGTTGGTCCCATAAAATAGGGGACTATGTACAAAAAGGCTGTCATTTTGTAAACGGTTCACCCGATATGGATGAAAATACCCTCAAATTATAGCTGACACGTTAACCTCATAGTCATTGTATCATTTCAAATCCAAGACATTTGTCACCGTCCCCAATCCAATACATTTGTCACTGTCCCAATACTTTTGGAGCTCACTGTATGTTGAACAACAACTAAACAGACCCTGATTATTTGGCGCCCTCTTGCTGTAGAGTCAAAATATGACTACAATAATGAAACATTCTGTATTGTTTGACTGATGGAGGTTGTCTTTGTCCATTCATCATTTCTTCACATAAACCTTTCAGGAGACTGAGTTAAAGTGCCACTCCAGTCTCCTTTTCACCTCATTTTACACCTGATTTACTTAAAAGGCACATCTGAATTGAGTACCACAGTATGAGTCATAATACCCATAAAACCAAGCGGTAAAGCCCAGAAATGGTTCCAATCATTTTTCCATATTCATTTTTCCATAAGGGATTTTAGAACTACTTCATAAGGTCTTAGTTTCTCAGTGTTTGTAACGTTCGTCTGGTGGTGTATTAACGGACCAAGGCGCAGCGGGTGATGAATACATACTGACTTTATTACAAACAGACGAAACACTGACAAAACACTAGAACAAACTACAAAACAATAAACGAAGGCAACAGACCTGAAACAAACGAAATTACATATAGACGAAGGACGCAAGAACAGGAACAGACTACCTAAAACGAACGGACAAACGAAACAGTCCCATGTGGAATACACTGACACAGGAACAATCACCCACAAACAAACAGTGAGAACAACCTACCTTAATATGACTCTCAATCAGAGGAAACGCCAAACACCTGCCTCTAATTGAGAGCCATACCAGGCAACCCATTAACCCAACATAGAAAACACATAACATAGACTACCCACCCAAACTCACGCCCTGACCAATTAAACACATACCAAACAACAGAAAACAGGTCAGGAACGTGACAGTGTTAGTTTTTCAATTTAAGTAATTAGTTACTATTTAAAATAAGCTTGTTACATTTTAACATGATTTCCCTTTATATTTTATTTGAGCCCCCCAAAAAATGTCAAATCAATTCCCATAAGTTCACGCTCTTCATGTTTCTTCAAGAACATTCTGGCAGGAAGCTAGCTAGCAAGATATCAGAGACAACAGCCTTTACATTGTGGAAGTATTCATATTATTTTTAATATGTAGGAGAAAATGAGAAAAACAATAACACAATGCAAAGATGCCTCGGGGATAATCGCCTGTCAGCTGCAAAGAACTCAACTTCAAATATCAAGAAGCACCTTCAGGCCAAGCACAGCTCCACAAGACTGGTGGGGAGAAAAACACGCCCGTCGATTGACATTGATGCTGAGTATGACGTTTTTTCTGCTCCAAAACAACAACAGTTTGATTTCTGTTCGGCTAAACCTGTCTCCCCGAGAACTAAATGAAATTGTATGCTCTTTGATAAGTGTAAGTAATTTCTGTGATCGCATGCCATTTATTTCAATGCATTATGTTTTGGATTTATTTGACAGTTTGCATTCGTAGTCATCAATTTAGTGCGCAGGTTATTTAAATGTTCATGTCGATACTTCAAGTCGGGTTTGTTGTGACTTTGTAGGCTGTATTTAGTGACTTTCATAAAGCTGCCTAAATGTTGTT
The DNA here is from genome assembly GCF_029448725.1 of Salvelinus fontinalis. Taxonomy (NCBI): domain Eukaryota; kingdom Metazoa; phylum Chordata; class Actinopteri; order Salmoniformes; family Salmonidae; genus Salvelinus; species Salvelinus fontinalis. The sequence continues at coordinate 17,444,787 of NC_074686.1, forward strand.
TTTGATTCAAGGACAATGTTCCTTTGATGCGTTGGATAGCAAGATTTATTTAGTTGTGATGCAACACTTTTCTTTGCATTCATCAGACAGTCGATGGTTTAATGTAGAATTTTGTCAGAACACTTGGACAAAGGCTATTATTATACATCTTTCTTTATTATCATAATGTGTATACATTTCTCCCACCACGCATTTTTTTGTGGAGCAGTTACATTTCAAAAGGCTGCTGAACTACAAAGGCCAAATAATAATCAGATAAAAAAAATACAAGACATTGTTTCTTTCAAAATACACATTTGAATTTACTTAAAGAACTGAAAAAACTATTGGGAAATCTGACAGAGATCTCGGTCTTGAGCTCTCTCGTGATATCTGATGACGTCAGTGCTGCCTACAGTGTGGCGCATTGACAACCCTTTAGGTGCTGAGCGTAACATTCTACTTTGAATATCCCGTGAGTACTAAGTAGCCAAGCCATTCTAAGGTAGTGTGCACCCTCTACTGGTCATAACAATGACTAACATGCACGCCCAAGGCATTTGAAGAGGGTTTTCTGTTTTTGGTAACACAAATGTAATGTAACGACTAACGATTTACTTTCCACAGTAAGTAATGGTGTAATATAACAAATTACTTTTAAATAGCAATAGACCATAGGAAAAGCATTCCTGATAAAGTTGGTTGAGAGAATGCCAAGTGTGTGCAAAGCTATCATCAAGGCAAAGGGTGGATACTTTGAAAATATATTTTGATATGTTTAACACTTTTTTGGTTACTACATGATTCCATATGTGTTATTTCATAGTTTGGATGTCTTCACTATTATTCTACAATGTAGAAAATAGTAAAAATGAAGAAAACCCCTTGAATGAGTAGGTGTGTCCAAACTTTTGACTGGTACTAAATATTAATTTAATGAAAAAACAAGTGCCATTGGAGATACATTTATTGAAACTGTAATATTAACTGGTTATATCTTGGAACAAAAAGGTAGTAACCTCATGTTACGTTCCACAGTTTCTGTGTTCAGGATGGCTTCCTGAAATTCCTCCAAGCAGCTGTTTGGTCGGCCCTATTGCTAATTGGAGCTGACCCCGCCCTCTCGTCTATGTTGGTTGTTGCTGAGAGGAGAGAGAGGAGAGAGGAGAGAGAGAAAGAGAGAGAGAGACATATTATTGTTGTTTATCTTTCCAAATAGTAGTGGTATGGGTGGTAATGATAGCAGATTAATGATGGTGGTGATATTAGTTGTAGTACTGATGTAATGGTGAAGATGACCGTTATTTTGTTATAAGTTAGTTATAGTTTCATTTCCCATATTTATATTTATTACATTACATTCTACTATTGACTGTTACCATTTTATTGTTATTATTTTTGTATTTCATTTTGTTATTTTGTAATTATTATTTTCTACCATTTTATATTATTGTTTATAATTTTATTACAATGTATATTGTATACATTGTTACTTTGGCAATATTGACAATGTTTTTCATGCCAATAAAGCAGCTTGAATTTGAATTTGAGAGAGAGAGAGAGAGGGTTTTGAGTTTTAAATAATCTTTATTGGGTCTGGGAACCCACAAGACAATAAAAACTCATACAAAACCATAGTTGCACATCAATTAAAAACACAACACCAAAGCCTCCTCCACACTAACTAAACACAACAGACTCTGAATACCCCATATACTCATAAACAGATCAATATTATTAACCAGTTTTTAATAGGCTGTCCCCGAATAACATGTACTTTAGCACAAATATAAACTGTTGGGAAGAGAGAACCTCTCCCAAAGCTGAGAACCAAGAAGTGATCAGGTCAATCATCCCGACCAACCTGGGACACTGTAAAAACAGATTGCCAGAGTTTCAGACTCAGCACAGAATGGACACCCTTCCCAAATTGTTGGATCCAGGTGTACCAGATGCATATTGGCTATGGATCCATGTATTATCCTCCATTGGAGGTCAGCTGTCCTCTTTTCAATAGGCAGTTTGTGAAAAAAAGGCTCTTCAAAAAGCCACATCCCTGGTGGCGTGCCGGCCTTACGGGACTTGACAAGAACTCTCCAAGCCTGCATAACAGACTCATAAAATGGAGTTAGGCCAGGCAAATCACCCCCCTCCAGCTTTAAGAGGAAAAGGTGCTTGTCTAAGAACCAAACAGCCCCTTCTCCTCATCAATGTGAAGGCTGTTTCGACCCAGCTAGAACCGTCACTGTACAACAGTCTCTGGGCTGCTTGAAGCCGGAAAGCCATGATCCTGGAAGAAATGTCCACCCTCGTGCAGTGGCAGGTACAGGGCTGCAGCTTTAATCCACTGTTGTCCAGACCAGAAGAAATTGACAAGGGTCCTCTGAAGCTCTTGTAAAATCATTAGTCTGTGCCACAGGGTAGAGGCAGCAAGATTATTAGCTACCAGCACCCTTCCCTTATAAGACAGCTGGGGTAGCACCCATTTCCACCTTGACAGTCTGGCACACACCTTCTCCATTACACCCTCCCAAAACATAACATCATGTAACAACGTAACATTAAAATACCAGTAAGGTGATGACCTTCGTGGACAAGTGAATATCAACAGTAACAATATGGTGATCAGAGAAACCCACAGGAGTGATATCACACCTTCCAACCCTACTACAGTAGTGCTCAGAGACATATAACCTGTCTAACCTTGCTGCACTGACACGACCTTCATTCACTTTTAGCCATGTGTACTGCCTAACTTTTGCATTTCTTACTCTCCACACTGAGCTCAAACTCAGTTAATTGACCAAAAAAACTAATAAACAACCCATAACATCCACCTTGACCAACCCTATGAGGCATGATCATCATCATTATTTTAATTCTCTCTTAACCTGACCATGTGTCCCACTACCTTTTGCTGCTGTGACAGCAGTAACACATTTCCTCAAGCGAAAACGCTTCTTCTCACTCAACTGGTCTAACCCCACCGTCTTCTGTAACATCACAGCTGACCTCACAAACTTATCAACATCAAACAAATCTGCCAATTTGACAGATTTCTCAAAAGTCTGATCCAGGAACCCATTTACCTCCTCTAGATTGTGAATTGAGTCATCACCAGCTGCTACCGTATCAATAGAGATATCCATATCCTTCTCCTGATCCTCCTCAACGGAGGCCACAGACCCCTGACTCCCTTCTACCACATCCCTCTCAACATTCCCCACTTCCACCTCGTCACTCGTACCAGGCATCTCCTCCACTACCTGGGAGACTAGCCCCACCTGGGATCCCTCCTGTACCCCATTACTCATAGTGGGCATCTCCTCCACTACCTGAGATAGTAGCTCCACATGAACCCCCTCCTGTACCCCAGCACTCGTACTGGGCACCTCCTCACCAGAAATGCCTCTTCAGATCCATCCTTACCTTCTCCAACAATATTTTTCTGCTGCTTAACATTTCCCTCTGGTACAACTCCGTGCCCTCAACATGGACAACTTGTTCCTCAGCAACAGGTGCTTGTGGCTGCTCTACCGCTGTCGGCCCACCTCTCCCTACATCAGTGGGCCCAGGCATTACGAGGACCACCTGCACCCCTCCCTCTGCCTTCTCCCTTTTCGGGCAAGCATGTCGCTTATGGCCAACATCACCACACTCAAAACACTGTTGACTACCCGTACTAGCATAAGCCATATACAGTCTGTTGTCATACTTGACTTTAAACGATAACTCCAAAGTCTGCTCTGGTGAGTCCAAAAACATAAACACCTGTCGCCAAAACGACATAATCTGTTTCAAAGCCGGGTGTTTGCAACCCAACGGGACAACCTTAATTGAACTTGCGAACTTCCCAAACCGCAATAACTCGCGCTCCAATAGTTCATTGGGAATAAACGGCAGTATATTCGAAATCGTTACCCTTGTTGACGGAGAAAAAAGCGTCGTAACTTGAATAAACATTCCTTTAAGAAGTACGCCATGCTCAACCATACGATCAACAAAGCGCTCTTCTTTAAGAAAAACCACCACCGCTTTATTCATCCGCAACATTCTCATATCCTACCTTCTCTCCTATGGCAACCAGAAACTCCTCCACGGTGACAGTAGCTTCAGTAACACACCTAAAGCCGTGCCGAAGTGACAGGGACGGCGTCCCCATGTGGGTCGCCATCCCCGCCAAAACCAGAGTAATTTCGACACCAAAAACAATATACTTAATTCTACCACAACAACTAAATAAAAATAATGATAACCTTAATCATGCATAGGAAGAAAAAAAAGATAGCACCAAGAAAAGGAAATGGAAAAGAAAAACCAAGATATCGAACTCTACACAACACTCGCACTCACTCATATAATTCCCAGCATGCAGAGAGAGAGAGAGAGAGCTATGTTGGTTGTTGCTCAGAGACAGGTTTTTGTGAAGTATTTTGTAGCCGCTGATCTGAGGTATGTGTGTGTGCCAATAGGACGCAGTGGTTGATTTGTTCTGTTTAATTTGTTCCGAGGGGGGAAGGGGAAGGCACCAAGAGAGTGCTTAGGCAAGAGGACTGCGGCCAAACATAACCCGTAGTATTTACTGTCTATGCACACTAGGTAAGACCTGGGCGGACCACACCCTGTATTTTGGTTAGCGCACCAGGTGGTGCTAAGTTAGGTAAGTAGTGGGTAGGCAGGTAAGGTAGGTGTCACGCCCTGGCCTTATTATTCTTTGTTTTCTTGATTATTTTAGTTAGGTCAGGGTGTGACATGGGTAATGTTTATGTTTTGTTGGTTTTTGATGTTTATTTGGTAAAGGGGTTATGGGGTGTAATATATGGTTTTGTGTTTAGTGTAGATGTCTAGCGTTGTCTATGTTGGTGAGTGATCTAGAAGAGTCTATGGTTGCCTGAATGAGTTCCCAATTAGAGACAGCTGATGTCGGTTGTCTCTGATTGGGAGCCTTATTTAGGGTAGCCATAGGCTCTCATTAATTGTGGGTAATTGTCTATGTCAGAACGTTTGTAGCCTGTCTGTCTATGCACAACGTTTGTAGCTTCACGGTCGTTTTGTTATTTTGTATAGTTTGTATTAAGTGTTCGTTTTTCATTTAAATAAATTCATTATGACTTCATACCTTGACGCGTATTGGTCCGACCCATGCTTCTCCTCTTCAGACGAAGAGGAGGAGAACGATCGTGACAGAATTACCCACCATAGGACCAAGCGGCATGGAAGGCGGCAACAGGACATACCTACACAGGATCTCTGGAGTTGGGAGGAGGAATTGGAAGAAGATCCATGGGCACAACCTGGAGAATATCGCCTCCCTCGTGAAGAGCTGGAGGCAGCGAAAGCCGAGAGGAGGCGATATGAGGAGGCAGCACGGAGACAAGGCTGGAGACCCGTGAGTACACCCCAAAAATTTCTTGGGGGGGGCCTTAAAGGGAGGGTGGCGAAGTCAGGTAGGAAACCTGCGCCTACTCCCTGTACTTACCGTGGAGAGCGAGAGTACGGGCAGACACCGTGTTACGCAGTAGAGCGCACGGTGTCTCCTGTACGCGTGCATAGCCCGGTTCGGTACATTGCAGCTCCACGTATCGGCCGGGCTAGACTGAGCGTTGAGCCATATGTCATGAAGCCGGCCCAACGCATCTGGTCACCAGTGCGTCTCCTCGGGCCGGCGTACATGGCACCAGCCTTACGCATGGTGTCCCCGGTTCGCCTACATAGGCCGGTGCGGGTTATTCCACCTCCCCGCACTGGTCAGGCGACGGGGAGCATACAACCAGGTAAGGTTGGGCAGGCTCGGCGCTCAAGGGAGCCAGTACGCCTGCACGGTCCGGTATTTCCGGCGCCACCTCCCCGCCCCAACCCAGTACCACCAGTGCCTCCTCCACGCACTAGCTATATGGTGCGTGTCTCCAGCCCTTTACCACCAGTGTCTAAACCACGCACCAAGCCTCCTGTGTGTCCCCAGAGTCCTGTGCGTCCTGTTGCTGCTCCCCGCACTAGCCCTGAGATGCGTGTCCCCAGCCCGGTGCCACCAGTCCCGGCACCACGCACCAGGCCTACAGTGCGCCTCAGCCGGCAGGAATCTGCCGTCTGCACAGCATTGACTGAACTGCTCGTCTCCCCAGCGCCATCTGAGCCATCCGTCTCCCCAGCGCCATCTGAGCCATCCGTCTCCCCAGCGCCATCTGAGCCATCCGTCTGCAATGAGCCTGCAAAGCCGCCCGTCTGCCATGAGCCTGCAAAGCCGCCCGTCTGCCATGAGCCCACTGAGCCGCCCGTCTGCCATGAGCCCACTGAGCCGTCCGCCAGACAGGAGCCGCTAGAGCCGCCAGCCAGACAGGAGCCGCTAGAGCCGTCCGTCAGACAGGATCTGCCAGAGCCGCCAACCAGACAGGATCTGCCAGAGCCGCCAACCAGACAGGATCTGCCAGAGCCGCCAACCAGACAGGAGCAGCCAGATCAGTCAGCCAGCCATGAGCAGCCAGATCCGTCAGCTAGCCATGAGCAGCCAGATCCGTCAGCTAGCCATGAGCAGCCAGATCCGTCAGCTAGCCATGAGCAGCCAGATCCGTCAGCTAGCCATGAGCAGCCAGATCCGTCAGCTAGCCATGAGCAGCCAGATCCGTCAGCTAGCCATGAGCAGCCAGATCCGTCAGCTAGCCATGAGCAGCCATATCCGTCAGCTAGCCATGAGCAGCCAGATCCGTCAGCTAGCCATGAGCAGCCAGATCCGTCAGCTAGCCATGAGCAGCCAGATCCGTCAGCTAGCCATGAGCAGCCAGATCCGTCAGCCAGCCATGAGCAGCCAGATCCGTCAGCCAGCCATGAGCAGCCAGATCAGTTAGCCAGCCATGAGCAGCCATGGGCTGTCCCTCAGTCCGGAGCTGCTGTCCCTCAGTCCGGAGCTGCAGTCCCTCAGTCCGGAGCTGCCATTCCTCAGTCCGGAGCTGCCCCTTACCCTGGAGCTGCCCCTTCCCCTGGTGCTGCCCCTTACCCTGGTGCTGCCCCTTACCCTGGTGCTGCCCCTTACCCTGGTGCTGACCCTTACCCTGGTACTGTCCCTGACCCTGGTACTGCCCCTGACCCTGGTACTGCCTCTTACCCTGGTACTGCCCCTTAGTCTGGAACTGCCCCTGAATGCAATGGGGTTAATGTGGAGGGGGGTCGTTTGGAGGAGGCCTAGGAGGTGGTTAGGTACTGTGGTGACGTGGGGACTACGACCAGAGCCGGAGCCGCCACCGTGGAGGGGAGCACACCCAGACCCTCCCCTAGACTGTGTATGGTGCGCCCGGAGTTCGCGCCTCAAGGGGGGGGTTATGTCACGCCCTGGCCTTATTATTCTTTGTTTTCTTGATTATTTTAGTTAGGTCAGGGTGTGACATGGGTAATGTTTATGTTTTGTTGGTTTTTGATGTTTATTTGGTAAAGGGGTTATGGGGTGTAATATATGGTTTTGTGTTTAGTGTAGATGTCTAGCGTTGTCTATGTTGGTGAGTGATCTAGAAGAGTCTATGGTTGCCTGAATGAGTTCCCAATTAGAGACAGCTGATGTCGGTTGTCTCTGATTGGGAGCCTTATTTAGGGTAGCCATAGGCTCTCATTAATTGTGGGTAATTGTCTATGTCAGAACGTTTGTAGCCTGTCTGTCTATGCACAACGTTTGTAGCTTCACGGTCGTTTTGTTATTTTGTATAGTTTGTATTAAGTGTTCGTTTTTCATTTAAATAAATTCATTATGACTTCATACCTTGACGCGTATTGGTCCGACCCATGCTTCTCCTCTTCAGACGAAGAGGAGGAGAACGATCGTGACAGTAGGAGAGGGGGCTTTGACATTTACTTTCTTTGCTTTGGTCCCGTCCAGCCCATTTTCCCAAAATTTGCCGTGTGAAGGAATAAATCAATTCCCAGTAAACGGTCAATTCTCTGCCTTTGTCATCCTTAATCGCACCTACAATCCCATACCTCTTTCACTCCTAGGGTGAGTTGAGTTGTAGCAGGGTGTTGCGTTCCCTCTCCAAGAGGCTTACGTAACACCTCAGTAGTGTGGCGCTTGCTTGTAGATGCCTATGGCTGTGCAAACTCATAGCCTTGTTTTGTTAATTTAGCAGACAAGACACACTTATTTCTGGAGCCCTTATAATAGTCAAGACATTGATTTTATAGTAAAAATATAATGTAATATAAGGGAATATAATAGAACAGTGTGAAGTGATTCGCATCTCGCTTCTTGAACAGTTATTCTCAAAGTGATCATTTGAAACGGGGCTCAATTTGTCAACTTGAAAGAGACATTTTTCAGGGTTACAACGAGGCCTGTACTCTGGAACGGGATCGATTTGGAGGTGGAGGGTTCGTCATGCTCTGGGGCGGTGTGTCACAGCATCGGACTGAGCTTGTTGTCATTGCAGGCAATCTCAACGCTGTGCGTTACAGGGAAGACCTCCTCCTCCCTCATGTGGTACCCTTCCTGCAGGCTCATCCTGACATGACCCTCCAGCATGACAATGCCACCAGCCATACTGCTCGTTATGTGCGTGATTTCCTGCAAGACAAGAAAGTCAGTGTTCTGCCATGGCCAGCGAAGAGCCCGGATCTCAATCCCATTGAGCACGTCTGGGACCTGTTGGATCGGAGGGTGAGGGCTAGGGCCATTCCCTCCAGAAATGTTCAGGAACTTGCAGGTGCCATGGTGGAAGACTGGGGTAACATCTCTCAGCACTGCAGAAGAACTGGCAAATCTGGTGCAATCCATGAGGAGGAGATGCACTGCAGTACTCAATGCAGCTGGTGGACACACAAGATACTGACTGTTACTTTTGATTTTGACCCCCACTTTGTTCAGGGACATATTATTCAATTTCTGTTAGTCACATGTCTGTGGAACTTGTTCAGTTTATGTCTCAGTTGTTGAATCTTGTTATGTTCATACAAATATTTAGACATTGTTGTCTGAAAGTTGTCTGAAAATAAACGCAGTTAACAATGAGAGTACGTCTCTTTTATTGCTGAGTTTATATATGCCAACTTCTAGAGAACTGCTCACCAGCACGCACCCTACGATCATCAGGCTCAAACAGCCTGGTAATACAAGCCACAACCCTGCACAGCATGAGTGACACGAACTCCTCACATGTGGCCCATCTGCTCTAGAACACTCTAGCTGTACATATCAAGGAGGCAGCTTACATTTCCCCATAAAAAATAAAAAAATAAAGTCACACCCATTTTGGCTAGCTTTTATTGTTTGATTGCTTATTTTGCTGTCCTAAGGGTAAAACATGACCAGCCACTATGTTTAACAGCAGAGAAAACCCCCTAAATTATGTTTGATCAACATGAAATTTGATGACTTTTGCTAGAGTGACCCCAACATTTGAAAAAGTGAAACATCGCCTTTGTTCATATTTTCATGAAAGCTGTACACCACCAGGGTACATAGATTGTCTACGGGGCATTTTATAAAATCATTTACACACCACAAAACCACAAAGACACGCACGCACACACACACACACACACACACACACACACAATGAGAAATTGAGATTATGTGTGCTACTGATTGACCTCAGCCAGCAGCTCTTGAAGAGGAAGATCACCATGGTTGGCACAGTTAGAAAGACCAAGCCTGAGCTCCCCCCTGCACTCCTCGCAACAAGGGGGAGAGAGACCTTCTCATCAAAGTTTGCCTTCACCCCCACTGCAACTCTAGTTCCTTACCTCCCAAAGAGGAACAGTAATGTGGTCCTCTTGAGCACTGCACGAAACGGCTAAGATCAGTGATCGTGAGGACAGGAAGCCAGCCATCATCCTGGACTACAACCACAACAAAGTAGGCATGGACAACCTGGACAAGGTGATTGGAACTTACAGCTGCAGGAGGATGACTGCACACTGGCCCCTGGTCATCTTCCATAACATAATTAATGTGTCCTTATACAATGCCTTTGTGATATGGAACAAGATCAACCCTACCTGGATGCCTGATATGCGGAACAAGAGTAGGGTGTTCCTGGAGCAGCTGGGAAAGGCACTTGTAACCCCACACATTCAAAGAAGGGAGCACCTCCCCCGCACAACTCCCCCGGTCTGGCTTTTTCAGGAGAGGCTTTATTACTGACCCTTTTAGTGAGTTTGGTACACATCCGGAGGATAGGGAGCCATTTATTATGTTCAACATAGGAGGGCCAAGCATAGGAAGTAGCTATTGTCAGAACGAGAGGGGAGGGGGGCTCGTTGACAAGCTCCATTACTGCAGTAATTAAATAATAAAGTTTACTTGTTTAGAAGAAATTTAGAAGTCTCTCCTTTTGATTACAATAATTCCATGACACTCTTTCAGTAGTTGAGTTGGAATAAGGTCCAGTATGCAGCTGGAAGGTTAAGAGGCCATGGCTAATTTCATGAATCTGTCAAGAGATATAGGATTTTAAAAAACTTGAGTGTCTCCATTGATCCTAGTTTCTGGCAGTCTGTGCAGACTCAGGACAACTGAGCATTGGAGAGATGGACACTTTCAAAGAGGAGTCCGTGATTTGCAGTAGCTATAACAAGTGATTGAGTAGGCTGCATAGATTTCATGACTAGAAGCTCAAAACACAGAAACGCAGTAATTTTTTGGGGGGGGGTGGGTTAACTGCGATTTGCTGTGGTAAATGTTAGCAACACCTCTGCCTTTGCGGGATGTGCGGGGGATATGGTCAGTAGTGTAACCAGGAGGAGAGGCCTCATTTCACAGTAAATTCATTAGGCTTGAGCCATGTTTCAGTCAAGCCAATCACATCAAGGTTATGATCAGTGTTTAGGTCATTGACTATGACTGCCTTGGAAGTGATCTATTGAGTAGCCCTATTTTGAGATGTGAGATATCACAATCTCTTTCAATAATGACAGGAATGGAGGAGGTCTTATTCCATTGAGATTGCTAAAGCAAACACAGCCATGTTTAGTTTTGCCCAAACTAGATCAAGGCACAGACACGGTCTCAATGGGGATAGCTGACTCCACTAAGCTGGCAGGCTGGCTTACAACCAACTAAACACATACAAAACAACAGAAAACAGGTCAGGAACGTGACAGAACCCCCCCCCCCCCCCCCTCACGGTGCGAACTCCCGAGCGCACCCCTAAAACTCAAGGGGAGGGTCTGGGTGGGCATCTGTCCGCGGTGGCGGATCCGGCGGTGGACGAGGACACCACTCCACCACTGTCTTTGTCCCCCTCCTTAGCGTCCCTTGAGTGGCGACCCTCGCCCCCGACCATGGTCCAGGAATCTTCACCAACGCCCCTCTAAAATAGAGGAGACAACTCAGGACAGAGAGGTAGCTCAGGACAAAGAGGTAGCTCAGGACAAAGAGGTAGCTCAGGACAAAGAAGTAGCTCAGGACAAAGAAGTAGCTCAGGACAGAGGGACAACTCTGGACTAGTGGCAGCTCCGGACTGAGTGGCAGCTCCGGACTGAGTGGCAGCTCCGGACTGAGTGGCAGCTCATGACTGTAGGGCAGCTCATGACTGTAGGGCAGCTCATGACTGTAGGGCAGCTCATGACTGGAGGGCAGCTCATGACTGGAAGGCAGCTCATGACTGGAAGGCAGCTTATGACTGGAAGGCAGCTCATGACTGGAAGGCAGCTCATGACTGAAGGGCAGCTCATGACTGAAGGGCAGCTCATGACTGAAGGGCAGCTCATGACTGAAGGGCAGCTCATGACTGAAGGGCAGCTCTGGCAGCTCCTGACTGGCTGGCGGCTCTGGCAACTCCTGACTGGCTGGTGGCTCTGGCAGCTCCTGACTGACGGACGGCTCTAGCGGCTCCTGACTGACGGACGGCTCTAATGGCTCGGGACAGACGGGCTGCTCTAATGGCTCGTGGCAGACGGATGGCTCAGAAGGCGCTGGGCAGACGGATGGCTCAGACGGTGCTGGACAGACGGATGGCTCAGACGGCGCTGGACAGACGGATGGCTCAGACGGCGCTGGACAGACGGATGGCTCAGACGGCGCTGGGCAGACGGATGGCTCAGACGGTGCTGGGCAGACGGATGGCTCAGACGGCTCTGGGCAGACAGATGGCTCAGACGGCGTTGGGCAGACGTCCGACTCTGACCTGCTGAGGCGCACAGTAGGCCTGGTGCATGGTGCCGGAACTGGTGGTACCGGACTGGAGACACGCACCTCAAGGCTAGTGCTGGGAACAGGAACAGGGCACACTGGACTCTCGAGGCACACTATAGGCCTGGTGCGTGGTACCGGAACTGGAGGTACCGGGCTGAGGGCACGCACCTCAGGGCGAGTGCGGGGAGAAGGAACAGTGCGTACAGGGCTCTGGAGACGCACAGGAGGCTTGGTGCGTGATGCCGGAACTGGAGGTACTGGGCTGGAGACACGCACCACAGGGAGAGTGCGTGGAGGAGGAACAGGGCTCTGGAGACGCACTGGAAGCCTGGTGCGTGGTGTAGGCACTGGTGGTACTGGGCTGGGGCGGGAAGGTGGCGCCGGATATACCGGACCGTGCAGGCGTACTGGCTCCCTTGAGCACTGAGCCTGCCCAACCTTACCTGGTTGCATGCTCCCCGTAGCCCGTCCAGTGCGGGGAGGTGGAATAACCCGCACTGGGCTGTGTTGGCGAACCGGGGACACCATGCGTAAGGCTGGTGCCATGTACACCGGCCCGAGGAGACGTACTGGAGGCCAGATATGTTTAGCCGGCTTCATGGCACTTGGCTCAATGCTCACTCTAGCCCGGCTAGTGCGGGGAGGTGGAATAACCCGCACCGGGCTATGAACACGTACAGGAGACACCATGCGCTCTACTGCGTAACACGGTGTCTGCCCGTACTCTCGCTCTCCACGGTAAGCCCGGGAAGTTGGCGCAGGTCTCCTTCCTGACTTCGCCACACTCCCCTTTAGCCCCCCCCCCCCACAAGACATTTTTGGGTGAGCCTCTCGGGCTTCCAGCCGCTCTGCCTTGCTAGCGCCTCATAATGCCGCCTCTCCGCTTTAGATGCCTCCAGCTCCGCTTTTGGGCGGCGACACTCCTCTGGCTCTGCCCAGGGTCCTTCTCCGTCCAGAACCTCCTCCCATGTCCATTCCTCCTTGAACCATTGCTGCTGTCGCTGTCGCTGTTGCCCGTTAACCCGCTGCTTGATCCGGGTTTGGTGGGTGATTCTGGTACGTTCATCTTGTGGTGATTGAACGGACCAAGGCGCAGCGGGTGATGAATACATACTGAATTTATTTAACAGACGAAAGACTGACAAAACACTAGAACAAACTACAAAACAATAAACGAAGGCAACAGACCTGAAACAAACGAACTTACATATAGACGAAGAACGCACGAACAGGAACAGACTACCTAAAACGAACGAACAAACGATCGAAACAGTCCCATGTGGATTACACAGACACAGGAACCATCACCCACAAACAAACAGTTAGAACAACCTACCTTAATATGGCTCTCAATCAGAGGAAACGTCAAACACCTGACCTCTAATTGAGAACCATACCAGGCAAACCATTAACCCAACATAGAAAACACATAACATAGACTACCCACCCCAACTCACGCCCTGACCAACTAAACACATACAAAACTACAGAAAACAGGTCAGGAACGTGACAACCCTAGAGTCGATTGACGCACCGGTGCGGTCATATAACAAAAATCTCCATCAATATGTGTCAGTTGAAGCTAGAGATATCTGTTTTTTTGCATTCCAACCTCATAGTGTGAAAATATACAGTGCCTTCAGAAAGTATTATTAACACCCCTTTCCCACATTTTGTTGTGTTACGTGTTGGGATTAAAATGGATTTAAATTTCATTTTTTTGTCAACAATCTACCAAAATACTCTATATGGTCAACGTGGAAGGGAAATTCTAACACTTGTAAGAAATGTGTGAAAAATAAAACACAAATATATCTTGATTACATAAGTATTCAACCGCCGGAGTGAATACATTAGAATCACCTTTGGCAGAAGTGATTAAAGCTGTGAGTCTTAGGTAAGTCTAGCAGCTTTCCACATCTGGATTGTGCAACATTTGTCCATGATTATTTTGAAAATTCTTCAAGCTCTGTCAAATTGGTTGTTGATCATTTTCATGTCTTGCAATATATTGTCAAACGGATTGAAGTCAAAACTGTAACTCGGCAACTGAGGAACATTCACTGTCTTCTTGATTTAGTTTATACGGATCCCCATTAGCTACTGCACAAGCAGAAGCAACTCTTCCTGGGGTCTACATAAAACATACAAATACATGACAAAGTACAGAACAGTAAGACAAGAATAGCATAAGACATTACATTAAATAACAAATTTAATTTAATCTTTAAAAAAGTTATATATAGGAAAGACACCAAAAGACAGTGTAGATTTGGCCTTGTAATTTAGGTTATTGTGTCTGGTGGACAGGCTGAATCCGGTTTTCCTCTAGGATTTTGCCTGTGCTTAACTCCATTCAGTTTATTTTTTATCCTGAAAAACTCTCCAATTCTTAACTGTTACAAGCATACCGAGAAGATGATGCAGCCACCACTATGCTTGAAAATATGGAGAGAGGTACTCAGTAATGTGTCGTATTTGATTCGCCCCAAACATAACACCTTGTATTCAGGACAAGAAGTGAATTGATTTGCCACCATTTTGCAGTATAACTTTAGTGCCTTGTTGCAAACAGGATGTATGTTTTTGGAATAATTGGATTCTATACAGGCTTCCTTCTTTTCACTCTGTCAGTTCGGTTAGTATTTTGGAGTAACTACAATGTTGTAAGTCCATCCTAAGTTGACTCCTATCACAGCCATTAAACTCTAACTGTTTTAAAGTCATCACTGGCCCCATAGTGAAATTCCTGAGCGGATTCCTTCCATTCCGGCAACTGAGTTAGGAAGGACGCCAGTATCTTTGTAGTGACTGGTCGAATTGATACACCATCCAAAGTGTAGTTAATTAAGCATGCTCAAAGGGATATTCAGTCTGCTTTTTTTACCCATCTACCAATAGGTGCCCTACTTTGCGAAGCATTGAAAAACCTCCCTGGTCTTTGTGGTTGAATCTGTGTTTGAAATTCACTGCTCGACTGAAGGACCTTTCATATAATTGTATGTGTGGGGTACAGAGATGAGGTAGTCATTCCAAAATCATGTTAAATACTATTTATGCACACAGTGACTCCATTCAACTTATTCTGTGACTTGGTTAGCACATTTTTACTGAACTTATTTAAGTGTGCCATAACAAAATGGTTGAATACTTATTGACTCAAGACATTAGTAAACATTTCTAAAAACATAATTTAACTATGACATTATGGGGTATTGTGTGTAGGCCAGTGACCACACAATCTCAATCTAATCAATTATAAATTCAGGCTGTAACACAACAAAATATGGACAAAGTCAAGCGATGTGAACACGTTCTTAAGGCACTGTATACAGAACACAGGAAATCTAGTTTTTGACTGCACTTGGCCTTTAAGGTTTGCATTGAAAAAAAAAAAGTGCCAGGTCAGACAGTATGGACAATTTTTGATGTGTAGATGTTTTGTCTATAATCACCCTGCAGTCAAACCTATTCATAAAATGTTAACATAATACTGGTTTGTGAAGAGTTTTTATTACATTTGTCAAACTGTAAGTTGAAGAAACAAGTACTGTATTGCAGTTTAAAATAAATTAGTTCATAGTTAATCAAGAGAGATAATAACAAAACTCAAAAATAATTATAGTAATCTAGTTTATTACACATTAAATAAATAGGTGATAAATATTTTAGTAAGTGGACAGCACAGCTAGAAACCACAAATGACATAGCTAATAAATATATAAACATTCCTTGTTCAGCTCAGCTGTAACTTTGATTAACAATCAAATATGTATAATATAAAAGGTAGTACATTTCGCAAAAAACATGTGGTCTATTAAGCCCATTATCAATTTTATTTTTATGATACAAATATATGCAACTCCCCACTTGATCTTTTCAGATGCAATTGTGTGTAGTAACAAGGAATTTTCCATGCATTAAAGTGCTGTGATTAGCAGATATAGATGATTGGTTGTCCTTGTGATGACAGTTGCCCACAGATGTTAGCGTTGTCACCTCAGAAGAAACGGTTTCTGGTGGTGTACTGTACATTGTAAGATCTGCGTCTGTGCCAGCGTCTCCTTACAGCTGCACAACAGCCACATAGCATGCACTGCAAAACAAAGATGGTGAAGTATGATTCACATGCTAAATCAATATCATTGCAGACATCAAACAGCTTATTTGATCATATATTTTGTAGAGTATTTTCACAGTACACAAGTGAACACAAGCCTATACGTACACATAGCAGGATCCACAGGGGTACCAGAATGATAGCGATGCCACAAGGGATGATAATGGCCAAAGCCCAGCCAGGAAAACCTCCAACACTTGTGGTATTGAAAGGAGTGGTCAGCAAAAGGGTAGTAAGTGGTGTGGTGCTGGTAGTTGTTGGGGCAACCGTGGTTGTTAGGAGACCTAGAATACACATTTAAATACATTTTAGGGGGGGTTATAAACTATAACATAGATATGAAAGTGTTTTCGAGATTGAGTATTACACATACTGTACATGGTGTTTTATAACTTGCCGTAATAAAAAAACTGAAATGGCAACAAAAGCAGCATACCTGACACTTTTAAGACTTCCTCTAGAAAAGCACTAGGGAGCTTGATGTCTTCCTCTTTGTATACATACATCATGTCTGCCCTGATTTGAGTGCCATCAGCACTGTGGAGGTAAAAATGGGTTTTGTGTGAGAGTTGAACATCTTCCCTCCATCCTGTTTAGCTGTACAAACAGCAGCTGTATGAAGTCTGCAGACATTCTAAAGAGTGCAGTTAAGAAAGATGGGTTGGTTCACAGACATGAGATTGTACTTACGTGAAGTTGGCATTGGGAAAGACAAATTGTGTGCCGTCTGGTTTACTAAGAATATCATGGAGCTAAAAGGGGACAAAACAACAAGTTGTCAATTACTATCATGACCTGAACATGACCATGGATGTATCTTATGTATAGAAGTATCTTACTAGGCTGTTAATTGAATCCTGTATCTTGTTGTAGGTCTCACTGGTGAATGTGAGTCTATCTCTTCGAGACTCCATGGTTACATTGGTTATTTTGAAACCAAGATCGACGGCAAATGAAGTATGTGTAAGTTCTGTGAGCACACAAAAAAAGTGTTACTATAGACAACAGACCAAATGAACTGCTACAATATACGAGTTTCAACATTAAAAAACATTCAAGATGTATTTAGATTGCGGGAGCAGTTGAATGTTTACCTATGAAAAGATGTATAGTATGGAAATAAATGAACTCACTGATATAAGTTGCATTCTGGAAGGTGGTTTGAGTGTTTCTCTGAATGTTGAATTGACGAGACAGTTGCTTGTTGATGACACCAAGGACATCATCCTCTTTGGGGACTGGTGTCTTGAGCTGGAACACCAGTCTAACAAAAACTATCACTGTGCCAAATCTAAGAGAAAATAGACATAAATGAACATGTAATTTCCTAAAGAAAATGTGTGTGCTTGCTAGCTTGTCTTATAATTTGTATGGCTGTGAAATAAGATATATTAGTGGTAGTGACTGCAGTAGTAATGGTAGGTAGATGGGAAAACTTTGGATTTTGGTTTGGTTTGGTGTCTCTAGCTTGAACGGTTCAAGAGTTACCACTATTGTTGGTAGGTTATTACATGCTAATTTCTCCTTGTTTAAATGTGTATAGTTTATAATGTTTTGAAAATTGTTGTAGTACAAAAAGTATAAATGCTATAAAAGATATATCTAAGTTGATTCCGTGTTTAACTTAAAGTGTTTAAGTGATAGAGCGGGCCAAATGAATCAAATAATTAGAAGAAGTATGTAAACAATCTGGTGGTTTTACCTCAGCAAGCACACTGATTGGATTGAAATAGCACCTATACACAAACTGAGGTACTCAAAGAGCGTTTCTAAAGAATGGCTGACATTTTGAATGCTTTCAAAAAAATATCAGTAGTTAACGACCCACGAACAGATACACATGGTTCTTCGCTTCAAAGTTTCCTTGATTGACAAAGTGTTTATTCAATTGCATAAAATAATTATACAAAAAATATCTTGCTTACCTGGTTGTTGATGTCACTGAAGCCATAGAAGTTGGAAGTACAATTGTGTTTGTACTTGTAGGTGCTGCAGTTGTAGTCATTGTTGGAGCAACAGTTGTGGTCGTTGTTGTAGGACCTGCAGGTTGAATTGCCATGCTAGAAGCTACAGTGGTGGTGGTGGTTGTAAGAGCTGGAGTTGCCATTGTTGGAGCTGACTTTGTAGTTGTCATTATGGCAGCTGAAGTTGTGGTTGTCATAGTAGAAGATACAGTTGTGGTGGTTATAGAAGCTTCAGTTATGGTTGTGGAAGTAGGAGCTTCTATGGTGCTATTGATAGTAGGAGCAGTGGTAGTTCTCAGAAAAGCTGCAGTTGTGGTTGTGGTAGGATCTTCAGTTGTCGTAGGAGCTGCAGTTGTCGTAGGAGCTGGAGTTGTCGTAGGAGCTGCAGTTGTCATAGGAGCTGGAGTTGTCGTAGGAGTTGCAGTTGTCGTAGGAGCTGCAGTTGTCGTAGCAGCTGCAGTTGTCGTAAGAGCTGCAGTTTTCGTAGTAGGTGCTGCAGTTGTCGTAGGTGCTGCAGTTGTCGTAAGAGCTGCAGTTTTCGTAGTAGGTGCTGCAGTTGTCGTAGTAGGTGCTGCAGTTGTCGTAATACGTGCTGAAGTTGGGGTTGTCGTAGTAGGTGCAATTGTAGTTTCTGTAGCAAGTGCTCCAGTTGTAGTAAGAGCTGCAGTGGTTGTCGTAGGCGCTGCTGATGTGGTTGTAGTAGGAGCTACAGTTGTAGTAGGAGCAGTAGCAGGTACTGCAGTTGTAATGGTCAGAAGAGATACAGTTGTTGTCATACGAGCTGCAGTTGTCCTAGTAGCTGCAGTTGTCGTACGAGATGCAGTTGTCGTAGGAGCTGCAGTTGTTGTTGCAGGTGTTGCTGTTGAAGTGATCGTAGGAGCTTCAGTTGTAGCTGTCGTAGTAGGTGTGGTTGTTGTCGGAGCTTCAGTTGTAGTAGTTGCTGCAGTGTTAGTGGTTGTAGGAGCTACAGCTAGTATTGTTGTAGGAGCTACAGTTGTTGCTGTAGGTGCTCCTGCTGTATTGGTCGTAAGAGCAACAAATGTTGTTGTAGGATCTGCAGTTGTCATTGCTGGAGCTGCTATTGACATCGTAGAAGCTAAAGCTGTCGTAGGAGCTTCTGTTGTCATAGGAGCTGCAGTTGTCGTAGTAGGAGCTGCAGTTGTCGTAGTAGGTGCTGCAGTTGTCATAGTAGGTGCTGCAGTTGTCGTAGTAGGTGCTGCAGTTGTCGTAGTAGGTGCTGCAGTTGTCGTAGAAGCTACAGTTGTCATTGTAGGTACTGCAGTTGTGGTTGTCATAGTAGGTGCAATTGTAGTTTCTGTAGCAGGTGCTCCTGTTGAAGTTGTTGTAATATCTACAGCTGTTGTAGTAGGAGCTGCAGTGGTTGTCGAAGGTGTTGCTGTTGTGGCTGTAGTAGGGGCTACAGTTGTAATAGGAGCAAATGTAGGTACTTCAGTTGTAGTGTTAAAATGAGATACGGTTGTTATCGTATCAGCTGCAGTTGTCGTAGGAGCTACAGTTGTCGTTGCAGGTGTTGCTGTTGTGGAGGTCGTAGGAGCTTCAGTTGTAGCTTTCGTTTTAGGTGTGGTTGTGGTCTGAGCTTCAGTTGTAGTAGTTGCTGCAGTTGTAGCTGTTTTAGGAGCTACAGTTGTTGTAGTAGGAGCTACAGTTGTTGCAGGTTCAGCTGCTGTAGTGCTCGTAAGAGAAACTAATGTTGTAGTAGGATCTGCAGTTGTGCTTGCTGCTGTAGGTGCAATGGTGGTTGTCGTAGTAGTTGCTGCAGTCAAAGTGGTCGTAGGAGCTAAAGTTGTAGAAGGTGCTGCAGAGGCAGTTGTTGTAGGTGCTACAGTTGTCGTCGCTGGAGCTGCATTTGTCGTCGTAGAAGCTGCTGATGTCGTAGGAGCTTCAGTTGTCATAGTAGAAGCTGCAGTTGTCGTAGTAGGTGCTGCAGTTGTCGTAGTAGGTGCTGCAGTTGTCGTAGTAGGTACTGCAGTTGTCGTAGTAGGTACTGCAGTTGTTGTTGTAGGTGCTGCAGAAGTAGTTGTTGTAGGAGCTACAGTTGTCGTAGTAGGAGCTGCAGTGGCCGTAATAGGAGCTGCAGTTGTCGTAGGAGCTGCAGTGTTCGTAATAGATGCTGCGGTTGTCGTAGGTGCTCCAGTGGTCGTAGTAGGTGCTGCAGTTGTCGTAGAAGCAGCAGTTGTCGTAGAAACTGCAGTTGTCGTTGTCGGTGCTGCAGTTGTGGTTGTCGTAGTAGGTGCAATTGTAGTTTTTGTAGCAGTTGCTCCAGATGTAGTTGTAGTATCTACAGCTGTTGTAGTAAGAGCTGCCCTGGTTGTCGTAGGTGCTGCTGTTGTCGTAATAGGTGCTGCAGTTGTCTTAGGTGCTGCAGTTGTCGTAGTAGGTGCTGCAGTTGTTGTAGGAGCTACAGTTGTCGTAGTAGGAGCTGCAGTAGTCGTAATAGGAGCTACAGTTGTCGTAGTAGGAGCTGAAATGGTCGTAATAGGAGCTGCAGTGGTCGTAATAGGAGCTGCAGGTGTCGTAGGAGCTGCAGTGGTCGTAATAGGTGCTGCAGTTGTCGTAGTAGGTGCTGCAGTTGTCGTAGGAGCTGCAGTTGTCGTAGTAGGTGCTGCAGTTGTCGTAGGAGCTGCAGTTGTCGTTGCAGGTGTTGCTGTTGTAGAGGTCGTAGGAGCTTCAGTTGTAGCTGTCGTAGTAGGAGCTGCATTTGCAGTAGTAGGTGCTGCAGTTGTGGTTGTAGGTGCTGCAGTTGTCGTAGCAGGTGCTGCAGTTGTCGTAGTAGGTGCTACAGTTGTCGTAGTAGGTGCTGCAGTTGTCGTAGTAGGTACTGCAGTTGTCGTAGGAGCTGCAGTTGTCGTGGTAGGTGCTGCAGTTGTCGTAGGAGCTGCAGTTGTCGTTGCAGGTGTTGCTGTTGTAAAGGTCGTAGGAGCTTCAGTTGTAGCTGTCGTAGTAGGAGCTGCATTTGCAGTAGTAGGTGCTGCAGTTGTGGTTGTAGGTGCTGCAGTTGTCGTAGCAGGTGCTGCTGTTGTCGTAGTAGGTGCTGCAGTTGTCGTAGGTGCTGCAGTTGTCGTAGGTGCTGCAGTTGTCGTAGGAGCTGCAGTTGTCGTTGCAGGTGTTGCTGTTGTAGAGGTCGTAGGAGCTTCAGTTGTAGCTGTCGTAGTAGGAGCTGCATTTGCAGTAGTAGGTGCTGCAGTTGTGGTTGTAGATGCTGCAGTTGTCGTAGCAGGTGCTGCAGTTGTCGTAGTAGGTGCTGCAGTTGTCGTAGCAGGTGCTGCAGTTGTCGTAGTAGGTACTGCAGTTGTTTTGGATGCTGCAGTTGTTGTTGTTGGTGCTGCAGAAGTAGTTGTTGTAGGAGCTACAGTTGTCGTAGTAGGAGCTGCAGTGGTCGTAATAGGAGCTACAGTTGTCGTAGTAGGAGCTGCAGTGGTCGTAATAGGAGCTGCAGTGTTCGTAATAGAAGCTGCAGTTGTCGTATGAGCTGCAGTGGTCGTAATAGGTGCTGCAGTTGTCGTAGGAGCTGCAGTTGACGTAGTAGGTGCTGCAGTTGTCGTAGGAGCTGCAGTTGTCGTTGCAGGTGTTGTTGTTGTAGAGGTCGTAGGAGCTTCAGTTGTAGCTGTCGTAGTAGGAGCTGCATTTGCAGTAGTAGGTGCTGCAGTTGTGGTTGTAGGTGCTGCAGTTGTCGTAGCAGGTGCTGCAGTTGTCGTAGCAGGTGCTGCAGTTGTCGTAGTAGATGCTGCAGTTGTCGTAGGAGCTGCAGTTGTCGTAGGAGCTGCAGTTGTCGTAGTAGGTGCTGCAGTTGTCGTAGGAGCTGCAGTTGTCGTTGCAGGTGTTGCTGTTATAGAGGTCGTAGGAGCTTCAGTTGTAGCTGTCGTAGTAGGAGCTGCATTTGCAGTAGTAGGTGCTGCAGTTGTGGTTGTAGGTGCTGCAGTTGTCGTAGCAGGTGCTGCAGTTGTCGTAGTAGGTGCTGCAGTTGTCGTAGTAGGTGCTGCAGTTGTCGTAGGAGCTACAGTTGTCGTAGTAGGTGCTGCAGTTGTCGTAGGAGCTGCATTTGTCGTTGCAGGTGTTGCTGTTGTAGAGGTCGTAGGAGCTTCAGTTGTAGCTGTCGTAGTAGGAGCTGCATTTGCAGTAGTAGGTGCTGCAGTTGTGGTTGTAGGTGCTGCAGTTGTCGTAGCAGGTGCTGCTGTTGTCGTAGTAGGTGCTGCAGTTATCGTAGGTGCTGCAGTTGTCGTAGGTGCTGCAGTTGTCGTAGGAACTGCAGTTGTCGTTGCAGGTGCTGCAGGTGTCGTAGGAGCTGCAGTTGTCGTTGCAGGTGTTGCTGTTGTAGAGGTCGTAAGAGCTTCAGTTGTATCTGTCGTAGTAGGAGCTGCATTTGCAGTAGTAGGTGCTGCAGTTGTGGTTGTAGGTGCTGCAGTTGTCGTAGCAGGTGCTGCAGTTGTCGTAGTAGGTGCTGCAGTTGTCGTAGTAGGTGCTGCAATTGTCGTAGTAGGTGCTGCAGTTGTCGTAGCAGCTGCAGTTGTCGTTGCAGGTGTTGCTGTTGTAGAGGTCGTAGGAGCTTCAGTTGTAGCTGTCATAGTAGGAGCTGCATTTGCAGTAGTAGGTGCTGCAGTTGTGGTTGTAGGTGCTGCAGTTGTCGTAGCAGGTGCTGCAGTTGTCGTAATAGGTGCTGCAGTTGTCGTAGTAGGTGCTGCAGTTGTCGTAGGAGCTGCAGTTGATGTAGTAGGTGCTGCAGTTGTCGTAGGAGCTGCAGTTGTCGTTGCAGGTGTTGCTGTTGTAGAGGTCGTAGGAGCTTCAGTTGTAGCTGTCGTAGTAGGAGCTGCAATTGCAGTAGTAGGTGCTGCAGTTGTGGTTGTAGGTGCTGCAGTTGTCGTAACAGGTGCTGCAGTTGTCGTAGTAGGTGCTGCAGTTGTCGTAGTAGGTACTGCAGTTGTTTTGGATGCTGCAGTTGTTGTTGCAGGTGCTGCAGAAGTAGTTGTTGTAGGAGCTACAGTTGTCGTAGTAGGAGCTGCAGTGGTCGTAATAGGAGCTACAGTTGTCGTAGTAGGAGCTGCAGTGGTCGTAATAGGAGCTGCAGTGGTCGTAATAGGAGCTGCAGGTGTCGTAGGAGCTGCAGTGGTCGTAATAGGTGCTGCAGTTGTCGTAGTAGGTGCTGCAGTTGTCGTAGGAGCTGCAGTTGTCGTAGTAGGTGCTGCAGTTGTCGTAGGAGCTGCAGTTGTCGTTGCAGGTGTTGCTGTTGTAGAGGTCGTAGGAGCTTCAGTTGTAGCTGTCGTAGTAGGAGCTGCATTTGCAGTAGTAGGTGCTGCAGTTGTGGTTGTAGGTGCTGCAGTTGTCGTAGCAGGTGCTGCAGTTGTCGTAGTAGGTGCTGCAGTTGACGTAGCAGGTGCTGCAGTTGTCGTAGTAGGTGCTGCAGTTGTCGTAGTAGGTGCTGCAGTTGTCGTAGGAGCTGCAGTTGTCGTAGTAGGTGCTGCAGTTGTCGTAGGAGCTGCAGTTGTCGTTGCAGGTGCTGCTGTTGTAAAGGTCGTAGGAGCTTCAGTTGTAGCTGTCGTAGTAGGAGCTGCATTTGCAGTAGTAGGTGCTGCAGTTGTGGTTGTAGATGCTGCAGTTGTCGTAGCAGGTGCTGCTGTTGTCGTAGTAGGTGCTGCAGTTGTCGTAGGTGCTGCAGTTGTCGTAGGTGCTGCAGTTGTCGTAGGAGCTGCAGTTGTCGTTGCAGGTGTTGTTGTTGTAGAGGTCGTAGGAGCTTCAGTTGTAGCTGTCGTAGTAGGAGCTGCATTTGCAGTAGTAGGTGCTGCAGTTGTGGTTGTAGGTGCTGCAGTTGTCGTAGCAGGTGCTGCAGTTGTCGTAGTAGGATCTGCAGTGGTCGTAATAGGAGCTACAGTTGTCGTAGTAGGAGCTGCAGTGGTCGTAATAGGAGCTGCAGTGGTCGTAATAGAAGCTGCAGTTGTCGTAGGAGCTGCAGTGGTCGTAATAGGTGCTGCAGTTGTCTTAGGTGCTGCAGTTGTCGTAGTAGGTGCTGCAGTTGTCGTAGGAGCTGCAGTTGACGTAGTAGGTGCTGCAGTTGTCGTAGGAGCTGCAGTTGTCGTTGCAGGTGTTGCTGTTGTAGAGGTCGTAGGAGCTTCAGTTGTAGCTGTCGTAGTAGGAGCTGCATTTGCAGTAGTAGGTGCTGCAGTTGTGGTTGTAGGTGCTGCAGTTGTCGTAGCAGGTGCTGCAGTTGTCGTAGTAGATGCTGCAGTTGTCGTAGGAGCTGCAGTTGTCGTAGTAGGTGCTGCAGTTGTCGTAGGAGCTGCAGTGGTCGTAATAGGTGCTGCAGTTGTCGTAGGTGCTGCAGTTGTCGTAGTAGGTGCTGCAGTTGTCGTAGGAGCTGCAGTTGACGTAGTAGGTGCTGCAGTTGTCGTAGGAGCTGCAGTTGTCGTTGCAGGTGTTGCTGTTGTAGAGGTTGTAGGAGCTTCAGTTGTAGCTGTCGTAGTAGGAGCTGCATTTGCAGTAGTAGGTGCTGCAGTTGTGGTTGTAGGTGCTGCAGTTGTTGTAGCAGGTGCTGCAGTTGTCGTAGCAGGTGCTCCAGTTGTCGTAGTAGGTGCTGCAGTTGTCGTAGGAGCTACAGTTGTCATAGGAGCTGCAGTTGTCGTAGTAGGTGCTGCAGTTGTCGTAGGAGCTGCAGTTGTCGTAGTAGGTTCTGCAGTTGTCGTAGGAGCTGCATTTGTCGTTGCAGGTGTTGCTGTTGTAGAGGTCGTAGGAGCTTCAGTTGTAGCTGTCGTAGTAGGAGCTGCATTTGCAGTAGTAGGTGCTGCAATTGTGGTTGTAGGTGCTGCAGTTGTCGTAGCAGGTGCTGCAGTTGTCGTAGTAGGTGCTGCAGTTGTCGTAGTAGGTGCTGCAGTTGTCGTAGTAGGTACTGCAGTTGTTTTGGATGCTGCAGTTGTTGTTGTAGGTGCTGCAGAAGTAGTTGTTGTTGGAGCTACAGTGGTCGTAATAGGAGCTACAGTTGTCGTAGTAGGAGCTGCAGTGGTCGTAATAGGAGCTGCAGTGGTCGTAATAGGAGCTGCAGTTGTCGTAGGAAGTGCAGTGGTCGTAATAGGTGCTGCAGTTGTCGTAGGAGCTGCAGTTGTCGTAGTAGGTGCTGCAGTTGTCGTAGGAGCTGCAGTTGTCGTTGCAGGTGTTGCTGTTGTAAAGGTCGTAGGAGCTTCAGTTGTAGCTGTCGTAGTAGGAGCTGCATTTGCAGTAGTAGGTGCTGCAGTTGTGGTTGTAGATGCTGCAGTTGTCGTAGCAGGTGCTGCTGTTGTCGTAGTAGGTGCTGCAGTTGTCGTAGGTGCTGCAGTTGTCGTAGGTGCTGCAGTTGTCGTAGGAGCTGCAGTTGTCGTTGCAGGTGTTGTTGTTGTAGAGGTCGTAGGAGCTTCAGTTGTAGCTGTCGTAGTAGGAGCTGCATTTGCAGTAGTAGGTGCTGCAGTTGTGGTTGTAGGTGCTGCAGTTGTCGTAGCAGGTGCTGCAGTTGTCGTAGTAGGATCTGCAGTGGTCGTAATAGGAGCTACAGTTGTCGTAGTAGGAGCTGCAGTGGTCGTAATAGGAGCTGCAGTGGTCGTAATAGAAGCTGCAGTTGTCGTAGGAGCTGCAGTGGTCGTAATAGGTGCTGCAGTTGTCTTAGGTGCTGCAGTTGTCGTAGTAGGTGCTGCAGTTGTCGTAGGAGCTGCAGTTGACGTAGTAGGTGCTGCAGTTGTCGTAGGAGCTGCAGTTGTCGTTGCAGGTGTTGCTGTTGTAGAGGTCGTAGGAGCTTCAGTTGTAGCTGTCGTAGTAGGAGCTGCATTTGCAGTAGTAGGTGCTGCAGTTGTGGTTGTAGGTGCTGCAGTTGTCGTAGCAGGTGCTGCAGTTGTCGTAGCAGGTGCTGCAGTTGTCGTAGTAGATGCTGCAGTTGTCGTAGGAGCTGCAGTTGTCGTAGGAGCTGCAGTTGTCGTAGTAGGTGCTGCAGTTGTCGTAGGAGCTGCAGTGTTCGTTGCAGGTGTTGCTGTTGTAGAGGTCGTAGGAGCTTCAGTTGTAGCTGTCGTAGTAGGAGCTGCATTTGCAGTAGTAGGTGCTGCAGTTGTGGTTGTAGGTGCTGCAGTTGTCGTAGCAGGTGCTGCTGTTGTCGTAGTAGGTGCTGCAGTTATCGTAGGTGCTGCAGTTGTCGTAGGTGCTGCAGTTGTCGTAGGAGCTGCAGTTGTCGTTGCAGGTGTTGCTGTTGTAGAGGTCGTAGGAGCTTCAGTTGTAGCTGTCGTAGTAGGAGCTGCATTTGCAGTAGTAGGTGCTGCAGTTGTGGTTGTAGGTGCTGCAGTTGTCGTAGCAGGTGCTGCAGTTGTCGTAGTAGGTGCTGCAGTTGTCGTAGTAGGTGCTGCAGTTGTCGTAGTAGGTACTGCAGTTGTTTTGGATGCTACAGTTGTTGTTGTAGGTGCTGCAGAAGTAGTTGTTGTAGGAGCTACAGTTGTCGTAGTAGGAGCTGCAGTGGTCATAATAGGAGCTACAGTTGTCGTAGTAGGAGCTGCAGTGGTCATAATAGGAGCTGCAGTGGTCGTAATAGGAGCTGCAGTTGTCGTAGGAGCTGCAGTGGTCGTAATAGGTGCTGCAGTTGTCGTAGGTGCTGCAGTTGTCGTAGTAGGTGCTGCAGTTGTCGTAGGAGCTGCAGTTGACGTAGTAGGTGCTGCAGTTGTCGTAGGAGCTGCAGTTGTCGTTGCAGGTGTTGCTGTTGTAGAGGTCGTAGGAGCTTCAGTTGTAGCTGTCGTAGTAGGAGCTGCATTTGCAGTAGTAGGTGCTGCAGTTGTGGTTGTAGGTGCTGCAGTTGTTGTAGCAGGTGCTGCAGTTGTCGTAGCAGGTGCTCCAGTTGTCGTAGTAGGTGCTGCAGTTGTCGTAGGAGCTACAGTTGTCATAGGAGCTGCAGTTGTCGTAGTAGGTGCTGCATTTGTCGTAGGAGCTGCAGTTGTCGTAGTAGGTTCTGCAGTTGTCGTAGGAGCTGCAGTTGTCGTTGCAGGTGTTGCTGTTGTAGAGGTCGTAGGAGCTTCAGTTGTAGCTGTCGTAGTAGGAGCTGCATTTGCAGTAGTAGGTGCTGCAATTGTGGTTGTAGGTGCTGCAGTTGTCGTAGCAGGTGCTGCAGTTGTCGTAGTAGGTGCTGCAGTTGTCGTAGTAGGTGCTGCAGTTGTCGTAGTAGGTACTGCAGTTGTTTTGGATGCTGCAGTTGTTGTTGTAGGTGCTGCAGAAGTAGTTGTTGTTGGAGCTACAGTGGTCGTAATAGGAGCTACAGTTGTCGTAGTAGGAGCTGCAGTGGTCGTAATAGGAGCTGCAGTGGTCGTAATAGGAGCTGCAGTTGTCGTAGGAAGTGCAGTGGTCGTAATAGGTGCTGCAGTTGTCGTAGTAGGTGCTGCAGTTGTCGTAGGAGCTGCAGTTGTCGTAGTAGGTGCTGCAGTTGTCGTAGTAGGTGCTGCAGTTGACGTAGCAGGTGCTGCAGTTGTCGTAGTAGGTGCTGCAGTTGTCGTAGTAGGTGCTGCAGTTGTCGTAGGAGCTGCAGTTGTCGTAGTAGGTGCTGCAGTTGTCGTAGGAGCTGCAGTTGTCGTTGCAGGTGTTGCTGTTGTAAAGGTCGTAGGAGCTTCAGTTGTAGCTGTCGTAGTAGGAGCTGCATTTGCAGTAGTAGGTGCTGCAGTTGTGGTTGTAGATGCTGCAGTTGTCGTAGCAGGTGCTGCTGTTGTCGTAGTAGGTGCTGCAGTTGTCGTAGGTGCTGCAGTTGTCGTAGGTGCTGCAGTTGTCGTAGGAGCTGCAGTTGTCGTTGCAGGTGTTGTTGTTGTAGAGGTCGTAGGAGCTTCAGTTGTAGCTGTCGTAGTAGGAGCTGCATTTGCAGTAGTAGGTGCTGCAGTTGTGGTTGTAGGTGCTGCAGTTGTCGTAGCAGGTGCTGCAGTTGTCGTAGTAGGATCTGCAGTGGTCGTAATAGGAGCTACAGTTGTCGTAGTAGGAGCTGCAGTGGTCGTAATAGGAGCTGCAGTGGTCGTAATAGAAGCTGCAGTTGTCGTAGGAGCTGCAGTGGTCGTAATAGGTGCTGCAGTTGTCTTAGGTGCTGCAGTTGTCGTAGTAGGTGCTGCAGTTGTCGTAGGAGCTGCAGTTGACGTAGTAGGTGCTGCAGTTGTCGTAGGAGCTGCAGTTGTCGTTGCAGGTGTTGCTGTTGTAGAGGTCGTAGGAGCTTCAGTTGTAGCTGTCGTAGTAGGAGCTGCATTTGCAGTAGTAGGTGCTGCAGTTGTGGTTGTAGGTGCTGCAGTTGTCGTAGCAGGTGCTGCAGTTGTCGTAGCAGGTGCTGCAGTTGTCGTAGTAGATGCTGCAGTTGTCGTAGGAGCTGCAGTTGTCGTAGGAGCTGCAGTTGTCGTAGTAGGTGCTGCAGTTGTCGTAGGAGCTGCAGTTGTCGTTGCAGGTGTTGCTGTTGTAGAGGTCGTAGGAGCTTCAGTTGTAGCTCTCGTAGTAGGAGCTGCATTTGCAGTAGTAGGTGCTGCAGTTGTGGTTGTAGGTGCTGCAGTTGTCGTAGCAGGTGCTGCTGTTGTCGTAGTAGGTGCTGCAGTTATCGTAGGTGCTGCGGTTGTCGTAGGTGCTGCAGTTGTCGTAGGAGCTGCAGTTGTCGTTGCAGGTGTTGCTGTTGTAGAGGTCGTAGGAGCTTCAGTTGTAGCTGTCGTAGTAGGAGCTGCATTTGCAGTAGTAGGTGCTGCAGTTGTCGTAGTAGGTGCTGCAGTTGTCGTAGCAGGTGCTGCAGTTGTCGTAGTAGGTGCTGCAGTTGTCGTAGTAGGTGCTGCAGTTGTCGTAGTAGGTACTGCAGTTGTTTTGGATGCTACAGTTGTTGTTGTAGGTGCTGCAGAAGTAGTTGTTGTAGGAGCTACAGTTGTCGTAGTAGGAGCTGCAGTGGTCATAATAGGAGCTACAGTTGTCGTAGTAGGAGCTGCAGTGGTCATAATAGGAGCTGCAGTGGTCGTAATAGGAGCTGCAGTTGTCGTAGGAGCTGCAGTGGTCGTAATAGGTGCTGCAGTTGTCGTAGGTGCTGCAGTTGTCGTAGTAGGTGCTGCAGTTGTCGTAGGAGCTGCAGTTGACGTAGTAGGTGCTGCAGTTGTCGTAGGAGCTGCAGTTGTCGTTGCAGGTGTTGCTGTTGTAGAGGTCGTAGGAGCTTCAGTTGTAGCTGTCGTAGTAGGAGCTGCATTTGCAGTAGTAGGTGCTGCAGTTGTGGTTGTAGGTGCTGCAGTTGTTGTAGCAGGTGCTGCAGTTGTCGTAGCAGGTGCTCCAGTTGTCGTAGTAGGTGCTGCAGTTGTCGTAGGAGCTACAGTTGTCATAGGAGCTGCAGTTGTCGTAGTAGGTGCTGCAGTTGTCGTAGGAGCTGCAGTTGTCGTAGTAGGTTCTGCAGTTGTCGTAGGAGCTGCAGTTGTCGTTGCAGGTGTTGCTGTTGTAGAGGTCGTAGGAGCTTCAGTTGTAGCTGTCGTAGTAGAAGCTGCATTTGCAGTAGTAGGTGCTGCAGTTGTGGTTGTAGGTGCTGCAGTTGTCGTAGCAGGTGCTGCAGTTGTCGTAGTAGGTGCTGCAGTTGTCGTAGTAGGTGCTGCAGTTGTCGTAGGAGCTGCAGTTGTCGTAGTAGGTGCTGCAGTTGTCGTAGGAGCTGCAGTTGTCGTTGCAGGTGTTGCTGTTGTAGAGGTCGTAGGAGCTTCAGTTGTAGCTGTCGTAGTAGGAGCTGCATTTGCAGTAGTAGATGCTGCAGTTGTGGTTGTAGGTGCTGCAGTTGTCGTAGCAGGTGCTGCAGTTGTCGTATTAGGTGCTGCAGTTGTCGTAGTAGGTGCTGCAGTTGTCGTAGTAGGTACTGCAGTTGTTTTGGATGCTGCAGTTGTTGTTGTAGGTGCTGCAGAAGTAGTTGTTGTTGGAGCTACAGTGGTCGTAATAGGAGCTACAGTTGTCGTAGTAGGAGCTGCAGTGGTCGTAATAGGAGCTGCAGTGGTCGTAATAGGAGCTGCAGTTGTCGTAGGAAGTGCAGTGGTCGTAATAGGTACTGCAGTTGTCGTAGGAGCTGCAGTGGTCGTAATAGGTGCTGCAGTTGTCGTAGGTGCTGCAGTTGTCGTAATAGGTGCTGCAGTTGTCGTAGGAGCTGCAGTTGTCGTTGCAGGTGTTGCTGTTGTAAAGGTCGTAGGAGCTTCAGTTGTAGCTGTCGTAGTAGGAGCTGCATTTGCAGTAGTAGGTGCTGCAGTTGTGGTTGTAGGTGCTGCAGTTGTCGTAGCAGGTGCTGCAGTTGTCGTAGCAGGTGCTGCAGTTGTCGTAGTAGATGCTGCAGTTGTCGTAGGAGCTGCAGTTGTCGTAGGAGCTGCAGTTGTCGTAGTAGGTGCTGCAGTTGTCGTAGGTGCTGCAGTTGTCGTAGCAGGTGCTGCAGTTGTCGTAGCAGGTGCTGCAGTTGTCGTAGTAGATGCTGCAGTTGTCGTAGGAGCTACAGTTGTCGTAGTAGGTGCTGCAGTTGTCGTAGGAGCTGCATTTGTCGTTGCAGGTGTTGCTGTTGTAGAGGTCGTAGGAGCTTCAGTTGTAGCTGTCGTAGTAGGAGCTGCATTTGCAGTAGTAGGTGCTGCAGTTGTGGTTGTAGGTGCTGCAGTTGTCGTAGCAGGTGCTGCTGTTGTCGTAGTAGGTGCTGCAGTTATCGTAGGTGCTGCAGTTGTCGTAGTAGGTGCTGCAGTTGTCGTAGGAGCTGCAGTTGTCGTTGCAGGTGTTGCTGTTGTAGAGGTCGTAGGAGCTTCAGTTGTAGCTGTCGTAGTAGGAGCTGCATTTGCAGTAGTAGGTGCTGCAGTTGTGGTTGTAGGTGCTGCAGTTGTCGTAGCAGGTGCTGCAGTTGTCGTAGTAGGTGCTGCAGTTGTCGTAGTAGGTGCTGCAGTTGTCGTAGTAGGTACTGCAGTTGTTTTGGATGCTGCAGTTGTTGTTGTAGGTGCTGCAGAAGTAGTTGTTGTAGGAGCTACAGTTGTCGTAGTAGGAGCTGCAGTGGTCATAATAGGAGCTACAGTTGTCGTAGTAGGAGCTGCAGTGGTCATAATAGGAGCTGCAGTGGTCGTAATAGGAGCTGCAGTTGTCGTAGGAGCTGCAGTGGTCGTAATAGGTGCTGCAGTTGTCGTAGGTGCTGCAGTTGTCGTAGTAGGTGCTGCAGTTGTCGTAGGAGCTGCAGTTGACGTAGTAGGTGCTGCAGTTGTCGTAGGAGCTGCAGTTGTCGTTGCAGGTGTTGCTGTTGTAGAGGTCGTAGGAGCTTCAGTTGTAGCTGTCGTAGTAGGAGCTGCATTTGCAGTAGTAGGTGCTGCAGTTGTGGTTGTAGGTGCTGCAGTTGTCGTAGCAGGTCCTCCAGTTGTCGTAGTAGGTGCTGCAGTTGTCGTAGGAGCTACAGTTGTCGTAGGAGCTGCAGTTGTCGTAGTAGGTGCTGCAGTTGTCGTAGGAGCTGCAGTTGTCGTAGTAGGTGCTGCAGTTGTCGTAGGAGCTGCAGTTGTCGTTGCAGGTGTTGCTGTTGTAGAGGTCGTAGGAGCTTCAGTTGTAGCTGTCGTAGTAGGAGCTGCATTTGCAGTAGTAGATGCTGCAGTTGTGGTTGTAGGTGCTGCAGTTGTCGTAGCAGGTGCTGCAGTTGTCGTATTAGGTGCTGCAGTTGTCGTAGTAGGTGCTGCAGTTGTCGTAGTAGGTACTGCAGTTGTTTTGGATGCTGCAGTTGTTGTTGTAGGTGCTGCAGAAGTAGTTGTTGTTGGAGCTACAGTGGTCGTAATAGGAGCTACAGTTGTCGTAGTAGGAGCTGCAGTGGTCGTAATAGGAGCTGCAGTGGTCGTAATAGGAGCTGCAGTTGTCGTAGGAAGTGCAGTGGTCGTAATAGGTGCTGCAGTTGTCGTAGGAGCTGCAGTGGTCGTAATAGGTGCTGCAGTTGTCGTAGGTGCTGCAGTTGTCGTAGTAGGTGCTGCAGTTGTCGTAGGAGCTGCAGTTGTCGTTGCAGGTGTTGCTGTTGTAGAGGTCGTAGGAGCTTCAGTTGTAGCTGTCGTAGTAGGAGCTGCATTTGCAGTAGTAGGTGCTGCAGTTGTGGTTGTAGGTGCTGCAGTTGTTGTAGCAGGTGCTGCAGTTGTCGTAGCAGGTGCTCCAGTTGTCGTAGCAGGTGCTCCAGTTGTCGTAGTAGGTGCTGCAGTTGTCGTAGTAGGTGCTGCAGTTGTTGTAGTAGGTGCTGCAGTTGTCGTAGTAGGTGCTGCAGTTGTCGTAGGAGCTGCAGTTGTCGTTGCAGGTGTTGCTTTTGTAGAGGTCGTAGGAGCTTCATTTGTAGCTGTCGTAGTAGGAGCTGCATTTGCAGTAGTAGGTGCTGCAGTTGTGGTTGTAGGTGCTGCAGTTGTCGTAGCAGGTGCTGCAGTTGTCGTAGTAGGTGCTGCAGTTGTCGTAGTAGGTGCTGCAGTTGTCGTAGGAGCTGCAGTTGTCGTAGTAGGTGCTGCAGTTGTCGTAGGAGCTGCAGTTGTCGTTGCAGGTGTTGCTGTTGTAGAGGTCGTAGGAGCTTCAGTTGTAGCTGTCGTAGTAGGAGCTGCATTTGCAGTAGTAGGTGCTGCAGTTGTGGTTGTAGGTGCTGCAGTTGTCGTAGCAGGTGCTGCAGTTGTCGTAGTAAGTGCTGCAGTTGTCGTAGTAGGTGCTGCAGTTGTCGTAATAGGAGCTGCAGTGGTCGTAATGGGAGCTGCAGTTGTCGTAGGAGCTGCAGTGGTCGTAATAGGTGCTGCAGTTGTCGTAGGTGCTGCAGTTGTCGTAGTAGGTGCTGCAGTTGTCGTAGGAGCTGCAGTTGACGTAGTAGGTGCTGCAGTTGTCGTAGGAGCTGCAGTTGTCGTTGCAGGTGTTGCTGTTGTAGAGGTCGTAGGAGCTTCAGGTGTAGCTGTCATAGTAGGAGCTGCATTTGCAGTAGTAGGTGCTGCAGTTGTGGTTGTAGGTGCTGCAGTTGTCGTAGCAGGTGCTGCAGTTGTCGTAGTAGGTGCTGCAGTTGTCGTAGTAGGTGCTGCAGTTGTCGTAGGAGCTGCAGTTGTCGTAGTAGGTGCTGCAGTTGTCGTAGGAGCTGCAGTTGTCGTTGCAGGTGTTGCTGTTGTAGAGGTCGTAGGAGCTTCAGTTGTAGCTGTCGTAGTAGGAGCTGCATTTGCAGTAGTAGGTGCTGCAGTTGTGATTGTAGGTGCTGCAGTTGTCGTAGCAGGTGCTGCAGTTGTCGTAGTAGGTGCTGCAGTTGTCGTAGTAGGTGCTGCAGTTGTTTTGGATGCTGCAGTTGTTGTTGTAGGTGCTGCAGAAGTAGTTGTTGTAGGAGCTACAGTTGTCGTAGTAGGAGCTGCAGTGGTCGTAATAGGAGCTGCAGTGGTCGTAATAGGAGCTGCAGTGGTCGTAACAGGAGCTGCAGTGGTCGTAATAGGAGCTGCAGGTGTCGTAGGAGCTGCAGTGGTCGTAATAGGTGTCACAGTTGTCGTAGTAGGTGCTGCAGTTGTCGTAGGAGCTGCGGTTGTCGTAGTAGGTGCTGCAGTTGTCGTAGGAGCTGCATTTGTTGTTGCAGGTGTTGCTGTTGTAGAGGTCGTAGGAGCTTCAGTTGTAGCTGTCGTAGTAGGAGCTGCATTTGCAGTAGTAGGTGCTGCAGTTGTGGTTGTAGGTGCTGCAGTTGTCGTAGCAGGTGCTGCAGTTGTCGTAGTAGGTGCTGCAGTTGTCGTAGGAGCTGCAATTGTCGTAGGAGCTGCAGTTGTCGTAGTAGTTGCTGCAGTTGTCGTAGGAGCTGCAGTTGTCGTTGCAGGTGTTGCTGTTGTAGAGGTCGTAGGAGCTTCAGTTGTAGCTGTCGTAGTAGGAGCTGCATTTGCAGTAGTAGGTGCTGCAGTTGTGGTTGTAGGTGCTGCAGTTGTCGTAGCAGGTGCTGCAGTTGTCGTAGTAGGTGCTGCAGTTGTCGTAGTAGGTGCTGCAGTTGTCGTAGGAGCTGCAGTTGTCGTAGTAGGTGCTGCAGTTGTCGTAGGAGCTGCAGTTGTCGTTGCAGGTGTTGCTGTTGTAGAGGTCGTAGGAGCTTCAGTTGAAGCTGTCGTAGTAGGAGCTGCATTTGCAGTAGTAGGTGCTGCAGTTGTGGTTGTAGGTGCTGCAGTTGTCGTAGCAGGTGCTGCAGTTGTCGTAGTAGGTGCTGCAGTTGTCGTAGTAGGTGCTGCAGTTGTCGTAGTAGGTACTGCAGTTGTTTTGGATGCTGCAGTTGTTGTTGTAGGTGCTGCAGAATTAGTTGTTGGAGCTACAGTGGTCGTAATAGGAGCTACAGTGGTCGTAATAGGGGCTGCAGTGGTCGTAATAGGAGCTGCAGTTGTCGTAGGAGCTGTAGTGGTCGTAATAGGTGCTGGAGTTGTCGTAGGAGCTGCAGTTGTCGTAGTAGGTGCTGCAGTTGTCGTAGGAGCTGCAGTTGTCGTTGCAGGTGTTGCTGTTGTAGAGGTGGTAGGAGCTTCAGTTGTAGCTGTCGTAGTAGGAGCTGCATTTGCAGTAGTAGGTGCTGCAGTTTTGGTTGTAGGTGCTGCAGTTGTCGTAGCAGGTTCTGCAGTTGTCGTAGTAGGTGCTGCAGTTGTCGTAGTAGGTGCTGCAGTTGTCGTAGGAGCTGCAGTTATCTTAGTAGGTGCTGCAGTTGTCGTAGGAGCTGCAGTTGACGTAGTAGGTGCTGCAGTTGTCGTAGGAGCTGCAGTTGTCGTTGCAGGTGTTGCTGTTGTAGAGGTCGTAGGAGCTTCAGTTGTAGCTGTCGTAGTAGGAGCTGCATTTGCAGTAGTAGGTGCTGCAGTTGTGGTTGTAGGTGCTGCAGTTGTCGTAGCAGGTGCTGCAGTTGTCGTAGTAGGTGCTGCAGTTGTCGTAGTAGGTGCTGCAGTTGTCGTAGTAGGTGCTGCAGTTGTCGTAGCAGGTGCTGCAGTTGTCGTAGTAGGTGCTGCAGTTGTCGTAGTAGGTGCTGCAGTTGTCGTAGTAGGTACTGCAGTTGTTTTGGATGCTGCAGTTGTTGTTGTAGGTGCTGCAGAAGTAGTTGTTGTTGGAGTTACAGTGGTCGTAATAGGAGCTACAGTTGTCTTAGTAGGAGCTGCAGTGGTCGTAATAGGAGCTGCAGTGGTCGTAATAGGAGCTGCAGTTGTCGTAGGAAGTGCAGTGGTCGTAATAGCTGCTGCAGTTGTCGTAGGAGCTGCAGTGGTCGTAATAGGTGCTGCAGTTGTCGTAGTAGGTACTGCAGTTGTTTTGGATGCTGCAGTTGTTGTTGTAGGTGCTGCAGAAGTAGTTGTTGTTGGAGCTACAGTGTTCGTAATAGGAGCTGCAGTTGTCGTAGGAGCTGCAGTGGTCGTAATAGGTGCTGCAGTTGTCGTAGGTGCCGCAGTTGTCGTAGTAGGCGCTGCAGTTGTCGTAGTAGGAGCTGCAGTTGTCGTAGGAGCTGCAGTTGTCGTAGTAGGTGCTGCAGTTGTCGTAGTAGGTGCTGCAGTTGTCGTAGTAGGTACTGCAGTTGTTTTGGATGCTACAGTTGTTGTTGTAGGTGCTGCAGAAGTAGTTGTTGTTGGAGCTACAGTGTTCGTAATAGGAGCTACAGTTGTCGTAGTAGGAGCTGCAGTGGTCGTAATAGGAGCTGCAGTGGTCGTAATAGGAGCTGCAGTTGTCGTAGGAGCTGTAGTGGTCGTAATAGGTGCTGCAGTTGTCGTAGGAGCTGCAGTTGTCGTAGTAGGTGCTGCAGTTGTCGTAGGAGCTGCAGTTGTCGTTGCAGGTGTTGCTGTTGTAGAGGTCGTAGGAGCTTCAGTTGTAGTAGTAGGTGCTGCAGTTGTGGTTGTAGGTGCTGCAGTTGTCGTAGTAGGTGCTGCAGTTGTCGTAGTAGGTGCTGCAGTTGTCGTAGCAGGTGCTGCAGTTGTCGTAGGAGCTGCAGTTGTCGTAGTAGGTGCTGCAGTTGTAGTATGAGCTGCAGTTGACGTAGTAGCTGCTGCAGTTGTCGTAGGAGCTGCAGTTGTCGTTGCAGGTGTTGCTGTTGTAGAGGTCGTAGGAGCTTCAGTTGTAGCTGTCGTAGTAGGAGCTGCATTTGCAGTAGTAGGTGCTGCAGATGTGGTTGTAGGTACTGCAGTTGTCGTAATAGGAGCTGCAGTGGTCGTAATAGGAGCTACAGTTGTCTTAGTAGGAGCTGCAGTGGTCGTAATAGGAGCTGCAGTGGTCGTAATAGGAGCTGCAGTTGTCGTAGGAAGTGCAGTGGTCGTAATAGCTGCTGCAGTTGTCGTAGGAGCTGCAGTGGTCGTAATAGGTGCTGCAGTTGTCGTAGGTGCCGCAGTTGTCGTAGTAGGTGCTGCAGTTGTCGTAGTAGGTGCTGCAGTTGTCGTAGGAGCTGCAGTTGTCGTAGGAGCTGCAGTTGTCGTAGGTGCTGCAGTTGTCGTAGGAGCTGCAGTTGACGTAGTAGGTGCTGCAGTTGTCGTAGGAGCTGCAGTTGTCGTTGCAGGTGTTGCTGTTGTAGAGGTCGTAGGAGCTTCAGTTGTAGCTGTCGTAGTAGGAGCTGCATTTGCAGTAGTAGGTGCTGCAGTTGTGGTTGTAGGTGCTGCAGTTGTCGTAGCAGGTGCTGCAGTTGTCGTAGTAGGTGCTGCAGTTGTCGTAGTAGGTGCTGCAGTTGTCGTAGGAGCTGCAGTTGTCGTAGTAGGTGCTGCAGTTGTCGTAGGAGCTGCAGTTGTCGTTGCAGGTGTTGCTGTTGTAGAGGTCGTAGGAGCTTCAGATGTAGCTGTCGTAGTAGGAGCTGCATTTGCAGTAGTAGGTGCTGTAGATGTGGTTGTAGGTGCTGCAGTTGTCGTAGCAGGTGCTGCAGTTGTCGTAGTAGGTGCTGCAGTTGTCGTAATAGGAGCTGCAGTGGTCGTAATAGGAGCTGCAGTGGTCGTAATAGGAGCTGCAGTTGTCGTAGGAGCTGCAGTGGTCGTAATAGGTG
The DNA here is from genome assembly GCF_029448725.1 of Salvelinus fontinalis. NCBI lineage: Eukaryota > Metazoa > Chordata > Actinopteri > Salmoniformes > Salmonidae > Salvelinus > Salvelinus fontinalis. The sequence goes on from NC_074686.1 coordinate 17,481,872, forward strand.
CTGCAGTTGTCGTAGGTGCTGCAGTTGTCGTAGTAGGTGCTGCAGTTGTCGTAGGAGCTGCAGTTGACGTAGTAGGAGCTTCAGTTGTAGCTGTCGTAGTAGGAGCTGCATTTGCAGTAGTAGGTGCTGCAGTTGTGGTTCTAGGTGCTGCAGTTGTCGTAGCAGGTGCTGCAGTTGTCGTAGTAGGTGCTGCAGTTGTCGTAGGAGCTGCAGTTGTCGTAGGAGCTGCAGTTGTCGTAGGAGCTGCAGTTGTCGTAGTAGGTGCTGCAGTTGTCGTTGCAGGTGTTGCTGTTGTAGAGGTCGTAGGAGTTTCAGTTGTAGCTGTCGTAGTAGGAGCTGCATTTGCAGTAGTAGGTGCTGCAGTTGTGGTTGTAGGTGCTGCAGTTGTCGTAGCAGGTCCTCCAGTTGTCGTAGTAGGTGCTGCAGTTGTCGTAGGAGCTACAGTTGTCGTAGGAGCTGCAGTTGTCGTAGTAGGTGCTGCAGTTGTCGTAGGAGCTGCAGTTGTCGTAGTAGGTGCTGCAGTTGTCGTAGGAGCTGCAGTTGTCGTTGCAGGTGTTGCTGTTGTAGAGGTCGTAGGAGCTTCAGTTGTAGCTGTCGTAGTAGGAGCTGCATTTGCAGTAGTAGGTGCTGCAGTTGTGGTTGTAGGTGCTGCAGTTGTCGTAGTAGGTGCTGCAGTTGTCGTAGTAGGTGCTGTAGTTGTCGTAGTAGGTACTGAAGTTGTTTTGGATGCTGCAGTTGTTGTTGTAGGTGCTGCAGAAGTAGTTGTTGTTGGAGCTACAGTGGTCGTAATAGGAGCTACAGTTGTCGTAGTAGGAGCTGCAGTGGTCGTAATAGGAGCTGCAGTTGTCGTAGGAGCTGTAGTGGTCGTAATAGGTGCTGCAGTGGTCGTAATAGGAGCTGCAGTTGTCGTAGGAGCTGTAGTGGTCGTAATAGGTGCTGCAGTTGTCGTAGGAGCTGCAGTTGTCGTAGTAGGTGCTGCAGTTGTCGTAGGAGCTGCAGTTGTCGTTGCAGGTGTTGCTGTTGTAGAGGTCGTAGGAGCTTCAGTTGTAGCTGTCGTAGTAGGAGCTGCATTTGCAGTAGTAGGTGCTGCAGTTGTGGTTGTAGGTGCTGCAGTTGTCGTAGCAGGTGCTGCAGTTGTCGTAGTAGGTGCTGCAGTTGTCGTAGTAGGTGCTGCAGTTGTCGTAGGAGCTGCAGTTGTCGTAGTAGGTGCTGCAGTTGTCGTAGGAGCTGCAGTTGACGTAGTAGGTGCTGCATTTGTCGTAGGAGCTGCAGTTGTTGTTGCAGGTGTTGCTGTTGTAGAGGTCGTAGGAGCTTCAGTTGTAGCTGTCGTAGTAGGAGCTGCATTTGCAGTAGTAGGTGCTGCAGTTGTGGTTGTAGGTGCTGCAGTTGTCGTAGCAGGTGCTGCAGTTGTCGTAGTAGGTGCTGCAGTTGTCGTAGTAGGTTTTGCAGTTGTCGTAGGAGCTGCAGTTGTCGTAGTAGGTGCTGCAGTTGTCGTAGGAGCTGCAGTTGTCGTTACAGGTGTTGCTGTTGTAGAGGTCGTAGGAGCTTCAGTTGTAGCTGTCGTAGTAGGAGCTGCATTTGCAGTAGTAGGTGCTGCAGTTGTGGTTGTAGGTGCTGCAGTTGTCGTAGCAGGTGCTGCAGTTGTCGTAGTATGTGCTGCAGTTGTCGTAGTAGGTGCTGCAGTTGTCGTAGGAGCTGCAGTTGTCGTAGTAGGTGCTGCAGTTGTCGTAGGAGCTGCAGTTGTCGTTGCAGGTGTTGCTGTTGTAGAGGTCGTAGGAGTTTCAGTTGTAGCTGTCGTAGTAGGAGCTGCATTTGCAGTAGTAGGTGCTGCAGTTGTGGTTGTAGGTGCTGCAGTTGTCGTAGCAGGTGCTGCAGTTGTCGTAGTAGGTGCTGCAGTTGTCGTAGTAGGTGCTGCAGTTGTCGTTGCAGCTGCAGTTGTCGTAGTAGGTGCTGCAGTTGTCGTAGGAGCTGCAGTTGTCGTTGCAGGTGTTGCTGCTGTAGAGGTCGTAGGAGCTTCAGTTGAAGCTGTCGTAGTAGGAGCTGCATTTGCAGTAGTAGGTGCTGCATTTGTGGTTGTAGGTGCTGCAGTTGTCGTAGCAGGTGCTGCAGTTGTCGTAGTAGGTGCTGCAGTTGTCGTAGTAGGTGCTGCAGTTGTCGTAGTAGGTACTGAAGTTGTTTTGGATGCTGCAGTTGTTGTTGTAGGTGCTGCAGAAGTAGTTGTTGTTGGAGCTACAGTGGTCGTAATAGGAGCTACAGTTGTCGTAGTAGGAGCTGCAGTGGTCGTAATAGGAGCTGCAGTGGTCGTAATAGGAGCTGCAGTTGTCGTAGGAGCTGTAGTGGTCGTAATAGGTGCTGCAGTTGTCGTAGGAGCTGCAGTTGTCGTAGTAGGTGCTGCAGTTGTCGTAGGAGCTGCAGTTGTCGTTGCAGGTGTTGCTGTTGTAGAGGTCGTAGGAGCTTCAGTTGTAGCTGTCGTAGTAGGAGCTGCATTTGCAGTAGTAGGTGCTGCAGTTGTGGTTGTAGGTGCTGCAGTTGTCGTAGCAGGTGCTGCAGTTGTCGTAGTAGGTGCTGCAGTTGTCGTAGTAGGTGCTGCAGTTGTCGTAGGAGCTGCAGTTGTCGTAGTAGGTGCTGCAGTTGTCGTAGGAGCTGCAGTTGACGTAGTAGGTGCTGCAGTTGTCGTAGGAGCTGCAGTTGTTGTTGCAGGTGTTGCTGTTGTAGAGGTCGTAGGAGCTTCAGTTGTAGCTGTCGTAGTATGAGCTGCATTTGCAGTAGTAGGTGCTGCAGTTGTGGTTGTAGGTGCTGCAGTTGTCGTAGCAGGTGCTGCAGTTGTCGTAGTAGGTGCTGCAGTTGTCGTAGTAGGTGCTGCAGTTGTCTTAGGAGCTGCAGTTGTCGTAGTAGGTGCTGCAGTTGTCGTAGGAGCTGCAGTTGTCGTTGCAGGTGTTGCTGTTGTAGAGGTCGTAGGAGCTTCAGTTGTAGCTGTCGTAGTAGGAGCTGCATTTGCAGTAGTAGGTGCTGCAGTTGCGGTTGTAGGTGCTGCAGTTGTCGTAGCAGGTGCTGCAGTTGTCGTAGCAGGTGCTGCAGTTGTCGTAGCAGGTGCTGCAGTTGTCGTAGTAGGTGCTGCAGTTGTCGTAGTAGGTGCTGCAGTTGTCGTAGTAGGAGCTGCAGTTGTCGTAATAGGTGCTGCAGTTGTCGTAGGAGCTGCAGTTGTCGTTGCAGGTGTTGTAGAGGTCGTAGGAGCTTCAGTTGTAGCTTTCGTAGTAGGAGCTGCAGTTGTGGTTGTAGGTGCTGCAGTTGTCGTAGCAGGTGCTGCAGTTGCCGTAGGTGCTGCAGTTGTCGTAGTAGGTGCTGCAGTTGTCGTAGGAGCTGCAGTTGTCGTAGTAGGTGCTGCAGTTGTCGTAGGAGCTGCAGTTGTCGTTGCAGGTGTTGCTGTTGTAGAGGTCGTAGGAGCTTCAGTTGTAGCTGTCGTAGTAGGAGCTGCATTTGCAGTAGTAGGTGCTGCAGTTGTGGTTGTAGGTGCTGCAGTTGTCGTAGCAGGTGCTGCAGTTGTCGTAGTAGGTGCTGCATTTGCAGTAGTAGGTGCTGCAGTTGTGGTTGTAGGTGCTGCAGTTGTCGTAGCAGGTGCTGCAGTTGTCGTAGTATGTGCTGCAGTTGTCGTAGTAGGTGCTGCAGTTGTCGTAGGAGCTGCAGTTGTCGTAGTAGGTCCTGCAGTTGTCGTAGGAGCTGCAGTTGTCGTTGCAGGTGTTACTGTTGTAGAGGTCGTAGGAGCTTCAGTTGTAGCTGCCGTAGTAGGAGCTGCATTTGCAGTAGTAGGTGCTGCAGTTGTGGTTGTAGGTGCTGCAGTTGTCGTAGCAGGTGCTGCAGTTGTCGTAGCAGGTGCTGCAGTTGTCGTAGGAGCTGCAGTTGTCGTAGGTGCTGCAGTTGTCGTAGTAGGTGCTGCAGTTGTCGGAGTAGGTACTGCAGTTGTTTTGGATGCTGCAGTTGTTGTTGTAGGTGCTGCAGAAGTAGTTGTTGTAGGAGCTACAGTGGTCGTAATAGGAGCTCCAGTTGTCGTAGTAGGAGCTGCAGTGGTCGTAATAGGAGCTACAGTTGTCGTAGGAGCTGCAGTTGTCGTAGTAGGTGCTGCAGTTGTCGTTGCAGGTGTTGCTGTTGTAGAGGTCGTAGGAGCTTCAGTTGTAGCTGTCGTAGTAGGAGCTGCATTTGCAGTAGTAGGTGCTGCAGTTGCGGTTGTAGGTGCTGCAGTTGTCGTAGCAGGTGCTGCAGTTGTCGTAGTAGGTGCTGCAGTTGTCGTAGTAGGTGCTGCAGTTGTCGTAGGAGCTGCAGTTGTCGTAGTAGGTGCTGCAGTTGTCGTAGGAGCTGCAGTTGTCGTTGCAGGTGTTGTAGAGGTCGTAGGAGCTTCAGTTGTAGCTTTCGTAGTAGGAGCTGCAGTTGTGGTTGTAGGTGCTGCAGTTGTCGTAGCAGGTGCTGCAGTTGCCGTAGGTACTGCAGTTGTCGTAGTAGGTGCTGCAGTTGTCGTAGGAGCTGCAGTTGACGTAGTAGGTGCTGCAGATGTCGTAGGAGCTGCAGTTGTCGTTGCAGGTGTTGCTGTTGTAGAGGTCGTAGGAGCTTCAGTTGTAGCTGTCGTAGTAGGAGCTGCATTTGCAGTAGTAGGTGCTGCAGTTGTGGTTGTAGGTGCTGCAGTTGTCGTAGCAGGTGCTGCAGTTGTCGTAGTAGGTGCTGCAGTTGTAGTAGGTGCTGCAGTTGTCGTAGGAGCTGCAGTTGTCGTAGTAGGTGCTGCAGTTGTCGTAGGAGCTGCAGTTGACGTAGTAGGTGCTGCAGTTGTCGTAGGAGCTGCAGTTGTCGTTGCAGGTGTTGCTGTTGTAGAGGTCGTAGGAGCTTCAGTTGTAGCTGTCGTAGTAGGAGCTGCATTTGCAGTAGTAGGTGCTGCAGTTGTGGTTGTAGGTGCTGCAGTTGTCGTAGCAGGTGCTGCAGTTGTCGTAGTAGGTGCTGCAGTTGTCGTAGTAGGTTTTGCAGTTGTCGTAGGAGCTGCAGTTGTCGTAGTAGGTGCTGCAGTTGTCGTAGGAGCTGCAGTTGTCGTTGCAGGTGTTGCTGTTGTAGAGGTCGTAGGAGCTTCAGTTGTAGCTGTCGTAGTAGGAGCTGCATTTGCAGTAGTAGGTGCTGCAGTTGTGGTTGTAGGTGCTGCAGTTGTCGTAGCAGGTGCTGCAGTTGTCGTAGTATGTGCTGCAGTTGTCGTAGTAGGTGCTGCAGTTGTCGTAGGAGCTGCAGTTGTCGTAGTAGGTCCTGCAGTTGTCGTAGGAGCTGCAGTTGTCGTTGCAGTTGTCACTGTTGTAGAGGTCGTAGGAGCTTCAGTTGTAGCTGCCGTAGTAGGAGCTGCATTTGCAGTAGTAGGTGCTGCAGTTGTGGTTGTAGGTGCTGCAGTTGTCATAGTAGGTGCTGCAGTTGTCGTAGTAGGTGCTGCAGTTGTCGTAGTAGGTGCTGCAGTTGTCGTAGTAGGTACTGCAGTTGTTTTGGATGCTGCAGTTGTTGTTGTAGGTGCTGCAGAAGTAGTTGTTGTAGGAGCTACAGTGGTCGTAATAGGAGCTACAGTTGTCGTAGTAGGAGCTGCAGTGGTCGTAATAGGAGCTACAGTTGTCGTAGTAGGAGCTGCAGTGGTCGTAATAGGAGCTGCAGTGGTCGTAATAGGAGCTGCAGTGGTCGTAATAGGAGCTGCAGTTGTCGTAGGAGCTGCAGTGGCCGTAATAGGTGCTGCAGTTGTCGTAGTAGGTGCTGCAGTTGTCGTAGGAGCTGCAGTTGTCGTAGTAGGTGCTGCAGTTGTCGTAGGAGCTGCAGTTGTCGTTGCAGGTGTTGCTGTTGTAGAGGTCGTAGGAGCTTCAGTTGTAGCTGTCGTAGTAGGAGCTGCATTTGCAGTAGTAGGTGCTGCAGTTGCGGTTGTAGGTGCTGCAGTTGTCGTAGCAGGTGCTGCAGTTGTCGTAGCAGGTGCTGCAGTTGTCGTAGTAGGTGCTGCAGTTGTCGTAGTAGGTGCTGCAGTTGTCGTAGGAGCTGCAGTTGTCGTAGTAGATGCTGCAGTTGTCGTAGGAGCTGCAGTTGTCGTTGCAGGTGTTGCTGTTGTAGAGGTCGTAGGAGCTTCAGTTGTAGCTGTCGTAGTAGGAGCTGCATTTGCAGTAGTAGGTGCTGCAGTTGTGGTTGTAGGTGCTGCAGTTGTCGTAGCAGGTGCTGCAGTTGTCGTAGTATGTGCTGCAGTTGTCGTAGTAGGTGCTGCAGTTGTCGTAGGAGCTGCAGTTGTCGTAGTAGGTCCTGCAGTTGTCGTAGGAGCTGCAGTTGTCGTTGCAGGTGTTACTGTTGTAGAGGTCGTAGGAGCTTCAGTTGTAGCTGCCGTAGTAGGAGCTGCATTTGCAGTAGTAGGTGCTGCAGTTGTGGTTGTAGGTGCTGCAGTTGTCATAGTAGGTGCTGCAGTTGTCGTAGTAGGTGCTGCAGTTGTCGTAGTAGGTGCTGCAGTTGTCGTAGTAGGTACTGCAGTTGTTTTGGATGCTGCAGTTGTTGTTGTAGGTGCTGCAGAAGTAGTTGTTGTAGGAGCTACAGTGGTCGTAATAGGAGCTACAGTTGTCGTAGTAGGAGCTGCAGTGGTCGTAATAGGAGCTACAGTTGTCGTAGTAGGAGCTGCAGTGGTCGTAATAGGAGCTGCAGTGGTCGTAATAGGAGCTGCAGTGGTCGTAATAGGAGCTGCAGTTGTCGTAGGAGCTGCAGTGGCCGTAATAGGTGCTGCAGTTGTCGTAGTAGGTGCTGCAGTTGTCGTAGGAGCTGCAGTTGTCGTAGTAGGTGCTGCAGTTGTCGTAGGAGCTGCAGTTGTCGTTGCAGGTGTTGCTGTTGTAGAGGTCGTAGGAGCTTCAGTTGTAGCTGTCGTAGTAGGAGCTGCATTTGCAGTAGTAGGTGCTGCAGTTGCGGTTGTAGGTGCTGCAGTTGTCGTAGCAGGTGCTGCAGTTGTCGTAGCAGGTGCTGCAGTTGTCGTAGTAGGTGCTGCAGTTGTCGTAGTAGGTGCTGCAGTTGTCGTAGGAGCTGCAGTTGTCGTAGGAGCTGCAGTTGTCGTAGGAGCTGCAGTTGTCGTTGCAGGTGTTGTAGAGGTCGTAGGAGCTTCAGTTGTAGCTTTCGTAGTAGGAGCTGCAGTTGTGGTTGTAGGTGCTGCAGTTGTCGTAGGAGCTGCAGTTGCCGTAGGTGCTGCAGATGTCGTAGGAGCTGCAGTTGTCGTTGCAGGTGTTGCTGTTGTAGAGGTCGTAGGAGCTTCAGTTGTAGCTGTCGTAGTAGGAGCTGCATTTGCAGTAGTAGGTGCTGCAGTTGTGATTGTAGGTGCTGCAGTTGTCGTAGCAGGTGCTGCAGTTGTCGTAGTAGGTGCTGCAGTCTTCGTAGTAGGTGCTGCAGTTGTCGTAGGAGCTGCAGTTGTCGTAGTAGGTGCTGCAGTTGTCGTAGGAGCTGCAGTTGTCGTTGCAGGTGCTGCTGTTGTAGAGGTCGTAGGAGCTTCAGTTGTAGCTGTCGTAGTAGGAGCTGCATTTGCAGTAGTAGGTGCTGCAGTTGTGGTTGTAGGTGCTGCAGTTGTTGTAGTAGGTGCTGCAGTTGTCGTAGTAGGTGCTGCAGTTGTCGTAGGAGCTGCAGTTGTCGTAATAGGAGCTGCAGTGGTCGTAATAGGAGCTGCAGTGGTCGTAATAGGTGCTGCAGTTGTCGTAGTAGGTACTGCAGTTGTCGTAGGTGCTGCAGTTGTCGTAGTAGGTGCTGCAGTTGTCGTAGGAGCTGCAGTTGTCGTAGTAGGTGCTGCAGTTGTCGTAGGAGCTGCAGATGTCGTTGCAGGTGTTGCTGTTGTAGAGGTCGTAGGAGCTTCAGTTGTAGCTGTCGTAGTAGGTGCTGCAGTTGTGGTTGTAGGTGCTGCAGTTATCGTAGTAGGTGCTGCAGTTGTCGTAGTAGGTACTGCAGTTGTTTTGGATGCTGCAGTTGTTGTTGTAGGTGCTGCAGAGGTAGTTGTTGTAGGAGCTACAGTTGTCGTAGTAGGAGCTGCAGTGGTCGTAATAGGAGCTGCAGTGGTCGTAATAGGAGCTGCAGTGGTCGTAATAGGAGCTGCAGTTGTCGTAGGAGCTGCAGTGGTCGTAATAGGTGCTGCAGTGGTCGTAATAGGTGCTGCAGTTGTCGTAGGTGCTGCAGTTGTCGTAGTAGGTGCTGCAGTTGTCGTAGGAGCTGCAGTTGACGTAGTAGGAGCTTCAGTTGTAGCTGTCGTAGTAGGAGCTGCATTTGCAGTAGTAGGTGCTGCAGTTGTGGTTCTAGGTGCTGCAGTTGTCGTAGCAGGTGCTGCAGTTGTCGTAGCAGGTGCTGCAGTTGTCGTTGTAGGTGCTGCAGTTGTCGTAGGAGCTGCAGTTGTCGTAGGAGCTGCAGTTGTCGTAGTAGGTGCTGCAGTTGTCGTAGGAGCTGCAGTTGTCGTTGCAGGTGTTGCTGTTGTAGAGGTCGTAGGAGTTTCAGTTGTAGCTGTCGTAGTAGGAGCTGCATTTGCAGTAGTAGGTGCTGCAGTTGTGGTTGTAGGTGCTGCAGTTGTCGTAGCAGGTGCTGCAGTTGTCGTAGTAGGTGCTGCAGTTGTCGTAGTAGGTGCTGCAGTTGTCGTAGGAGCTGCAGTTGTCGTAGTAGGTGCTGCAGTTGTCGTAGGAGCTGCAGTTGTCGTTGCAGGTGTTGCTGCTGTAGAGGTCGTAGGAGCTTCAGTTGAAGCTGTCGTAGTAGGAGCTGCATTTGCAGTAGTAGGTGCTGCAGTTGTGGTTGTAGGTGCTGCAGTTGTCGTAGCAGGTGCTGCAGTTGTCGTAGCAGGTGCTGCAGTTGTCGTAGTAGGTGCTGCAGTTGTCGTAGTAGGTGCTGCAGTTGTCGTAGTAGGTGCTGCAGTTGTCGTAGTAGGTACTGCAGTTGTTTTGGATGCTGCAGTTGTTGTTGTAGGTGCTGCAGAAGTAGTTGTTGTTGGAGCTACAGTGGTCGTAATAGGAGCTACAGTTGTCGTAGTAGGAGCTGCAGTGGTCGTAATAGGAGCTGCAGTGGTCGTAATAGGAGCTGCAGTTGTCGTAGGAGCTGTAGTTGTCGTAATAGGTGCTGCAGTTGTCGTAGGAGCTGCAGTTGTCGTAGTAGGTGCTGCAGTTGTCGTAGGAGCTGCAGTTGTCGTTGCAGGTGTTGCTGTTGTAGAGGTCGTAGGAGCTTCAGTTGTAGCTGTCGTAGTAGGAGCTGCATTTGCAGTAGTAGGTGCTGCAGTTGTGGTTGTAGGTGCTGCAGTTGTCGTAGCAGGTGCTGCAGTTGTCGTAGTAGGTGCTGCAGTTGTCGTAGGAGCTGCAGTTGTCGTAGTAGGTGCTGCAGTTGTCGTAGGAGCTGCAGTTGACGTAGTAGGTGCTGCAGTTGTCGTAGGAGCTGCAGTTGTCGTTGCAGGTGTTGCTGTTGTAGAGGTCATAGGAACTTCAGTTGTAGCTGTCGTAGTAGGAGCTGCATTTGCAGTAGTAGGTGCTGCAGTTGTGGTTGTAGGTGCTGCAGTTGTCGTAGCAGGTGCTGCAGTTGTCGTAGTAGGTGCTGCAGTTGTCGTAGTAGGTGCCGCAGTTGTCGTAGGAGCTGCAGTTGTCGTAGTAGGTGCTGCAGTTGTCGTAGTAGGTGCTGCAGTTGTCGTTGCAGGTGTTGCTGTTGTAGAGGTCGTAGGAGCTTCAGTTGTAGCTGTCGTAGTAGGAGCTGCATTTGCAGTAGTAGGTGCTGCAGTTGTGGTTGTAGGTGCTGCAGTTGTCGTAGCAGGTGCTGCAGTTGTCGTAGTATGTGCTGCAGTTGTCGTAGTAGGTGCTGGAGTTGTCGTAGGAGCTGCAGTTGTCGTAGTAGGTCCTGCAGTTGTCGTAGGAGCTGCAGTTGTCGTTGCAGGTGTTACTGTTGTAGAGGTCGTAGGAGCTTCAGTTGTAGCTGCCGTAGTAGGAGCTGCATTTGCAGTAGTAGGTGCTGCAGTTGTGGTTGTAGGTGCTGCAGTTGTCATAGTAGGTGCTGCAGTTGTCGTAGTAGGTGCTGCAGTTGTCGTAGTAGGTGCTGCAGTTGTCGTAGTAGGTACTGCAGTTGTTTTGGATGCTGCAGTTGTTGTTGTAGGTGCTGCAGAAGTAGTTGTTGTAGGAGCTACAGTGGTCGTAATAGGAGCTACAGTTGTCGTAGTAGGAGCTGCAGTGGTCGTAATAGGAGCTACAGTTGTCGTAGTAGGAGCTGCAGTGGTCGTAATAGGAGCTGCAGTGGTCGTAATAGGAGCTGCAGTTGTCGTAGGAGCTGCAGTGGCCGTAATAGGTGCTGCAGTTGTCGTAGTAGGTGCTGCAGTTGTCGTAGGAGCTGCAGTTGTCGTAGTAGGTGCTGCAGTTGTCGTAGGAGCTGCAGTTGTCGTTGCAGGTGTTGCTGTTGTAGAGGTCGTAGGAGCTTCAGTTGTAGCTGTCGTAGTAGGAGCTGCATTTGCAGTAGTAGGTGCTGCAGTTGCGGTTGTAGGTGCTGCAGTTGTCGTAGCAGGTGCTGCAGTTGTCGTAGCAGGTGCTGCAGTTGTCGTAGTAGGTGCTGCAGTTGTCGTAGGAGCTGCAGTTGTCGTAGTAGGTGCTGCAGTTGTCGTAGGAGCTGCAGTTGTAGCTTTCGTAGTAGGAGCTGCAGTTGTGGTTGTAGGTGCTGCAGTTGTCGTAGCAGGTGCTGCAGTTGCCGTAGGTGCTGCAGTTGTCGTAGTAGGTACTGCAGTTGTCGTAGTAGGTGCTGCAGTTGTCGTAGTAGGTACTGCAGTTGTCGTAGCAGGTGCTGCAGTTGCCGTAGGTGCTGCAGTTGTCGTAGTAGGTACTGCAGTTGTCGTAGTAGGTGCTGCAGTTGTCGTAGTAGGTGCTGCAGTTGTCGTAGGAGCTGCAGTTGTCGTAGTAGGTGCTGCAGTTGTCGTAGGAGCTGCAGATGTCGTTGCAGGTGTTGCTGTTGTAGAGGTCGTAGGAGCTTCAGTTGTAGCTGTCGTAGTAGGTGCTGCAGGTGTGGTTGTAGGTGCTGCAGTTATCGTAGTAGGTGCTGCAGTTGTCGTAGTAGGTGCTGCAGTTGTCGTAGTAGGTGCTGCAGTTGTCGCAGTAGGTACTGCAGTTGTTTTGGATGCTGCAGTTGTTGTTGTAGGTGCTGCAGAGGTAGTTGTTGTAGGAGCTACAGTTGTCGTAGTAGGAGCTGCAGTGGTCGTAATAGGAGCTGCAGTGGTCGTAATAGGAGCTGCAGTGGTCGTAATAGGAGCTGCAGTTGTCGTAGGAGCTGCAGTGGTCGTAATAGGTGCTGCAGTTGTCGTAGTAGGTGCTGCAGTTGTCGTAGGTGCTGCAGTTGTCGTAGTAGGTGCTGCAGTTGTCGTAGGTGCTGCAGTTGTCGTAGTAGGTGCTGCAGTTGTCGTAGTAGGAGCTGCATTTGCAGTAGTAGGTGCTGCAGTTGTGGTTGTAGGTGCTGCAGTTGTCGTAGCAGGTGCTGCAGTTGTCGTAGTAGGTGCTGCAGTTGTCGTAGCAGGTGCTGCAGTTGTCGTAGTAGGTGCTGCAGTTGTCGTAGCAGGTGCTGCAGTTGTCGTAGTAGGTACTGCAGTTGTCGTAGTAGGTGCTGCAGTTGTCGTAGTAGGTGCTGCAGTTGTCGTAGTAGGTACTGCAGTTGTTTTGGATGCTGCAGTTGTTGTTGTAGGTGCTGCAGATGTAGTTGTTGTAGGAGCTACACTTGTTGTTGTGAGAGATACAGTAGCTGTCGTTGGATTTACAGTTGTTGGCGTAGGGATTTCAGTTGTAGATGTTGTAGTAGGAGCTGCAGTTGTGGTCGAATCTCCATGTGTAATCCAGCAAAAGAACACTGGGATTTTTAAGATGAATGGTTAAGGTGTTTTGTCATGCATAATTTAATGTTTCCAAGATTACCCTTCATCATCATGGTGCAGGTTTTATATCTTCATATTCAATAAATAATTATCATTTGTAGCTACACAAATTAAATTATGAAATAAATCCCTTGATTGTATAATACCATATTGATATTAGTACACTTGAGTTTTCTATGTTTGTTTTCAGGATGGCACATTTTTCATTACAGTAGTGTGGTAATATAATTCAAGTAATATACAGCAGTGTGATAATGTTTACCGCTTACAATTTAGTCATTTTCCTTTTTTATATTTTGGAAATGTATTTAATCGAGGTGAGACATTTGACAGTAGACTAGGCAACATGTAAAATTGCCCCCATGAAATGTCAAAATTAACATATTTGGAAAAAATCCAATGCATTGTACAGTAACATCATATGCAAAGAATATGTACATCATTGCTATTTATTATAATTACATGATCTAAATGTATATGGTCTAGTCTTGCCTTTTTGGTTGTTAATATTTTTATTAATACACGGGTTGGCATGAAGTTAGTTTAAACTGAGTTAGAAATTAAATGAATGAAATTCAGTGTACTACATACCCATGGTGATAAAAGTAGCTGTCAGTTTATGTGTCTTCATTTTGATAGTTGTTTTCTGAATAGGAAGAAAAATATAAATGTTTTTGACAGGTCATATGAACCACTATTAATGTACAACGGTGGATTCCATTCAATGTAATGTGTAACTTGGTAAGGAAATATATGCACTTGAACTCATGTAAGTGTGCCAGACCAAGGGGTGTAAATAATTATGCATTCAAGACATCTCAGAGAATAAAAGTGTTCTATACTTTTTCATGGAGTAACTTGTGTAGAATAGCAGAAAAAATAAGGCAACAAAATGCATGAGCTTTGCAATTGTGTGTAAACATGGATTTATACATCCTAGTGAAATTATACAGTAAATGCAGATTAGTATTGCATTTTTTTCCATGAGAAATCAGCCATTTACTGCATCACTTCAATCATGTTACTTCATAAAAGAGGATAAGTCATTTCAAGTGTTCGAACAGTCTGCCAGCAATTCACTCTGAATCCTACGTATACATATTCTGTGAAAGTAATAGGCGTAGTTCATCAAAAAGTTATGTTTTTTTTTAAACATAATACATCAAATAATATAGTAAAACCCACATTAGTGTTGCATTTTTACAAGAGAAATCTGCCTTTTACTGCCTGAAAAGCATATGCTATAATAAAGCTGACTAATCCAATTTGTGTCATTCATTATGACAGCACAAGACATGGTTATTGTATTCTTATAAAGAAGTCAGGAGGATAAATAATTATACGTAATATCCTCTCACACATAGCAATACTGTAAGGCAAATCAATTATTTTAAAAGGATTGCACATCCATCCATCATGCGGATGAATGGACATCACTTACAGTGCCTTCAGAAAGTATTCATACCTCTTTACTTTTTCCACATTTTGTTGTGTTACAGCCTGAATTTAAAATGAATTTTGACATAATAATACCCCATAATGCCCTCACACACATAATACCTCATAATGCCAAAATGGAATTCTATTTTTAGTAATTTTTACAAATTCATTAAAAATGAAAAGCTGTAAATTGCTTGAGTAAATAAGTATTCAACCTCTTTGTTATGCCAAGCCTGAAATATGCTTTACAAGTCAAATAAGTTGCACGGACTCACTATGTGTGCAATAATAGTTTTTAACATGATTTCTGAATGACTACTTCCTCTATGTACCCCACACATACAATTATCTGTAAGGTCCCTCAGTCAAGCAGTGAATTTCAAACACAGATTAAACCACAAAGACTGGGAAGGTTTTCCTATGCCTTGCAAAGAAGGGCACCTATTGGTATAAAAAAAAGCAGACATTGAATATCCTTTTTATCATGTTGACGTTTTAATTATACTTTGGATGGTGTATCAAAACACCCAGTCACTACAAAGATACAGTCTTCCTTCCTGACTCATTTGACGGAGAGGAGGGAAACCGCTCAGGGATATCACCATGAGGACAATGGAGACTTTAAAACAGCTACAGAGTTTGTTGGCTGTGATAGGGAAAAACTGAGGCAGGATCAACAACATTGCAGATACTCCACAATACTAACCTAATTGACAGAGTGAAAAGAAGAAAGTCTGTACAGAATACATATATTCCAAAGCAGGCATTCTGTATGCAATAATACAAAAAGAAAATGTGGCAAAGCAATTCACTTTTTGTCCTGAATATTATTTGTTATGTGTGGGGCAAATCCAAAACAACACACTACTGAGTACCACTCTCCATATTTTCAAGCATAATGGTGGCTGCATCATGTTATGGGTATGCTTGTAATTGTTAAGGAATGGGGAGTTATTCAAGATTTTAAAAAGTCGGACTGGAACTAAGCACAGACAAAATCCTAGAGGAGGACCTGGTTCAGTCCACTTTCCACCAGATACTGGGAGATGAATTCACCTTTCATCAACATAATAACCTAAAACACATGGCCAAATCTACAGTGGAGTTGCTTACCAAACAGACAGTGAATGTTCCTGAGCCGCCAAGTTACAGTTTTGACTTAAATCTACTTGGAAATCTATGACAAGGCCTAAAAATGGTTGTCTAGCAATAATCAATAACTAAATTGGACAGAGCTTGAAGAATTTTCAAAAGAATAATGGGCAAATGTTGCACAATCCAGGTGCGGAAAGCTCTTACAGACTTACCCAGAAAGACTCAAAGCTGTAATCGCTGCCAAAGGTGCTTCTACAAAGTATTTACTCAGGGGTGTGAATATTTATGTAAATGTGGCTATAACACAGCAAAGTCAAAGGTATGAATACTTTTAAGTCAAGGGGTATGAATACTTTTTGAATGCACTGTAAATCATGTAACCAATACTTCATAAAAGAGAAAGTAATTACACATTTTCAAATCGTCTGCCAACAATTCACTCAATCCTATACATATTCAGTGACAGAATAGAAGTTGTAGTTTAGCAAAACTGTAAAGGTGTTCACATATAACACATACATGATAATCATAATCTTCATAGTTTCAATGTTTTTGCATACATGATACATTTTGGATTTTGATCCTTATTTATAAGAACATTTTACCTTGTAATATTTGTTTGTAATTCTATGTTTTTTTACTGTGAGCAAATATATATTTGTTTTAAATCAAAGCTTGTCCATATATATATTCCATTATACAGTAAAGATTATTACTTACCTACAGCAAACACTTCAATGCCAGCCTCTTTTTTCTGTAATTTCTCCAAATATCAATTGAGGAAGGTCTTGATTAATGACAATAAACAATCACAGTATCTAGCTTATATCTACTTTAAAATCTCATCTGTCTAGTTATGTTAGCTATTTCAAGCTTACAAGTGAACTGTTCATATGTATACTGTCATGTCAATGTATTTCTAGTTTCTATTTATATTACTATAGGGCTGGTTTGACGCCACAAGTTGTTTGTCTTTCAGGTGATGTAATATTTTCGCAGGCACAAAAGACAATAAGGTTGATGAAAAAAGGGAGGGACAATGGATGGGACAATGGACGGGCAGAGGAATGCATGTGAGTTGTATTTAGGTTAATAATGCTTTCATTTTTTCCCCAGTGACTGACGTGGTATGGAAAACTGGTTATGTGTTCTGACAAAATGTTTGGGGAGAGACAAAAGATCGTCTGAAAAAAGGGAGGGTAAAAAGAAGGGCAGGTTTATCTGTTTGAGAGTAGAATAGCAGTGTTGTTGCTTATTAATTTTTTAATAAGTAATTTTAAAGGCTGGCATTTTTTTATTACTTATTGTATTGAAAATTGGTCAGGTGACAATATACATTTTCTATAGCCAGAAACCTGCTTCATTGCAATTAATCGACTTAACTTTTGAGCCATACATTTTATTTAGTCACTGGCCTAAAGAAAGCAATCAGCTTTTTTCTATTTTTTTTATTATTCTATTTTTTTTTTATCCCCTTTTCTCCCCAATTTTCGTGGTATCCAATCGCTAGTAATTACTATCTTGTCTCATCGCTACAACTCCCGTACGGGCTCGGGAGAGACGAAGGTCGAAAGTCATGCGTCCTCCGAAGCACAACCCAACCTAGCCGCACTGCTTCTTAACACAGCGCGCCTCCAACCCGGAAGCCAGCCGCACCAATGTGTGGAGGAAACACCGTGCACCCGCCCCTTCGGTTAGCGCGCACTGCGCCCGGCCCGCCACAGGAGTCGCTGGAGCGCGATGAGACAAGGATATCCCTACCGGCCAAACCCTCCCTAACCCGGACGACGCTAAGCCAATTGTGCGTCGCCCCACGGACCTCCCGGTCGCGGCCGGCTGCGACAGAGCCTGGGCCGAACCCAGACTCTGGTGGCGCAGCATAGCACTGCGATGCAGTGCTCTAGACCACTGCGCCACCCGGGAGGCCAGCTTTTTTCTATTTAACAGTCCACCACTCACACACCTGATACTTCACATATCTTTTTACATAACATATCTGTTTCTTTTGAAGGTAGATTCAGTTTATGAATCTCTAACAAAAAAGATGTCAAGATATGTTGTAATCAGCTGGTAACTGTGATTGAAGGTCACAATGACTCCACATGGTGAGACCAACAATGGAGGAAATCATCTTGGATTCCTGATTTCTGGTTTTATGGGGAGTTGGACTTCATTAATTGTATTAATAAAAATAATATATTTGTAATGCAATTTTTCCCAGATGCTCAAATAATTTAACAATGATTACTTACACTGAAGAATGTTGACATCTAACCGTTCGTTTGTGCCTTCTGAAAAGCAAGGGGAAAAATGCATTAAAAAAAACAAAAGGAATTTCTGAATTTCAATGTTTTGGTGTGTGACATACCCTTTATTTTTTGGACTTCACAGTTAATATATTTGGAGAAATTAATATAAATCTGTATCTTGTGGCTGAATAACATTTTTATTTATTTAAAGACATATAGTATTTCAGTATTTCAGCAGTTTAACCACTCAGAACTTGTCAACAATCTCATAAGCAGTACAATGACCAATTTCCGTGCTGTAAATCAAAGGAAATGGAGAGTTGGACTGAGGAGGAGAAACAGGAAGGGGCTGAGGTTCTGTCCTCTGATGCTCACGCTGCTGCTCTTTGGACCAACTTTAGGCTCAAGAGTTGGTTTCTCTTGAACAGAAAGTTCCACTTGACGAAGAATGTCCTCTGTTGGTATGTTAATGTTAAACATTAACTCAACATGTCTAATTGTTACTGTCTCACGACTTCCTGACTAATAAGGACTGTGGCCCTGGATGTATTTGTGGGCTTTTCAGTTATACTTGCTAGGTGTAAACACAACACAGGTTTTAGAAAGTATGTTTCTCTTCAAAGGTGTGATTTTCACAGAGACAGTGCTGTGACCGTGCGGCTCAACAATGTGAAAAGCCCCTTATAGGTTTTACAACTTTAGCCTGGCCAAAATTGGTTTCAGAATCATATACAGGATATACAGGATATTCCCTAAAACTTAACCAGTCAGGTGCATTATAACCTTTATTTATACTATTGTACTATCAAAATTGTGCAGATGCATGCCGTTACACCTCTGTGAAGTGGATTATTAAAAAAAAAAAAAACGTCCATCCTGCTTATACGACGGATACTTGCCGTAAACTTAACTAACACATGTACTGGTAGAAGTGTATTCAGTTTAGATCACATCTGTTGTCATCTTGCAGAGAGCAAAATCCCCAGTCAGAGCATGTTGGCAAGTAGTCTCGGGTGTCAGTGTTTTGACCAGTATTTTTTGGCACACATACCAACTAACAATTTGCATTGACCCAATCATAACAACTTATATTTATCAGATGTGAATTGTACAACTTACTCTTACACTTAACATTCTTTGAACTGTGATTTCATGTTTCTGATTTATTGTTGTCTTGGGTGTTGCTGTCCACCAATAACTCCACTGTTCTGTGACTAGCCACACCCTAAACAATCATGGTTTGTCATTAGATGACATATCATAAGATGGCATGTTTTTTTAAAGAGTTGTATCACTCCCTGACGTCTCCCTGACGTCTCCCATGACGTTGAAAGGTGTTTGAGTTTCTTTTAGAATCTGTTCTATTGAACATACCTCTACATCCATAACAAGGAACATCCTCCTTGTTTTATGTTTGAATGACATGGAAGATGGTATTAGTGCATAGTTTATAATATTATTTAGTAGATTATTTTATCAAAAGCAACATACAGTAGAGCATGCATACATTTTTGTCTGGCTGATTCCTGAGGGAACCAAACATACAACCTTGGCATTGCAAGTGCTGCACTCTACAAAATGGTACATAATAGCCCTTTGAAAACTTTTAATGCTAGTTTTCATCAATTCAGACATGTAAGATTGTATTTTCTAAATATTTGGACCGGGCCTACATGGTGAGCTCAAAAGTATTGGGACAGTGACAATTTTGTTGTTTTGGCTCTGTACTCCAGCACTTTGGATTTCAAATGATACAATGACTATCAGGTTAGTGTAGATTGTCACCTTTAATTTGAAGGTATTATTATCCATATCAGTTAAACTACAGTCCCCCCCCCCATTTTAGGGAACTAGAAGTATTAGGATAAATTCACTTATATGTGTATTAGGGTATTAAAAGGTTTAGCATTTTGTTTCATGCAATGATTACATCATTGTTCTATGATTTTGTATTTCTATGTGTTGGGCCGGGTATGGTTCTCAATCAGGGACAGCTGTCTATCGTTGTCTGTGATTGAGAACCATACTTAGGTAGCCTTTTGCCCACCTATATTTGTGGGTAGTTGTCCATGTTTAGTTGCCTGTGAGCACTACGTTGGCTTCACGTTTCGTTTGGATGTTTATTGTTTTGTTGGCGACATCGTTAAATAAAGAAGTATGTACGCTCCAACGCTGCGCTTTGGTCCACTGTTTCCACCATAGGCGATCGTGACAATAGTCAAATTCTAGATTAGAGAAAATACATAACGTGCTATTGGTGAAATGCATGATGTCAATATAGGATGAAAGATTGGTGATATTTATTTTATTTGTAGAGGTAATTCAGCGACAATTACCCAAATACTAGTTGGCAGAGGTGATTCAGCGTTAATCATCTAATTATATTTGTAGAGGTAATTAATAAAGGTTTGATTGATTTACATAAAGATATTGTCTAATTGCTGATTTCACCAGTGAGCCTATGATTGACAAGGAACAAGGAATGAACCTCAACAGGGACATCCGGGATGACTCGGAGGCGAGGTGGAATCCCTGGACATGCGAGCGAAATTGAATTTCCTCTCCATCTGTCGTTCCCGCAATCGCCCATAGATGCAGATGGTCAAAGCGATGAGGGAGTCAAGATCCGTGGGTAACTCCTGAGCAGCAAACTCGTCCTTAACCTCCCCCGAGACACCATGCAGGAACATGTCGAACAGTGCTTCCTGGTTCCACGCACTCTCCGCTGCCAACGTGCGGAAATCCACTGCATAGTAGGCCACTCTGCAAGCATCCTGCCGGAGCTGAATTAGCTTCTCTCCTGGAGAACGGGGCATCAAAAACCTTCCTCACCTCTCCTACAAACCCCTCCTGACTCACGCACATGGCTGGCTGTTGTTTCCATACGGCAGTAGTCCAGGTGAGAGCCCTCCCAAACATAAGTGTGAGGAGGTAGGCTAGTGTGAGAGCAAAATTGCAAGATTATGTTATAATACTAATATTGCATCAAATGATTGTTTTATGCAACAGAATTGAGGGTTCTTAGAACTATTGTATCTGTGTGAACTGAAAGTGGGCCTTGGGGAGATAACACTGACAGATTTATGATCTTTTGGGTGATAAAACCTAAAGAGACCGCATTCCAGAGCATTCCAGAGTTAATGTTTCTGTTCTATATTGTACCAGTGAGAGATGACTCCAGGGACAGATCTTGGTCTCTACAAAGATAACTGTTTTTACAGCAGATACTGTGGTTTAAACAATGGTTTAATATAATAATAATCCAACATGGGCAGGCAATAGACAGGTCAAGGCAGGCAGGTGTCAGTAAACCAGAGGTAGGGTGACGGTACCGGACGGCAGGCAGGGTCAGGGGCAGGCAGAGAGGTTAGGCAGGCGGGCTCAGAGTCAGGACAGGCAAGGATCAAAACCAGGAGGGTGAGGAAAAAGAGTGACTGGGAAAATCAGGAGCTGAGGCAAAAACACTGGTTGACTTGACAAACAAGACAAAATGGCAACAGACAAACAGAGAACACAGGTATAAATACACAGGGGATAATGAGGAAGATGGGTGACACCTGGAGGGGGTGGAGACAATCGCAAAGACAGGTGAAACAGATCAGGGTGTGACAAAACTGGGTGCAATATGGATCAAGTTACATACCTCCATCAAAGTTTAACAACTATTTGGTTGGATGCTGCGTTACCATGCGTGACCATGTGACCAGGTTTGTGGTCACTTAGAAATGTTCTTGTTTTTGAAATAACAGCGCAATAAAATAACATCAAATTGATCAGAAATACAGTGAAGACATGTTAATGTTGTAAATGTCTATTGAAGCTTGAAACGGCAGTTTTTTTAATTGAAAATCTACATAGGTGTACAGAGGCCCATTATCAGCAACCATCACTCCTGTGTTCCAATGGCACGTTGTGTTAGCCTATAAAAATTATAAACTTGGATTTGCTAATTGATCATTAGAAAACCCTTTTCCCATCATGTTAGCACAGCTGAAAACTGTTGTTCTGATTAAGAAGCAATAAAACTGGCCTTCTTTACACTAGTTGAGTGTCTGGAGCATCAGCATTTGTGGGTTCGATTACAGGCTCAAAATGGCTAGAAACAAAGAACCTTCTTCTGAAACTCAGTCTATTCTTGTTCTGAGAAATTGCCAAGAGCTGAAGATCTCATACATCTCTGTGTACTACTCCCTACACAGAACAGCGCAAACTGAGTGGGAGGCCCAGGTGCACAAATGAGCAAGAGGACAAGTACATTAGTGTCTCTAGTTTGAGAAACAGATGCCTCACAAGTCCTCAACTGGCAGCTTCATTAAATAGTACCCGCAAAACACCAGTCTCAACGTCAACAGTGAAGAGGTGACTCCGGGATGCTGGCGTTCTAGGCAGAAATGCAAAGTAAAAGCCATATCTCAGACTGGTCAATAAAAATAAAATATTAAGATGGGCAAAAGAACACAGACATTGGACAGAGAACATTTGGAAAAAAGTGTGAAGAGGCGATTTTCTAATGATGTCAAGCAAAGAGGCACTAAGTTTGAAGGTAGGCTTTGAAATACGTCCACATGTACATCTCCAATTGACTCAAATTATGTCAATTAGCCTATCAGAAGCTTCTAAAGCCATGACATTATTTTCTGGAATTTTCCAAGATGTTTAAATGCACAATCAACTTAGTGTATGTAAACTTCTGACCCACTGGAATTGTGATACAGCGAATTATAAGTGAAATAATCTGTCTGTAAACAATTTTTGCAAAGATGACTTGTGTCATGCACAAAGAAGATGTCCTAACCGACATGCCAAAACAATAGCTGGTTAAGAAGAAATGTGTGGAGTGGTGGAAAACTAGTTTTATTGACTCCAACCTAAGTGTATGTAAACTTCTGACTTCAACTGTATTCATACAGTACCAGTCAAACGTTTGGAGACACCTACTCATTCAAGGGTGTTTTTTTATTTTTACTATTTTCTACATTGTATAATAATAGTGAAGGCATCAAAACTAAGAAATAACATATATGGAATCATATAGAAACCAAAAAAGTGTTAAATAAATCAAAATATGTTTTATATTTGAGATTCCTTAAAGTAACCACCCTTTGCCTTGATGACAGTTTCGCACATTCTTGGCATTCTCTCAGCCATCGTCATGAGGTAGTCACCTGGAATGCTTTTTAATTAACAGGTGTGCCTTGTTAAAAGTTCATTTGTGGAATGTATTTCCTTCTTAATGCGTTTGAGCCAATCAATTAAGTTGTGACAACAGAAGATAGCCCTATTTGGTAATAGACCAAGTCCATATTATGGCAAGAACAGCTCAATTAAGCAAAGAGAAACAACAGTTCATCATTACTTTAAGACATGAAGGTCAGTCAATGAGGAAAATATCAAGAACTTTTACATTTTCTTCAACTGCAGTCGCAAAATCGTTCTAGCGCTATAATGAAACTGGCTCTCATGAGGACCACCACATGAAAGGAAGACCCAGAGTTACCTCTGCCGCAAAGGATGCTCATTAGAGTTACCAGCCTCAGAAATTGCAGCCCAAATAAATGCTTCACAGAGTTCAAGTAACAGATACATCTCAACTTCAACTGTTCAGAGGAGACTGCGTTTATCAAAACTTCACGGTCAAAACCACTACTAAAGGACACCAATAAGAAGAAGAGCTTGGGCCAAGAAACACGAGCAATGGACATTAGGCCGGTGAAAATCGGTCCTTTGGTCTGATGTGTCCAAATTTGAGATTTTTGGTTCCAACTGCCGGGTCTTTGTGAGACACAGAATACATGAACAGATTTTCTCCGGTGTGGGGGTGCTTTGGTGGTGACACTGTCTGTGATTTATTTATAATTCAAGGCACACTTAACCCGCATTGCTACCACATCATTCTTCAGGGGTGTTGTGTTCATGGGAAACACTGTTTTGTCACTGCACTTTCTTCATCATTAGTTCCAACATGCCCATCATCTCATATGGCTGCTGCTGTGCGTGTTGAACCAAGGCAGGAGTTACGGAACTATATGGAATGTGATACTGTTGACTTTGAGTAGGAGTAGGAGCAAAAGAGGAGTGTGAGGCATGACGTTTTTCATTGTTAACTTGGTTGTGTGACACTGGAACATTGTCGTACAGAGCAATGACATGGCTCTTTGTTTGTTTAACCTCACTAGGGTATGTGAAATGCTAGCGTCCCACCTGGCCAACATCCATTGAAATTGCAGAGCAAGTGTTATACATAGGTTTAAAGATTAACTTCTTGTTAATCCAACCACGGTGTCAGATTTCAAAAAGGCTTTACGGCGAAAGCATACCATGCGATTATCTGAGAACAGCGCCCAGCAGACAAATCATTACAAACAGTAACCAGCCAAGTAGAAGAGTTACACAAGTCAGAAATAGAGATAAAATTAATCACTTACCTTTGATGATCTTCATATGGCTGTACTCAGAAGACATTCATTAACTCAATAAATGTTCGTTTTGTTCGATAAAATCTGTCTTTATTATATCCAAAAACCTCCGTTTTGTTTGCGCGTTGTCTTCAGTAATCCACAGGCTCAAACGCAGTCAAAACAGGCAGACGTAAAATCCAAATAGTATCCGTAAAGTAAAGTACCTAAGGTTGTTTTTAGCCTAAATAATCGATAATATTTCAACCGGACAATAACATCGTCAATATAAAAGGTAAACAAGGGGCCACTGCAGTGTCCACTCATTCAGACTGATCTTACTCCCTAATTTTTCAGAATACAAGCCTGAAACAATTTCTGTAGACTGTTGACATCTAGTGGAAGGCATAGGAAGTGCAATTTCAGTCCTAAGTCAATGGATACTGTAAAGGCATTCAATAGAAAACTACAAAATTATACAAAAATCCTACTTCCTGGATGGAGTTTTCTCAGGCTTTCGCCTGCCAAATCAGTTATGTTATACTCACAGACATTATTTTAACAGTTTTGGAAACTTCGGAGTGTTTTCTATCCAATTATATTCATATCCTAGCTTCTGGGCCTGAGTAGCAGGCAGTTTACTTTGGGCACGCTTTTCATCCAAAATTCCGAATGCTGCCCCCTACCATAGTGAAGTTAACCTCTAATTCCTCCCAAACCCGGATCCGAGAGCACCCCCATCAGTAAAAAAGCTGACTAGCATAGCCTAGCATAGCGTCACAAGTAAATACTAGCATCTAAATATCATTATATCACAAGTCCAAGACACCAGATGAAAGATACACATCTTGTGAATCCAGCCATCATTTCTGATTTTTAAAATGTTTTACAGGGAAGACACTATGTAAATCTATTAGCTAACCACGTTAGCAAAAGACACCACTTTTTTTACTCCACTATGTTTTTACTGCATCAGTAGCTATCACAAATTCGACCAAATAAAGATATAAATAGCCACTAACCAAGAAACAACTTCATCAGATGACAGTCTGATAACATATTTATTGTATAGCATATGTTTTGTTAGAAAAATTTGCATATTTCAGGTATAAATCATAGTTTACCATTGCAGCCACCATCACAACTCTCACCAAAGCAACTAGAATAACTACAGAGACCATCGTGTATTACCTAAATACTCATCATAAAACATTTATGAAAAATACACAGCGTACAGCAAATGAAAGACACAGATCTTGTGAATCCAGACAATATTTCAGATTTTCTGAGTGTTTTACAGCGAAAACACAATATAGCGTTATATTAGCTTACCACAATAGCAAACACACAACAGCATTGATTCAAGCCAAAAATAGCGATAACGTATAAACTACCAAAATATATAATTTTTTCACTGACCTGCTCAGAATTCTTCAGATGACAGTCCTATAACATCATATTACACAATGCATATAGAGTTTGTTCGAAAATGTGCATATTTAGCGGCACAAATCGTGGTTATACAATGAGAAAAGTCGCCCAAGCTGCCAAGAAAATGTCGGGAGAAATCTTGGGAGAGGCACCTATTCTAATCGATAAATAATCATAAACTTGACTAAAAAATACAGGTTGGACAGCAAATGAAAGATAAATTAGTTCTTAATGCAACCGCTGTGTTAGATTTTTAAAATTAACGTTACTGCGCATACAGCGTGCGCTAAAGCGAGACCGCACCGAAATTCATGGTGTATTTATTGTTTAACATTTGTCAACATAAATACGAATTAACAGCATAAAGACTTCTTACTATTTGACGAGCTTCCATCAGAATCTTGGGCAAGGTGTCCTTTCTCCAGAACAATCGTCTTTTGGTTGAAAGATGTCCTCTTCTCCTGTAGAAATAGCAGCTAATGCTAGCTATGTGCAGGAGAGGTGTCCAACTCATGAAAGCGCGTGACTAAGAAATTCCAGAAATAAACTGATATAAACTGCTATAAGTCGGTTTAAATTAACTACCTTATGATGTCTTTAACACCTATACCGAATAAAAACATGACCGGATATATCTAAAGGCCTATAACCGGAGCGTTCTAGAGCCACAGCCAGATGTCCTCAATGCGTCAGAGCGAAGTGAAAAATGGCTGGACACTTTGTTCCGAGGTGTTTTATAAGCTTTCAGTTCTGCCTAGCAACCCCATTTCAACTCTCACTATTCGCTGACACCCAGGGGAAGACGTATGCAGTGCATCTCAACCAATAGAAGACAGGCAGATTTATAAACAGATCTCAGAACAGCAAGAAGATTTATGCATTCTCACATCCTCATAGGAAAAATGCTCTAACTCGAGTTCTGTTTCACTCACAGATATAATTCAAACGGTTTTAGAAACTAGAGAGTGTTTTCTATCCAATAGTAATAATAATATGCATATTGTACGAGCAAGAATTGAGTACGAGGCAGTTTAATTTGGAAACGAAATTATTACAAAGTGCAAATAGCACCCCTTATTGAGAAGAAGTTAACGCTGCTTTGTTTCATTAAGGCTCTCTGCTCCCTCTGGTACTCGTCTATCCTCACCTGAACGTCTCTGGAGCACCACTCATGAAGTGCTTTGCAGCTGAACCTGCAGGAGAGCTCAGGATCAGGGCAATGTTTCACAAACATGTGGGCCACTTGCTGACATTAGTTTTCCATCTTCCCACCCTGTCTGCGTAAACCCTCATCAGCTAATTCCGCTGCTTTTTTGAACTTGATCCAGTAGACTAACGGATCCTCCCTCAGTTTGGGCTTCGTAGAGTAGAAATCTTCAACTGGGTGACTGTAGTAACCTGGTATATTTATGTTGACCAATAGATGGCAGTATTGACTCAAGACGGGGGTTTGCTTCCAGCTATTTCCTATGTCTGCCTATATAACTATGATTAAGAAAGCTTCAGGTAGTTTAAGCCAGGTGCATAAGAGAATGTAATTATAAGTTACAATTAAATACTAAACCGTACGTAAGTCTCATGAGTCGTAATTCTAAGAAGCCTACATATTTGGCGATGAGGATAACTATGGAGAACTGCGTTGGATTTTTTTTGCCACGAAGTTAACGGAGTGTTTGGCGTGTGACGCGGGAGGTGAGACTCAAGTGAATGGTGGAAGATTCTGAAGGATTGATTCCCTGGATATGGGTAGGACAAATTATGGACTGTGTGAGGGGAGAAAGAATCGGAAAAGATGGCTTTGGCAACAATAGGCTCGCTACCACCATTTGATTCTAAAAATCAGGAATGGGAGGAGTACTGTGAAATAATGGAACATTTCTTTGCTGCTAATTAAATAACTGATGCCACTAAACAGAAATCCATACTCATAAGTGTTGTCGGTGCACAGACGTACAGCTTAATGAGAAACCTGTTGAGCCCAGATAAACCAGGAGAAAAGTAATTCATAGATTTAGTCGAGCTATTAAAATATCACTTCAACCCCAAACCCAGTGAGATAGTACAAAGATTCAAGTTTGATTCACGCATGAGTGTCATGTTCCTGACCTGTTTTCTGTTGTTTGGTATGTGTTTATTGGTCAGGGCGTGAGTTTTGGGTGGGCAGTCTATGTTTTCTGTTTCTATGTTGGTTTTGGGGTTGCCTGGTATGGCTCTCAATTAGAGGCAGGTGTTTGACGTTTCCTCTGATTGAGAGTCATATTAAGGTAGGTTGTTCTCACTGTTTGTTTGTGGGTGATCGTCGTCCGTGTCTGTGTCTGCGCACCACACGGGACTGTAGCGTTTGTTCGTTCGTTTGTTATAGTCTGTACCTGTTCCTACGTGCTTCGTGTTATATGTAAGTTTTCATGGTTTAGGTCAGTCTACATTCGTTTTTGTTATTTTGTAATACTTCCAAGTGTTTGTTTTCGTGTTTCGTCGTTTGCTGTAATAAATCATTATGTATTCACAACCCGCTGCACTTTGGTCGAATCACTACTCCTCCTCTTCGTATGAAGAGGAGGAGGAATGCCGTTACAGAATCACCCACCAAACCCAGATCAAGCAGCGGGTTAACGGACAGCAACGACAGCAGCAGTGGGTCAAGGAGGATTGGACATGGGAAGAGATTCTGGACGGAGAGGGACCCTGGGCAGAGCCAGAGGAGTGTCGCCGTCCCAAGGCGGAGCTGGAGGCATCTAAAGCGGAGAGGCGACGATATGAGGAGGCAGCACGGAAGCAAGGCTGGAAGCCCGCAAGTACAACCCAAAAAGTTCTTGGGGGGGGGGGGGGGCTAAAGGGTAGTGTGGCGAAGTCAGGTAGGAGACCTGCGCCAACTTTCCGGGCTTACCGTGGAGAGCGAGAGTACGGGCAGACACCGTGTTACGCAGTAGAGCGCATGTTGTCTCCTGTACGTGTTCATAGCCCGGTGCGGGTTATTCCACCTCCCCGTACTAGCCGGGCTAGAGTGAGCATTGAGCCAAGTGCCATGAAGCCGGCTCAACATATCTGGCCTCCAGTACGTCTCCTCGGGCCGGTGTACATGGCACCAGCCTTACGCATGGTGTCCCCGGTTCGCCAACACAGCCCAGTGCGGGTTATTCCACCTCCCCGCACTGGACGGGCTACGGGGAGCATGCAACCAGGTAAGGTTGGGCAGGCTCAGTGCTCAAAGGAGCCAGTACGCTTGCACGGTCCGGTATATACGGCGCCACCTTCCCGCCCCAGCTCAGTACCACCAGTGCCTACACCACGCACCAGGCTTCCAGTGCGTCTCCAGAGCCCTGTTCCTCCTCCACGCACTCTCCCTATGGTGCGTGTCTCCAGCCCAGTGCCTCCAGTTCCGGCACCACGCACTAAGCCACCTGTGCGTCTCCAGAGCCCTGTACGCACTGTTCCTTCTCCCCGCACTCGCCCTGAAGTGCGTGCCCTCAGCCCGGTACCTCCAGTTCCGGTACCACGCACCAGTCCTATAGTGCGCATCGAGAGTCCAGTGTGCCCTGTTCCTGCTCCCCGCATTAGCCTTGAGGTGCGTGTCTCCAGTCCGGTACCACCAGTTCCGGCACCACGCACCAGGCCTACTGTGTGCCTCAGCGGGTCAGAGTCGGCCGTCTGCCCAACGCCTTCTGCACTGCCTGTCTGCCCAGCTCCGTCTGAGCCATCTGTCTGCCCAGTGCCATCTGAGCCATCTGTCTGCCCAGCGCCGTCTGAGCCATCTGTCTGCCCAGCGCCGTCTGAGCCATCTGTCTGCCCAGCGCCGTCTGAGCCATCTGTCTGCCCAGCGCCTTCTGAGCCATCCGTCTGCCCAGCGCCTTCTGAGCCATCCGTCTGCCCAGCGCCTTCTGAGCCATCCGTCTGCCCAGCGCCTTCTGAGCCATCCGTCTGCCCAGCGCCTTCTGAGCCATCCGTCTGCCCAGCGCCTTCTGAGCCATCCGTCTGCCCAGCGCCTTCTGAGCCATCCGTCTGCCACGAGCCATTAGAGCAGCCCGTCTGTCCCGAGCCATTAGAGCCGCCAGCCAGTCAGGAGCTGCCAGAGCCGCCAGCCAGTCAGGAGCTGCCAGAGCCGCCAGCCAGTCAGGAGCTGCGAGAGCCGCCAGCCAGTCAGGAGCTGCCAGAGCCGCCAGCCAGTCAGGAGCTGCCAGAGCTGCCCTACAGTCATGAGCTGCCCTTCAGTCATGAGCTGCCCTTCAGTCATGAGCTGCCCTTCAGTCATGAGCTGCCCTCCAGTCATGAGCTGCCCTCCAGTCATGAGCTGCCCTCCAGTCATGAGCTGCCCTCCAGTCATGAGCTGCCCTCCAGTCCGGAGCTGCCACTCAGTCCGGAGCTGCCACCCAGTCCGGAGCTGCCACCCAGTCCGGAGCTGCCACCCAGTCCGGAGCTGCCACTCAGTCCGGAGCTGCCATTAGTACAGAGTTGTCCCTCTGTCCTAAGCTACCTCTCTGTCCGGAGCTAAATCATTATGTATTCACAACCCGCTGCACTTTGGTCGAATCACTACTCCTCCTCTTCGTATGAATATGAAGAGGAGGAGGAATGCCGTTACAATGAGAAAACAGTGGGGGAATATGTGGCTGAGTTGAGAAAACTAGCATACATTATCGCAAATGCTACGCGATCGGCTGGTGTGTGGGATTAATGATGACAGGACACAAATACGATTGTTATCAGAGCCTAATCTCACGTTTGAGAATGCACTCAAACTGGCCCAGGCCATGGAGTCCGCAAATAGAAATGCACTGGATTTGCAGGCAAGGGGCGCAACTGCGTGCCATACAATAAAAGAGAGCAGCGCTGAGCGCGTAGAATTTCAAAGAACAGAAAGCCATGGTACAGCAGCCAATAGAGACTGTTATCGTTGCAAAGGCAAACACGCAGCGTTTGACTGTAAATTCGAACACGAAAAGTGTTATGCATGTGGGATAATAGGCCACATTGCGAGGGCGTGCCGCAATAAAAAAAGCCAAGGGCTGCAGAAAAGAGGACGGGACAGAAAACCGAATACCTCCAGAAGCTCTAGCTACCTCTCTAATCAAGTGATAGCAAGTGAAAGTGAGTGCACAGACGCAGAGCAAGCATTCTCAATGTACAGTGTACAGGGGGCGAATATGAAGAAGGTAAAGCCTTTCATTGTGGAAATGGGAATAAATGGATTGAAGGTACTGTTTGAACTAGACACAGGATGTAGTGTCACACTGATGAACAGGTCCCAATTCTATAGGAAGTGGAAAACCGTTGAAGTGCCTAAACTGAGAGACACCCCCATTAATTAAACTCAAAACGTATACAGGGGAGAAGATCACTGTGATTGGAGTTGCTGATGTTCAAGTGGAATATCATGGACAAAAGAAAAGTCTGCCTCTTAGTAGTGGAAGGTACTGGCCCCAGCTTACTAGGAAGAGGGTGGTTGGAGGAAATAAAATTGAACTGGGATGAAATCAAACATGTCACCACAGAGACATTGACACTACAGCAGGTGCTTTCAAAGCATGAGTGTGTTTTCAAAGAAGAGCTAGGGACATTAAAAGGGGTCCAAGCTACCATTCATGTTGCTGCTGATGCTACTCCCAGATTCTATAGGCCAAGATCAGTTCCATATGCCATGAAGCCTAAAGTGGATGTGGAAATTGACAGACTCTTAGCAGAGGATATAATTGTACCTGTCAAGTTTTCTGAGTGGGCAGCACCAGTTGTTCCCATACTAAAACCAGATGGTTCAATCAGATTATGCGGTGACTATAAGCTGACTGTAAATATAGTTTCTTCTCTGGAGCAGTACCCAATACCCAAAGTGGAGGATTTGCTTTCAACGTTAACCGGAGGGCAACAGTTTACAAAACTGGACATGAGTCATGCATATCAGCAAGTGCTAATGGATAAAGCTTCACAGAAGTACCTGACCATAAACACCCACAGAGGGATGTTTACCTATAAACGCTTACCTTTCGGGGTGTCTTCTGCACCAGCTATCTTCCAAAGAACTATGGAGGGAATTCTGCAGGGGATACCCAAGGTAGCAGTTTACCTCGACGACATTTTTGTCACGGGAGTCACGAAGGAGGAACATCTCAGAAACTTAGAGGAAGTTTTGAGGAGGATGGAGGACGCCGGTCTCCGGCTGAAGAGGAGCAAGTGTACACTGTTAGCTGATGAAGTGCAGTACCTGGGTCACAAGGTGGATGCCAAGGGGTTACACACTGTCAAAGCTAAAGTGAGGGCTGTGGTGGAAGCTTCAGCTCCGACAAACGTTACAGAGCTGAAAGCCTATCTAGGCTTACTGAATTATTATAATAGCTTCCTCCCGAACCTCTCTACCCTCTTAGCTCCTCTACATCAACTGCTAAGGAAGGATGTGGCCTGGAAATGGTAAGAAAGACAGGAAGAAGCTTTTGCAAAGTCAAAGGTGTTACTGCAATCAGCTGAAGTGCTAGTGCACTACTCAGCAGACAGAGATCTCATCTTATCGTGTGATGCCTCATTGTATGGTGTGGGGGCGGTGCTATCCCACCGGATGGAGAATGGTGCAGAGAAACCTATCGGGTTCATGTCAAGAATGTTGTCACCAGCGGAGAAAAAGTACTCTCAGCTGGACAAGGAAGGACTGGCTGTCATATTCGGAATACAGAGATTCCACAAATACTTGTACGGGAGAACATTCACTATTGTGACGGATCATAAGCCTCTGATCTCTCTGTTCCATGAACAAAAGCCAGTACCACAAATGGTCTCTCCAAGAGTTCAACGTTGGGCTGTGTGGCTCAGGGCCTACGAGTACAGAATCATTTACAGACTAGGAAGATACCATGGGAATGCTGATGCTCTGAGTAGGCTGCCCGTTCCAGAAATCATCATTCAGGAAGAAGAAAATGACCAGGTTTTGATGATCGATGTGTTGGATGATGCACCGGTGAACACAGCACAAATCAGGCAATGGACTTCAAAGGATGTGACGTTATCACAAGTGCATGAATTTATCCTGAAAGGATGGCCTACAGTGACAGAGCCTCAGATCATGCCTTACTACACTCGCCGCTTGGCATTGAGTTTTCGAGATGGATGTGTTCTGTGGGGTTCAAGAGTAGTTATCCCACCACAAGGGCGGGGGTTGCTACTGAAGTTGTTGCATCAGTCGCATCCAGGTATGTCGAGAATGAAAGGCCTAGCGAGGTCATATGTCTGGTGGCCAAAGATGGACCACGATGTGGAAAATGAGGTTAGCCGGTGTGAAGATTGTCAGAGTAACAGGAAGTCACCCCCCACCGCGCCATTACATCCATGGGAATGGCCAGAAAAACCATGGACACGACTACATGTGGACTACGCTGGACCTTTCCTAGGAAAAATGTTCCTTGTGCTGATTGATTCTCATTCAAAGTGGATGGATGTTTACCCCATGAATACGTCAACATCGTACGCTACGATTGAGAAGTTGAGACAAAGCTTCAGTGTTATGGGATTGCCTCAAATGTTGGTTAGTGACAATGCTACTTGTTTTACAAGCACTGAATTCACAAGTTTCATGAAACAAAATGGAATTCAGCATGTAACGTCGGCCCCTTTTCACCCATCTTCAAACGGATTAGCAGAGCGTGCGGTTCAGACCTTGAAGGAGGGGATGAGGAAGATGCAAGGGCCCAGCATTGAAACAAAGGTGTCAAGATTCTTGTTTAGCTACAGGATTACTCCTCAAGCTACGACTGGGTGGTCACCTGCAGAAATGTTGATGTCAAGGAGGTTAAGGTCAACCTTGGATCTCATCAGACCAGACCTGAAAATGAAAATACAACAAAAGCAATGGAATCAAAAATGGAATCATGACACCCGAGCCAAACTCAGAAGTTTCTCACCTGGAGATGATGTCTATACAAGAAACTATGGGTTTGGTCCTAAATGGATTCCAGCTACCATTGAGGATTGCTCAGGACCAGTATCTTATACTGTGATCATCGGAAGTGGACAAAGACTAAGGAGACACGTGGATCAGATCCGAGCTCGAATTCCAGTTCCATCCGGAGATCTGGATCAATTCTTAAACGAGCAGGACAGGACATTGGAACGTTCCCCAGAGTTGCAGTTGGACAAACCACCTGAGACCAACAATGCTCAACATCCTGAGACCACCAGTCCGGGACGACCTCCTCCTGTGAAGTTTCCACAAAAGGACTTTGTTTCACCATCAAGGGGTGAAGATCTGGTGGCACCAGCTACACCACCTCTGAGACGCTCTATTAGAGACAGACGTCCGCCAGACTTTTTCAGATCCTAAAGGAGATCATTTTTTAAAAAATGTAAATAAGAATATAACATAGTTCAGAAAGGAATTAAATTGGGTTATTAGCTTTAAAGGGGGGGAATGCAGTAACCTGGTATATTTATGTTTACCAATAGATGGCAGTATTGACTCAAGACGGGGGTTTGCTTCCCGCTATCCGTAGCTATTTCCTATGTCTGCATATATAACTATGATTAAGAAAGCTTCAGGTAGTTTAAGCCAGGTGCATAAGAGAATGTAATTATAAGTTACAATTAAATACTAAACCGTACGTAAGTCTCATGAGTCGTAATTCTAAGAAGCCTTTAAGGATACTACAGTGACATAATGACGTGTCACTAAAATAGGAGGATTGGAAAGATTAGATTTGAGTTCTGTTTCACATCCAACGACTCGTCACTCCTCAAGCCTATCTTCACTACATCCCTAGCTTTTCCCATCAACCTGCTCATGATCTCTTCCACTTGATCAGGCACCTCACATCTTTGCTTTTTCAAATAGTCTGTTGTCAGATCAACCCACTCTTGTACTGTGTACTTGTCAGAGCTGTCACCTCTGAACACTCTGGGTTCTCTCTCGGACTTGACGTGGACTGTCACATGTCGAACTGGTGGAACTTCATGTCTTACTGAATCAGTTGCTGACATTTCTCTTTGTGGTGTACTGTGGAACTCAGCACTCGCATCTATGGCTCCTGCTGACGTCAATCTGGCTACTATGGAGTCACCTATCTGCACTCTATACTGGCCTACCATGTCAATAAGGTGTAGTATGGCATCTGTATCGCTACTGGGTGTGGACGTGTGTGAACCTCCTCTCAAAAATGGACCAATAGGATAAAAACCTTGGCTCTGATTTCGCCCCTGTGGCGGAAGAATCAGAATTAGTTGTGTAACATAGATAATTAAGATGTCTTATCTGCATAATATGCTTATGTGATATACTTGTTATTAGAATGTATCCCTTCGGACTCTGGTGTTGGCAGTTGCACTTCTTCCCTCAGCTGGGGCTCAGTCACCTGGGGCCCAGAGAGGGGAGAGGTCAGGCTTGTCTTTCACATGTCCCTGGTGCTATGCAGACTATCAGAAAGGGAAGAGGACAGGAGGGAACATTGTCTTCATATGTGAATGTGTCTTTACCTATTCTTAAACCATGTGAAGGGATGACGTGATTAATGGGGAACCAATTACTTGTCTCCACAATGTCTGTGCGCCAGTCACTCCCTCCCTTAGCATTGGGGGATGTGTGTGGTAGTGTCTGGAACCATTGTATGTCATCTCTGATGTTGCACTTATCCTGGGATAGTGTATGACCTAGAGGCTCACTACCCTCAGTGAGCTTGTCCAGGAGTGGGGTCAAGAAGGAGTTTTACTTGAGATGGGAGTATCTGGAGTTGACAATTGATTTATGACATTGGATGAGTTGGTGTTTTTGTGTTCTGAAGTACCAGGGACGAGATTGGAACCTTGTCTTAGGGGCCAAACTGAACGATAATTTATAGCGAATGCTATCTGGCTACAGGATTGTTAAAGGAATTTCATTCCTATATGTTCATCAACCAATTCAATTAAAACACTCTGCCCATTCACAAGAATTTGTAAGATACTTATTTGCATAAAATGGACAGGAACCAGTCTCAAAATCAATCAATCAATAGTGTTTATTCTCGAGAGTACTGATCATAGTACAATTTACATCAAGTTATATAATAAAAATGACGTCATAGGTTTTAAAATGTCCTTCCTCCTCTCGGATACAATGGCAATATAGTTCACAAACCTTCCCACATTGTCTGCCACCTGTTAAACAATCTACTACTAGCCCAAGGTCTCTCCCCTCTCTGGGTAGAGACAGAATGTCCTGTAGGGAACACAGCATTCCAGCCGGTCTGACGATAGCTCCATTCGTTTCTAACAAGGAACAGAAAGTCCTTGTTCTAATTCTTGACTAAAACTACACACATTATATTCAGTATTATGATTATAATAAGATTCATACATCCATACAGTAACATAGTAGTATTCTGTTTAGTTATAGTTCTAAGTTAAATGTATACATAATTTAGTCATTATTCATAAAAATCCCATAACATATATACTCCTTTCTCATTTAAAAAGTCTCACCTTGTGACCCGTTCAAAACATCTGTGGTTTGTTATGTCGACTAGGGGGTGGATCTTTAGCCTTTGTTTTGCCGCTCTCTACGAATCATCAGACGGTGATTCGTCGACAAGCCATTGCTTTTGCAAAGCTCTCACTATTAAATATTTAGTTTAAGTATAACTCTGACTTGTGTGCTAAGTTTGTCTTTCCTCATTTGATAGTAAAGAAATGAACCACCACACCCCGCACTCCTAACACTAGCAGCTAATGACTGATATAGCCCCACTCCACGACCATGAAACCCACTGGACTTCGCATTGCTACCTGTATGCTAGCCAAACCAAACACCCCTTGGCAATAGTAGGAGTAGTAAAATCTTCAACTATTGCTCTATCAGTTGAAGATTTGTGAGCCATTTCACCACCCTTAGATGAAACAAATGTAATGTAAAATAAAAAGTTAAGACAAATGATCAGAGAAAATAACTAGAAAATCCCTCAACACTGAAATTACAAAACAGCAGTCCTATGGCCATGAAACCAGAAATCTTACCAGAATAGCACACTTGACCTACATTTCCCCCGGTGATCTGCATCAGGCTGATCTTGAAGATCTGATGGGTCACGGCACCAGTGTAACGGCTCTCATATGGCTCATCGACAAAGGACGTATTGCTGTTCTTTCACGGTTTATTCTGCAAATACATACACAACACTGTGTAAACTTCAGAACAACTGCAAACCCACATCATTTTCATAAACAACCACTGAATTGCAGAGTGCCAGATTCAAAAATAATACTAAAAATATTTATAATCATGCAATCACAAGTGAAATATACCAAAACACAGATTAGCTTGTTGTTAATCCACCTATCGTGTCAGATTCTGAAAATATGCTTTACAGCGAAAGCAATCCAAGCGTTTGTGAGTGTATCAATCAATGCTACAACAGCTAGCCTTAAATTAGCTTGGTCACGAAAGTCAGAAAAGTAATAAAATTAATCGCTTACCTTTGATAATCTTCGGATGTTTGTACTCAAGAGACTCCCAGTTACACAATAAATGTTATTTTTGTTCGATAAATATTAGTTTTATAACAAAAAAACGCCATTTGGGTTGCGCGTTATGTTCAGAAAACCACAGCCTCGTTCCGTTCCTGAAAGGCAGACAAATTCGCAAAAGTATCCGTAATGTTCGTAGAAACATGTCAAACGTTTTTTATAATCAATCCTCAGGTTGTTTTTAAATATACATAATCGATAATATTTCAACCGGACGGTAACCTATTCAATAAAAGAGAGAAAGAAAATGTCGAGCTACCCCTCTCGCGCGCAGGAACTAATCAAAGGACACCTGACTCGTTTTGAAAAATCTCGCTAATTTTTTCAAAATAAAAGCCTGAAACTATGTCTAAAGCCTGGTCACAGCCTGAGGAAGCCATTGGAAAAGGAATCTGGTTGATACCCCTTTAAATGGAGGAGGTGCAGGCAACGGAACAGCGATAAAAAATAATAATAATGCACTTCCGGGTTGGATTTGCTCAGGTTTTCGCCTGCAGAATCAGTTTTGTTATACTCACAGACAATATTTTGACAGTTTTGGAAACGTTGGAGTGTTTTCTATCCTAATCTGTAAATTATATGCATATTCTACGATCTGGGCCTGAGAAATAGTCCGTTTACCTTGGGAACATTATTTAAAAAAATATAAAAAATCTGGCCCCTAGCGTCAAGAAGTTAATAACTCCTTGGCTGGAACTGTAATACTTTTAGAAAAGTTAAATGTACAGTACCAGTCAAAAGTGTGCAAAGCTGTCATCAAGGCAAAGGGTGGCTACTTTTAAGAATGTAAAATATAACATATATTTTGATTTGTTCAACACTTTTTTGGGTTACTACATGATTCCATATTTGTCATTTCATAGTTGTGATGTCTTCATTACTATTCTACAATGTAGAAAATATTAAAAATAAAGAAAACCCCTTGACGTGTCCAATCTATTGACTGGTACTGTACTTCCTAGCTAAACCCATTGTGGATGCATTTTTTAGGTTTCTGGAAGTGTAACGGCTCTTATTTGGCTCATCGACAAAGGACACAGTGCTGTTCTCTTTCACGGTTTATTCTGCAAATACACACAACACAGTTGCAAACCTATGTCGTGGCAATTTCCTGTATTACCAAATGAGGAGAGTTACAAACCACACACCAGTCAGAATTATACTTAAACTTCACCTTTAATAATATGAGCTTTACAATAACCCTTTGACTCTCAGATCAATTCAGTGTCTATAATGAATTCTGAGAGCCCCTACAGTAGAATACAAATATATTTTATAGCCGAGATACACCCCTCTCAACTTACATGACAAACCACAGATCTTAGGAACTCTTCACAAAGGGCCTTTTACTTGAGAAAGGAGTATCCCTTGGCCAGATTGCATTCGCTATAAATTATCGCTCAGTTTGGTCTCTAAAACGAGGTTCTAATCTCGTTCCTGGTACTTCATAGTACAAAAACATTAGCTTTACTATCTGGAATGCTCTTTAGGCTTTATTACCCAAAGACATCGTAAATCTCCTCTGTCAGTGCTATCTCGTAGAGGCCCATCCTCATTGGAACACACACACACAATAGTCCAAAAGGATACATTCTAATGACAAGTATCTCATATAAGCATATTATATAAATAAAACAACTAATTCCGATTCATCCGCCACACCTACCAAGCAATCTCCATCAAAGTTTAACAACTGGCTGGAATTGTAACAATTTTAGAATAGTTTCATGTATATTTATATTATACATTTATAACATGGCTACAGACAACATTGTGTAAACTTCAGAACAACTGCAAACCCACCAAATAACAAAATAAAAATGCATTTACATTTCGAGATGACTATCCTCATTAGCAAAGAAAGTACAAGGCGAACGTTAGCTAGCCTTTAGCATAACGCAACGTGCAAATTTTGTAAATGTCCATCAAATTGTAAATACATGACACACCTCTGTAACACTATTACATAACATGTCAACATCGATAGTGATTGTAAAACAATACATTTGTTCAGCCTAACACATATTAGATATAATTTAAAAAATGGAAACTGGATGCAGCATGGATCACGATACATACCTCCATCAAAGTTTAACCTCTCTGGGATATAGGGGGTGCTGTTTCGACTTAGGGAAAATTGGTCTCCAAATTAAACTGCCTAGTACTCAATTCTTGCTCGTACAATATGCATATTATTGTTATTATTGGATAGAAAACACTCTCTAGTTTCTATAACCGTTGGAATTATGTCTCTGAGTGAAACAGAACTCCTTCTACAGCACTTTCAGAAATCTTGGCCCCTGCTCCCAGGTCAGTTCATAAGTCCCTGTGAATGCTATGATGCTACAAACACTGCCTACGCCTTCCTCTAGATGTCAGTAAGCGGGGAGATTTTGAATGGAGTGGATTGCGCAATCCGGGCTCTATAAATAGACCCTGGAGCGGAAAGAACGTCCTTTTCAACAGTGCGCTCGACGCAGAGTGGTCGTCGGACTGGCCTCCTTCCAAGCTTTGGTTTAGCCACTTATATATCGCCGGTCATGTTTTTATTCGTTATAGGTGTTAAAGACATCATAAGGTAGTTAATTTAAACCGTTTTATAGGAATTTATATCCGTTTAGTGCGATTTTGAGGCATTTCTTTGTGACGTACTTTGAAGAGCTGGTCACGTTTCCAGTACATGCCGAACGGTAGTGGCCATTTCGACAGGACAAGAGGACATCTTTCGACCAAAAGACGATTAGACCGGAGAAAGGATACATTGCCCAAGATTCTGATTGAAGATCAGCTCATAGTAAGAACTATTTTTGATGATAAATCGTTATTCTGTTGAAAAATGTCAAACGCATAAGCCGCCATTTTGTTTTGTGTAGCTTCGCTTGGTGAACCCTGTATTGCACAGTAAGGATAATTTTAGAAATGTAATTCAGCGATTGCATTAAGAACTAATTTGTCTTTCGATTGCTGTCCACCCTATATTTTTTAGTAAAGTTTATGATTAGTTATTCATTACGCTAGAACACTGTCCAAAATGGCGCCCGACATTTCGGCCCAGGTTGGCTACTATTCTCATTGTATAACCACGTTTTTTTGTGGCTAAATATGCACATTTTCGAACAAACTCTATATGTATGTTGTAATATGATGTTACAGGAGTGTCATCGGAAGAATTCTGAGAAGGTTAGTGAAAAAATTAATATATTTTGGCGATGATAACGTTATCGCTCTCTTTGGCTTGAATCAATGCTCGGGTAACGTTTGCACATGTGGTATGCTAATATAACGATTTATTGTGTTTTCGCTGTAAAACACTTAGAACATCTGAAATATTGTCTGAATTCACAAGATCTGTGTCTTTCCATTGCTATGTGCTGTGTATTTTTAAGAAATGTTTTATGATGAGTAAATTGGTAATACACGTTGCTCTCTGTAGTAATTCTAGTCGCTTTGGTGAGCAAACTATGATTTATACCTGAAATATGTACATTTTTCTAACAAAACCTATGCTATACAATAAATATGTTATCAGACTATCATCTGATGAAGTTTTTTCTTGGTTAGTGGCTATTTATATCTTTATTTGGTCGAATTGGTGATAGCACCTGATGGAGTAAGAAACTGATGGAGTTAGAAAAGTGGTGTCTTTTGCTAACGTGGTTAGCTAATAGATTTACATATTTTGTCTTCCCTGTAAAACATTTAAAAAATCTGAAATGGTGGCTTTATTCACAAGATCTGTATCTTTCATTTGGTGTCTTGGACTTGTGATTTAATGATATTTAGATGCTACTATTTAATTGTGACGCGATGCTAATCAGTGAGGGGGGGGGGGTTGGGGGTGCTTGTCAGTTGGGACGCTAGCGTCCCAACTATCCCAGAGAAGTTAACAACTCTTTGGATGCAGTGTTGCCCACTCCTCAGTAAGGAAAGCAGCTGTTGGCTGTCCTAATAGTCGCTAAATCACGGCTTCATCTAATTTGCATAATTGGCCATGTGCATGTAATTGTGATAGACGCTGTAGGAGAGAGGAATAACATCGTGGGAGAGACAAAAACGGAGTAAAAAACTTTCTTCTGACAATTCTTGTTTTTTTTATGTCACAATTCCAACCCTCCTCCTTTATCCGGGCTTGGGACCGGCAAAGGTGACCCAAAAGAGACACTCTGGCAGAGTGGGTCATCGTCATTTTGGTCAAGGCTCTCTATGGCAGGTTCAGCAACTGAGGGAGCTGACTTAAATGAGTAAGCAGCTGATGTGCCAAAAAGCTGCAAAACATTATCAGGCAGCTGGTGCTCATAGCAAGCCTCACCAGACAGCTTCAGTCCATATCGAATGTACAGGATGGAGTTAAGGGACTGCAAGAACATTCGATTTCTAAGTTTGCTTTTTACCACACTCATCTGGCTGAAAACTCTCTCGACTTCATCATTCGATTGTGGCAAGGACAACAGACACAGCAGCCATGGCAAGTTCTTGAAACGGGTTGATATCAGCTGCATCCCTGAACTTCCAAATCTCACTCCAGAAGCCCAGTGTGTTTTTTGTCTCATTCCATTTACTAAGATGGATGGCACGCCATCGCTGGACAATCTTGTCTATCTCTGCAGGGGAGTAGCCAAGGATCTTGGCAATTTGTTCTATTTCTCCAGGGCTCTTATTGTGCTTTAGAGTTTCTTCCACATTGAAAACAGACATGTACTGCAATGCTTCGATGTTGTCCGGCAGTCTCACCCTCAACTCATTAGTGAGGGAGATGGTGAAGGCTACACACCGCTTTCGGACATTGTTTTCATCTTCAGGCGCAAGGTGGAGCTCAGCTGCCTTTGACTCAAAAAGCTAACCTAGGTACGGTTTGGGACTGATGTATCCATCTATTGGCCCTTTGAGTACATCAACATTTGCCAGTGGATTCAGCACCCTGCTGCTCACAGACTTGATCAGGCTAACCAAGCTGTCAAGTAGCTTAACTTCTTATGTCTGGGTGGCAGTATTGAGTAGCTTGGATGGAAAGGTGCCCAGAGTAAACTGCCTGCTACTCAGGCTCAGAGGCTAAGATATGCATAGTATTAGTAGATTTGGATATAAAACACTCTGAAGTTTCTAAAACTGTTTGAATGATGTCTGTGAGTATAACAGAACTCATATGGCAGGCAAAAACCTGAGAAAAAATCCAACCAGGAAGTGGGAAATCTGAGGTTTGTAGGTTTGCCTATCCAATATACAGTGGGATATTGGTCATATTGCACTTCCTAATGCTTCTAGATGTCTAGATGTCAACAGTCGTTAGAACCTTGTTTGATGCTTCTACTGTGAAGAATGAGGGAAGGAGAGCTCTTTGAGTCAGGTGTCTGGCACGAGCTGAACATGCGCACTCACGTGAGAGCGACCTGCTTTCCATTGCATTTCTGAAGACAAAGGAATTCTCCGGTTGAAACATTATTGAAGATTTATGTTAAAAACATCCTAAAGATTGATTCTATA
Source organism: Salvelinus fontinalis (assembly GCF_029448725.1). NCBI lineage: Eukaryota > Metazoa > Chordata > Actinopteri > Salmoniformes > Salmonidae > Salvelinus > Salvelinus fontinalis. The sequence goes on from NC_074686.1 coordinate 17,523,295, forward strand.
CATCGTTTGACATGTTTCTACGAACTGTCATGGAATTGTTTGACTTTTCGTCTGACCTGCGCGTCATGAATTTGGATTACTGGACTGAACGCGCAAACAAAATGGTATTTGGTATTTGGTATTTGGACATATATTATGGACGTTATGGACATTATGGACGTTATCGAACAAAACAAACATTTATTGTGGAACTGGGATTCCTGGGAGTGCATTCTGATGAAGATCATCAAAGGTAAGTGAATATTTATAATGCTATTTCTGACTAATGTTGACTACACAACATGGCGGATATCTCTTTGGCTGTTTTGGTCTCTGAGTGCCGTACTCAGATTAACCTGTCTAGGACTGGGGTGCCGCTAGCGGCACACCCCCCCCACCCCCACTGAAAAGGCAGAGCCGCGAAATTCAAAAAAAATGTTTTTTTTTAAATATTTAACTTTCACACATTAAAGTCCAATACAGCTAATGAAAGACACAGATCTTGTGAATCCAGCCAACATGTCCGATTTTTAAAATGTTTTACAGGGAAGACACTATGTAAAGATGTAAATCTATTAGCTAAACACATTAGCATAATCCACCATCTTTTCTTTGTCCACCAACACCAGTAGCTATCACCAATTCGGCTAAACTAAGATATTGATAGCCACTAACCAAGAAAAAAGCTCATCAGATGACAGTCTGATAACATATTTATGGTATAGGATAGGTTTTGTTAGAAAAATGTGCATATTTCAGGTAGATGTCATAGTTTACAATTGCACCCACCGTCACAAATGGACTAGAATAAATACAATGAGCAACGTGTTTACCTAACTACTAATCATCAAACATTTCGTAAAAATACACAGCATACACTAATCGAAAGACACAGATCCTGTGAATACAGACAATATTTCAGATTTTCTAAGTGTCTTACAGCGAAAACACAATAAATCGTTATATTAGCATAGCACATGTGCAAACATTACACCAGCATTGATTCTAGCCAAAGAGAGCGATAACGTAAACATCGCCAAAATATATAAATTTTTTCACTAACCTTCTCAGAATTCTTCAGATGACACTCCTGTAACATCACATTACAACATACATATACAGTTTGTTCGAAAATGTGCATATTTAGCCACCAAAATCATGGTTAGACAATGAGAAAAGTAGCCCAGCTGGTCAGAAAATGTCCTGCGCCACATTAGACAGTGATCTAGTCGTATACATAAATACTCATAAACGTGACTAAAAAATACAGGGTGGACAGCGATTGATAGACAATTTAATTCTTAATACAATCGCGGAATTACATTTTTTAAATTATCCTTACTTTTCAATACAGTTTGCGCCAAGCGATTAACATTTTTCGACAGAAACACGATTTATCATAATAAATTGTTCCTACTTTGAGCTGTTCTTCCATCAGAATCTTGGTCAAAGAATCCTTTCTTGGGTCTAATCGTCTTTTGGTCGAAAGCTGTCCTCTTGCCATGTAGAAATGCCCATTGCGTTCGGCATGAACTGGAAGCGTGCCCAGAGATTCACAGTGTCTCAGAAATAAATGTCCCAAAATCGCACTAAACGGGTATAAATTGCTATAAAACGGTTTAATGCATGGTGTGCTTTTTCCATAAAGTTTTTTTGAAATCTGACACAGCGGTTGCATTAAGGAGAAGTTTATCTAAAGTTCCATGTATAATAGTTGTATTTTTTATCAATGTTTATGATGAGTATTTCTGTGAATTGATGTGGCTCTCTGCAAAATCACTGCATGTTTTGGAACTACTGAACTACGGAACTACTGAACATAACACGCCAATGTAAAATGAGATTTTTGGATACAAATATGCACTTTATCGAACAAAACATACTTGTATTGTGTAACATGAAGTCCTATGAGTGTCATCTGATGAAGATCATCAAAGGCTAGTGATTCATTTTATCTATATTTCTGCTTTTTGTGACTCCTCTCTTTGGCTGGAAAAATGGCTGTGTTTTTCTGTGGTGTCCTACCCGGTGGTGACCTAACATGTCTGGGGTGTCCACTGAAAATTGACAAGCAACTACAAAATTTGCCCAATAAAGAGGCAATTATTTTTTTTTTTAAACACATCAAACTTAGAGACAGGAAGCAAACCATAAAAGGTAGAGCAAATCAAAAACAGGGAAATTAGATAAAGGATTGTTTTTCCAGAAATAAAAATTGAGAGTTTTTCATAAGACTTTTACTGAAGTGGCTTTTTATTGTTGGTCAAACAGTTTCCATGGTCATGTTCCAACAGTGCCTTGACGAGCTCAAGATATCAGGGCCAGCCCTCCGATTAGGCAAGATTAGGCGGTCACCTATGGCGGCACTTGAATTTGAGGTGGCATTTTGGAAAATGTCTGCCGCCCTCCGGCACCCCTGATCGGCTACTACACCGCTGGTGTCGCCCCAGCCACCAGCTCATAGCCGTTGCTGCAGTTCCCGCCTCTACCCCATGCCCGCTTCTCCAGAAAATCATTCCCACTACCCTTGGTAGCTATGGTGATATGTGTGTGTTTTTACGTGATTATCCAATTGTGAAACATTAATAAAAATGTATCTGCCAATTAAACATATTGTATTGTTTTTTAATGTATGTGTGTGACGGAGAGGATTAGTGATAAAGGCAGTAGCCTAACCTAGCCTGTTAAGAGTAGTGATTAAGGTAGTAGCCTATGTAACGGATGTGAAATGGCTAGCTAGTTAGCGGGTACGCGCTAGTAGCATTTCAATCAGTTACGTCACTTGCTCTGAGACTTAAGTAGTGTTGCCCCTTGCTCTGCAAGGGCCGCGGCCTTTGTGGAGCGATGGCTAACGATGCTTCGTGGGCAACCGTTGTTGATGTGTGCAGAGGGTCCCTGGTTCGCGCCCGTGTCGGGGCGAGGGGACGCCGTAAAGTTATACTGTTACATTGATGCTGTTGACCCGGATCACTGGTTGCTGCGGAAAAGGAGGAGGTTGAAAGGGGGGTGAGTGTAACGGATGTGAAATGGCTAGCTAGTTAGCGGGTACGTGCTAGTAGCATTTCAATCAGTTACGTCACTTGCTCTGAGACATTAAGTAGGGTTGCCCCTTGCTCTGCAAGGGCCGCGGCTTTTGTGGAGCGATGGGTAACGACGCTTCGTGGTTGACTGTTGTTGATGTGTGCAGAGGGTCCCTGGTTCGCGCCCGTGTCGGGGCGAGGGGACGACGTAAAGTTACAACTGTTACACCTAACCTAACGTTAGCTAGCTACTAGTGGAAATAATATCTGCTTAAAGTAAGCTATAGAGATTTGAAACCAGATTTGCTACCAACTATCAGGAAACAATTTTTTTTTTACTAATGAGAAAAGAGGCACATTCTCTGCATACAGCAATGTTCATCATCCGGTGTGGAAAACAACATGCCTCCGAGGACAGGCCATTCATTCACCGAGACGGACGAGCCCCCGGACCAGTGAAGAGGGCGAACCGGAGGAGTCCGTGCCATCCACTTCTACCGATGATGACAGCTCTCTGTGTGGACAAGAACAGTTGGTCGCACCAGGCATAGCCACACTGCCAAACAATGCCAGCAGGGACCCTACTATCTGGGACCCGGACAGCCCACGCATCCGAGGGCCTTTTTTTGGCCCTGCTGAGCAGAACCTGGTTCTCTGTGATGCAGCATCGTGTTGCTTGGAGGCGGCTGAGTTTTTAACACCATTCAAGAGATTTATACATTTTCATCCAGATCTACACACAACTGGGACATGCTGAAAGAGAACATAAAAGATGGACTAAGAGTGAAATCCCTCAGCACGAGATGGGAGAGCCGGATAGAGGCTATGAAACATGTGCGTTACAAAATCAACCTCCAAGAAGCAATGCATGCTGTGGCTGCCAGGAAGGCCAGGCGAGTCAACTTGTCTTTGAAAAGGTAAGCGTTGATCATGAACTCACATACATTTTATCACTCACATACATTTTATCACTCACATACATTTTAGCACCAATTTATAAGATTACTCAATTATCTATCGCATGTTAACTCTGTAATTTTTAGACTTAAATAGACAACAGTCGTGGCCAAAAGTTTTGAGAATGACACAAATATTAATTTTCACAAAGTCTGCTGCCTCAGTTTGTATGATGGCAATTTGCATATACTCCAGAATGTGGTGCTTGGAATCATTGTTCTTCCTTTGTCAGCCATGGTTACCTGCAAGGAAACACGTGCCATCATCATTGTTTTGCACAAAAAGGGCTTCACAGGCAAGGATATTGCTGCCAGTAAGATTGCACCTAAATCAACTATTTATCGGATCATCAAGAACTTCAAGGAAAGCGGTTCAATTGTTGTGAAGAAGGCTTCAGGGCGCCCAAGAAAGTCCAGCAAGCGCCAGGACCGTCTCCTAAAGTTGATTCAGCTGCGGGATCGGGGCACCACCAGTACAGAGCTTGCTCAGGAATGGCAGCAGGCAGGTGTGGGTGCATCTGCACGCACAGAGAGGCAAAGACTTTTGGAGGATGGCCTGGTGTCAAGAAGGGCAGCAAAGAAGCCACTTCTCTCCAGGAAAAACATCAGGGACAGACTGATATTCTGGAAAAGGTACAGGGATTGGACTGCTGTGGACTGGGGTAAAGTCATTTTCTCTGATGAATCCCCTTTCCCATTGTTTAGGGCATCCGGAAAAAAGCTTGTCCGGAGAATACAAGGTGAGCGCTACCATCAGTCCTGTGTCATGCCAACAGTAAAGCATCCTGAGACCATTCATGTGTGGGGTTGCTTCTCAGCCAAGGGAGTGGGCTCACTCACAATTTTTCCTAAGAACACAGCCATGAATAAAGAATGGTACCAACACATCCTCCGAGAGCAACTTCTCCCAACCATCTAGGAACAGTTTGGTGATGAACAATGCCTTTTCCAGCATGATGTACCTTGCCAGAAGGCAAAAGTGATAACTAAGTGGCTCGGGGAACAAAACATCGATATTTTGGGTCCATGGCCAGGAAACTCCCCAGACTTTAATCCCATTGAGAACTTGTGGTCAATCCTCAAGAGGTGGGTGGATAAACAAAAACCCACAAATTCTGACAAACTCCAAGCATTGATTATGCAAGAATTGGGCTGCCATCAGTCAGGATGTGGCCCAGAAGTTAATTACCAGCATGCCAGGGCGTATTTCAGAGGTCTTGAAAAAGAAGGGTCAACACTGTAAATATTGACTCTTTGCATCAACTTCAACCATTTACCAATACTAAGTGCCCTTCTTTGCAAGGCGTTGGAAAACCTCCCTGGTCTTTGTTGTTGAATATATGTTTGAAATGCACTGCTCGACTGGGTGACCTTACAGAAAATTGTATGTGTGGGGTACAGAGATGAAGTAATCATTCAAAAATTCAGTCAATCATATTTCTCAAATACCGGAGCCTGTGAGTTCAAATAGACTTGTATTACAACATAATAAATTCCGAGCTGGTTCATGAAATTAACTACTTTCCAGTCTTGGCACATATTTCTTATACATTTTTCCTCCTTACGTCACACCCATAGTAACTCCTCTTAATGACTCATCCCCTCTGGCATTTAGTCACCATCGTCTTATTGCCTTGCAATAGTTTTTGTTTGGTTTCATATTAGGGCATGGAAACTGTAGTGCCTCAGCAATAGTTCAAAAAGACATACATGTACTCGTCTTAAGACAGGTGCATGCATGTAGGACCATAGCAACAGTCCTTGGCACTCTGTAAAAGACACAAGAGGTGTATCCATAGCAAAAGTACATAGTAGGCCATAACACAGTTACGTGAATAACCAGTCATGTCCAACCCCAGACAGGTGTGTGTCTAATGACCCAGAGCACATATAAAGTGCAACATCTTACTAGCTCTTCTGCAATTAATAATTAACACACATGGTCTGGAAATATCTCAATAGTCACTATTATTGTGCACATAGTGAGTACATAGAATTTATTATGTGACTTGTTAAGCAAATACTTATTGACTCAAGATGTTTAATTGACTCAGCTTTTCATTTTTAATTAATTTGTAAACATTCCTAAAAAAAACTAATTCCACTTCGACATATAATTGTGTATTGTGTGTAGGCCAGTAACACAAAATCAGTAACGCAATTAGTATGTTTTTATTCAGGCTGTGACACAGCAAAATGTGGAAAAGGTAAAGTGGTGTGAACACGTTCTGAAGGGACTGTATATATCCACGTTCGACTCAGCGTTGCTCCTCATTCTCTTTTCTTCCCTCTTCTTCAACCCTCATCCAAATTCTGTTTCACTTCTCTCCTTTCTCAAGTAATATAAAGGTGTTATTTTTCACCTCAATGCTACACTGGTCACTCGTTCAGAACTGTAGTTGCAACCACGACAGTCACACTAGGGCCTAGATTCAATCGGATCAAGCGTTAACCACTGATAGCAGACGCCTGCATAGCGAATGTTTTGGTAGTGTCGGAGGTGGAACTGCCATTGGAGCCGTCAAATTGGTGAGCATCTACATGCATGCATGACTGGGATTGACGCAAAGCGAACATCTCATTGTATCATACTGTCGTGGAAATTACCACCAGGGACACTCAAAGTCAAACTTAAATAAATAATTATTTATTATCAGCAAGCTGGAGAGGTTCCAACAAACTCAATGCACCATACTACACGTCAGTCGGGAGCTCCATCAGGGGCAGTCCCATTAGTTATTTTATGTACTTATTTTATGTACTACTTACACAGACAAGTTATATTTGCATGATTTACATTTCATTATTCATATTTAAATCATCATTAACTTTTGGTTCATTCATGAAACTGGCTCTCATGAGGACTACCACAGAAAAGGAAGACCCAGAGATAACTCAGCTGCAGAGGATAAATTCATTAGAGTTAACAACCTCAGAAATTGCAGCCTAAATAAATGCTTCACATAGTTCAAGTAACAGACATCTCAACATCAACTGTTCAGAGGAGACTTAGTGAATCAGGCCTTCCTGCTCAAATTGCTGCTGCAAAGAAACCACTACTAAAGGACACCAATAAGAAGAAGGGACTTGCTTGGTCCAAGAAACACAAGCAATGGAAATTAGACCGGTGGAAATCTGTCCTTTGGTCTGATGAGTCCAAATTGGAGATTTTTGGTTCCAACTGTTGTGTCTTTGTGAGACGCAGAGTAGTTGAACGGATGATCTCTGCATGTGTGGTTCCCACCGTGAAGCATGGAGGAGGAGGTGTGAAGTGTGGGGGTGCGTTTCTAGAGACACTGTCAGTGATTTATTTAGAATTCAAAGCACACTTAACCACCATGTCTAATACGCCATCCAATCTGGCTTGACTATACACATCAGCTATCATAGCAACTGAAATGACTGAAACACTTAACAAAGAGCTGCAGTTAGTTTTGGAATGGGTAGCAAGGAATAAGTTAGTCCTAAATATTTCCGAAACTAAAAGCATTGTATTTGGGACAAATAATTTACTAAACCTAAAACCTCAACTACATCTCTTAATGAATAGTGTGGATATTGAGCAAGTTGAGGTGACTAAACTGCTTGGAGTAACCCTGAAAATTGCTGTTGGCTCAGAACAGGGCAGCACGGCTGGCCCTTAAAAGTACACAGAGAGCAAACATTAATGGCATGCATGTCAATCTCACATGGCTCAAAGTGGAAGAGAGATTGACTTCCTCATTACTTGTTTTTCTAAGAGGTGTTGACAAGCTGAAGGTACCGAGCTGGCTGTTAAAAATACTAGCACACAGCTCGGACACCCATGCATACCCCACAAGACATTCCACCAGAGGTCTCTTCACAGTCCCCAAGTCCAGAACAGACTATGGGAGGCGCACAGTACTACATAGAGCCATGACTACATGGAACTCTATTCTACATCAGGTAACAGACGCAAGTAGTAGAATCAGATTTAAAATGCCGGTAAAAACACCTTATGGAACAGCGGGGACTGTGAAGTAACAAAAACATGGGCACAGACACATGCATACAAACACATGATAACATACGTGCATGTGAGGGCACACACTTAGTGTGTTGTGAATTCTGTAATGAATGTATTGTAATGTTTAAAAAAATTGTAGAACTGCCTTAATTTGCCTTGGCAGCAGCTAATGGGGATCCATAATAAATACAAATAAAAAATACAAATTTGTCACCAGTACTTGAAAACATGAATAAAACTGTAAATACATTATGCTCCATACATACATGCTGAAAGCTACAGTAGAAACGACAACACGATATACAGAAAATAAGGCACTTACTTTGATAAGAACGCACACATGTCCAAAATTATTATTTGTAAGGAAAACAACAATGGAGGCAATGTGAGGGCCAACCCGAAAATGTGCCAGTTTGTGGAAGAGGGAAGTTTGTCCTACTCAGTAAAGCCTCAAACATAAATGGTCCATAACACTGAAATGGGCTACTTTACTGACATGTGAATTAATGAGGAGGCGGAACACACCTCAATTCAAACTGTTCGAAAATGCAACTTGTTAGAAAATCATTTGAAATTCACAAGTTGAAACATAGCCTATAGATAATTAGCAGGCAGCACGTGTTAACTGTCCTGTTGCTTAACAATCACATTTTGGAACAGTGTGTGTATTCTGACATCACGTGCATGAAGCAACTCACGCTGGATCGACCGTTAGAGATATTTGGAACTCATGTGTGAAAAGATTAATAGTAATAATGTCACGTTCGTTGACGGATGGATTGGACCAAGGTGCAGCGTGGTAGGTGTACATTTTACTTTATTTTAAATGACACCGAAAAAACAACAAAATACAAAAACGAACATAAAGCTACATGCAGTGCAGTAAGCAACTGCACACAAACAAGATCCCACAATCTAAGGTGGGAAAAAGGGCTGCCTAAGTATGATCCCCAATCAGACACAACGATAAACAGCTGCCTCTGATTGGGAACCATACTAGGCCAACAAAGAAATAGAAACATAGATTTGCCAAATAGAGAATAAAAAACGCTCTCTAAGGTCAGGGCGTGACAGTACCCCCCCCAAAGATGCGGTCTCCGGCCGCAAACCTGAACCTATAGGGGAGGGTCCAGGTGGGCATCTCATCTCGGTGGAGGCTCCGGTGCGGGACGCAGACCCCACTCGGCTTGAGGCTCCCCCCACTTCGGTTGTTCCTCTGGTGCCGGGATTGTCGCCGGGGTCTCCGGACCGTAGATCGTCGTCGTGGACTCCGGACCGTAGATCGTCGTCGCGGACTCCGGACTGGGAACCGACGCTGGAGGCTCCGGACTGGGAACCGACGCTGGAGGCTCCGGACTGGGAACCGACGCTGGAGGCTCCGGACTGGGGACCGTCGCTGGAGGCTCCGGACTGAGGACCGTCGCTGGAGGCTCCAGACTGGGGACTGTCGCTGGAGGCTGAGTGCGTGGAACTGGCACAATGCATCGGGCTGGAGAGACGCACTGGAGGCCGGGTGCGTGGAGCTGGCACAACGCGTCGTGTCTGGATACCCACTTTTGCTCGGCAAGTGTGGAGAGCTGGCCCAGGACGCACTGGGCTGTGCTGGCGAACTGGGGATACCGTGCGTAGAGCTGGCCGAGGAGATGCACTGGAGACCAGGACCGCTGAGCCGGCACAATCCTTCCTGGACAGATGCTCACCTTAGCACGGCAAGTACGGAAAGCAGGCACAGAACGCACCGGGCTAAAGGTCAGGGCGTGACAAATAATATCTCTTTTATCTCAATTTCAACTCTATTATCCAAATTTCATTCCTCTTTTTATCCAAACTTAAATCTTAGTTGAACTCAGTTTACCACTTATTATCCAAAATTCAATTTCTTAACACGAATAATATCTCTTATGATCCATATTTCAAATCGATTTAATACGTCCTTTCCACACTCACACAACTTTCACATCCACTTGGTAATCTCCCTTAATACTACATTATCTTCAATGATTCTCTTGTCGTTACTTCCTATGCACCACGTGTATCTACAACGATTCTGGGCGGGTCCTCATCGTCTTTTAGTCAGATGGGAATTTCCCTCACTCTTTGAAAATACACCATCTGTTTTCCTCGTAGACCCACACTGGAAAGCTCCGCAATCAGAATCAATCAGAATATTGTTTGTGACGCCAAATTGATGTGGAAATTACCACCAGGGACACCTGAAGTCAATCTTAGATTAATCATTCTTTATTATCAGAAAGCTGGAGAGGTTTCAACAAAGTCAATGCACCAAGTAGTACACGTCGGTCAGGAGCTCTGTCGGGGCAGTCCCGTTAGTTCTCCTATATACTGCTTCACAGACAAGTTATATTTTCATGATTTACATTATTCATTATTCACAATTAATTCATCATTAACATTTGGTCCATGCATGTGTCCGACCAATACCTCACAAGGCTTCTTCTCTCCAAGCTGAGACCTTGAAACTGAGATAAAACTGATGAATTTAAAGAACACACAACATCCCCTGAATATGACTGGTGTCAGTAAACGTAGGCAAAAAAGTCATAGGTATGAAACATCTAGATAATATGTAAACAGCCTGGGTGAGGTAAAATGGTGATTGAGCAAGCTAGCCAACTTTAACCATTTAGCTTGGGTGCTTGGTTGGGATAAGGCAAACTGCAGAAGGACGAGTAGGCTACAATTCCCCATAGTTTATTAGTGCAAATTTGACGGCCAACGGTTCCTGCCTATTTTGCTTTGGCTAGCATTAATTGTTGATCTTGATCTTGTTGTTGATGTGCATAACTGAGGGAGAGAGAGCCTATATTTTCATGGTTGTTTGATCAATAGGACTGTAAAGTTCCCAAATGTAAGAGGACTCCCGTGAGACGGTCAACGGTCCGGAACCTCCTGCGACGGTCAACGGTCCGGAACCTCCAGCTCCATGGCCGGAGCCTTCCCCTCCGCCGATGCCCAGTCTAAGCACGGCGTCCAGTCCAGCTCCAAGGCCAGAGTCTTTTTCTGCGTTGGTGCCCAGTCCAGGCACAGCGTCCAGTCCCGCTCCATGGCAGGAGCCTTCCTCTGCACTGATGTCCAGTCCAGATCTGGTGTCCAGTCCCGCTCCATGGCAGGAGCCTTCCTTGACACCGAGGTCCAGCCCAGGCACAGTGTTCAACTACTGTCACGCCCTGACCATAGAGAGCCTTTGTTTTTCCATGGTATAGTAGGTCAGGGCGTGACTGGGGGTGTTCTAGTTTATTTTCTATGTTGGTGATTCCCGATTCCCAATTAGAGGCAGCTGGTAATCGTTGTCTCTAACTGGGGATCATATTTAAGTAGCTTTTCTTCCCACCTGTGTTTATGGGATATTGTATTGAGTTATTGCACATAGCAACTCTGTAGTCACGGTTCGTTGTTAGTTTATTGTTTATTTGTTTTTTGTCTTTGTGTCACGTTCCTGACCTATTTATGTTAGTTTTTGTGTGTTAGTTGGTCAGGACGTGAGGTTGGGTGGGCATTCTATGTTATCTGTTTCTATGTTGGTTTTGGTTTGCCTGGTATGGCTCTTGATTAGAGGCAGGTGGTTTGCGTTTGCCTCTAATTAAGAGTCATATTTAGGTAGGGCATTCTCACTGTTTGTTTGTGGGTGATTGTCTCCTGTGTCAGTATGTTTGTTCGTACCACACTGGACTGTAGCGTTTGTTTGTTTCGTTTTCGTTTCGATGTCGTCTGTTTCCTGTACGTAAGTTTATGTTTAGTTATGTAAGTTTATGTTCAGGTTTCGTCAACGTCGTTTTGTTATTTTGTAGTTTGAAAGTGTTTTGTTTCGTTTCGTGTTTGCCATCTTTATCGTTGTGTTAATAAAGATGGCTTATTTCCCAAAGCCTGCGTTTTGGTCTTCAGATCCCTCTCTCCTCACCTCGTCCGAGGATGAGGAGAGCGTCACCCGTTACAGAATCACCCACCAACACGCTAAGACCAAGCGGCAAGGGAAAACGAAACGGAGTAAGGGACAGGAGAGAAAGGAGCAATGGACATGGGACAAGGTTTTGGATGGAAAGGGTTGCTACACTTGGGAGGAGATCCTGGCTGGGAGGGATCGCCTCCCATGGGAACAGGTGGAGGCATTGAGGAGAGCAGAGGCTACCTGGGAGAGGAACCGGAGCTATGAGGGAACGCGTCTGGCACGGAAGCCGAAAAAGCCCGTAAGTATTTCCCAAACATTTCTTGGGGGGGAGCTAGGAGATAGTGGGCCAAGGGCAGGTAGGAGACCTGCGCCCACTTCCCAGGCTTACCGTGGAGAGCGGGAGTACGGGCAGGCGCCGTGTTACGCAGTAGAGCGCACGGTGTCTCCTGTACGAGTGCATAGCCCAGTGCGGGTTATTCCACCTCCCCGCACTGGTAGGGCTAGATTGGGTATTGAGCCAGGTGTCATGAGGCCGGCTCAACGCTTCTGGTCTCCAGTGCGTCTCCTCGGGCCGGCATACATGGCACCGGCCTTACGCATGGTTTCTCCGGTTCGCCTACATAGGCCGCTGCGGGTTATTCCACCTCCCCGCACTGGTCGGGCAACCGGGAGCATTCAACCAGGTAAGGTTGGGCAAGCTCAATGCTCAAGAGTGCCAGTACGCCTCCACGGTCCGGTATTTCCGGCACCACCTCCCCGCCCCAGCCTAGTACCTACAGTGTCTACACTACGCACTAGGCTACCAGTGCGTATCCTGAGCCCTGTTCCTCCTCCACGCACTCTCCCTGTAGTGCGTGTATCTAGCCCGGTGCCTCCAGTTCCGGCCCCACGCACTAAGCTACCAGTGCGTCTCCAGAGCCCTGTACACACTGTATATTCTCCCCCTACTAATCCTGATGTGCTTGTCCTCAGCCCGGCGTCACCAGTGCCGGTACCACGCATCAGGGATAGAGTAGGCTTTGAGAATACAGTGTGCCCTGTTCCTGCTCCCCGCACTAGTAGGAAGGTGCTTGTCATTAGCACGGTGCCTCCAGTTCTGGCACCACGCACCAGGTCTACAGTGCGCCATATCCGGCCAGAGCCATCCGTCTCCCCAGCGCCATCTGAGCCATCCGTCTCCCCAGCGCCATCTGAGCCATCCGTCTCCCCAGCGCCATCTGAGCCATCCGTCTCCCCAGCGCCATCTGAGCCATCCGTCTCCCCAGCGCCGTCTGAGCCATCCGTCTGCCAGGAGCCTGCAAAGCCGCCCGTCTGCCATGAGCCTGCAAAGCCGCCCGTCTGCCATGAGCCTACAGAGCCGTCAGCCAGACAGGAGCCGCTAGAGCCATCAGCCAGACAGGAGCCGCTAGAGCCGACAACCAGACAGGATCTGCCAGAGCCGCTAACCAGACAGGATCTGCCAGAGCCGCCAACCAGACAGGATCTGCCAGAGCCGCCAACCAGACGGGATCTGCCAGAGCCGCCAACCAGACGGGATCTGCCAGAGCCGCCAACCAGACAGGATCTGCCAGAGCCGCCAGCGAGCCATGAGCAGCCAGAGCCGTCAGAGCGCCATGAGCAGCCAGAGCCGTCAGAGCGCCATGAGCAGCCAGAGCCGTCAGAGCGCCATGAGCAGCCAGAGCCGTCAGAGCGCCATGAGCGTCGAGAGCCGTCAGAGCGCCATGAGCGTCGAGAGCCGTCAGAGCGCCATGAGCGTCGAGAGCCGTCAGCCTGCCATGAGCGTCGAGAGCCGTCAGCCTGCCATGAGCGTCGAGAGCCGTCAGCCTGCCATGAGCGTCGAGAGCCGTCAGCCTGCCATGAGCGTCGAGAGTCGTCAGTCAGCCATGAGCTGCCCTTCAGCCTGAAAAGGCTAGATACCCAGAACTGCCCATCAGTCCAGAGCTGTCTCTCTGTCCGGAGCTGCCTTTCAGTCCGGAGTTGCCCCTCTATCCTGATCTCCCTCTCTATCTTTTTCTACCTCTATATTCTTATCTATCCCTCTATCTTGATTTATCTCTCTGTCCCGGTGTTATCCTTATTAAATATATTATTAAGAGAATTGTGTGGGGGAAAAAAGAGGGTGGACATTCTTGGAGGGAGGAAGTTAGGATGGATTATGGTGGGGTGGGAACCGCGCCCGGAGCCTGAGCCACCACCGTGGTTAGATGCCCACCCAGACCCTCCCCTAGACTTTGTGCTGGTGCGTCCGGAGTTCGCACCTTGTGGGGGGGGTACTGTCACGTTCCTGACCTATTTATGTTAGTTTTTGTGTGTTAGTTGGTCAGGACGTGAGGTTGGGTGGGCATTCTATGTTATCTGTTTCTATGTTGGTTTTGGTTTGCCTGGTATGGCTCTTGATTAGAGGCAGGTGGTTTGCGTTTGCCTCTAATTAAGAGTCATATTTAGGTAGGGCATTCTCACTGTTTGTTTGTGGGT